>NC_048604.1:83592671-83953002 GCF_003668045.3 Cricetulus griseus
AAAACAGCAAAATGTAACAACACATATCTATATGGTATGTGCTTTGTGAATTTCATACTGAGAGCAAATATAAAGTACTGTAGCTGTTTTCCTTAAAATAAGACAAGGAATCACATCACAATTCTGCAATTGAAGCAAGCAAATAATTCTTTGAAAACAGAAAACTGTTGTATTTTAACCTAAGCAAAAAATGCAAAACACTGAAAGAACTTGGTATCAATCAAGAAAATATCTTTCTCTATGTTCTTAGACAAGAAAAGCAATTGGAACTTCTGACAATTATTTGTCTTTATATTTGTATGCTGTATGTGTATTCATGTATTTGCTCAATTGCCTTTATTCATCACTAATTTTCATTGATAGCATATCATGTATTTGAGATTGACTTAGAGTGTGCCTAAACATCAACTAATAAATAATGTGCTGTATTAAAACTTATACTTATTCATTAAGTTAATTATTTAGTTCCATATTCACTTGTATTAGAATCAATTTCTTATGTCTTCAATATAAGATCTATTTAAAGTCTTCAATATAAGATCTATGCATCACTGATGAGAAAGAAAATCTAAGAGTTGATTTTTGTAGTTCGCAGGGATCTTTGGGGATTTGGTAAACATTTGGGGGGATGTGGTCTTTCCTAGTGCAATGTGAATGATAGGTAGTGATAATATTTCATCTGAGGAATAGTCATGGCACTAAATGAAGAGTAGACTTGGGGAGTGAGACAAGAAAAGATAGAATTTCAGAAGAAGATATCAGGCAAAACATCCAGGCATAGCCTTATGGTGGGTGATAAACAGGAAGAATATATGAGCAGTATATCAGAGGATGGAAAGCATGGGGCAGTGCCAAATTCTAAACAGCTTCTAGAATTCATTGCTGGGTATGTGCTAGGTGCAATCTCTACAAAGAATGTAAGTTCCAAGTCTGCCATGACCAAAAACAATTTGGGGAGGGAAGGGTTTATTATAGCTTATATCTGCAGTCTGTCATAAAGAGAAGCCAGGACAGGAACTGAAGAAGAGATTATGGAGAAATGCTATTTAATGTCTTGATTCCCATGCTTTCCTCGGCTTGCTTTTTTACACCACAATTTCCAGGAATTGCACAGCTCACAGTGTGCTGTGCCCTCTCATATCAATTCTTAATCAGTAAAATGTCAGACAGACTTGCCTACAGACCAATATAATAGAGGCAACTCTTCATATGAGGTTCTTTCTTCCCAGATGACTCTAGCTTAATAAGCCCAAAAACCCTTTTGTAGGAAGATGTAACTGATTGGCTGTAACCATTGCTTTTAAGGAAGGCATACACACATCACTTTTTCCCTTCTAGAATATAAGCTTCACACAATATCAGCAAAAGACTTGCTGATGGACTCTCTGTTAGGAACTTCCATTCCTGATTCTTTTCAAAGCTCAACTGTAATTTATTTGTAGATAAATAAGAAAACTGATGCTGTCTCTTTCAGAAGGTGAAAAGGTTTCTGTTGGAAACAAAATGAACACACAATTTCATGTTGAATTTTGGTTATGGTTGTCCCTAAGACACCAAGTTATGAAGACGTTTTGGCATATGACATTGTTTATTGTCTGAAGAGAGTGGGTTCAAATGTAAAACTTCAAATGAGGAATTTAAAAAACGGTTCTATATATTTCATACATTTAGAACAGAATGTTCTAGAGACAAAGCCTAGTTTGGTCACTCAAGTAAAACATCTCTAGATCTTGCATGGTCACCAGTAAGTACTTCAATGACTAGACTAGTGAGAACATGGGCCAAAAATGAGAAGTCATGAAATTTACAGACATGCTTAGAGTGTTCATTGTGGAAGGTAAAGGGAAAAATCCAAATGGCTGTGGAAGGAACATAGGTTGTGGGAGAAAA
This sequence comes from Cricetulus griseus, assembly GCF_003668045.3. NCBI lineage: Eukaryota > Metazoa > Chordata > Mammalia > Rodentia > Cricetidae > Cricetulus > Cricetulus griseus. The sequence goes on from NC_048604.1 coordinate 83,594,562, forward strand.
CCCTTGAAATAGGGAACAAGGAAGAAGAATGTTATGCAAAGTAGTAAGGAGGCAGCTTAGTAGAATATGAAGTGGGGATGACAGAGGATGACATTTTTTGCCTGAAAATTCTATTTATTTTACAAAACACATGGCAAAACAAAAAGCTTTCAGAAGTGACTGAACTCATTAGCCATCAAGATCAAACATGGATTTGCACTGAGGGACTTCAAATTTATACCTTTAATTTGATTATAAATATAAGTTATTCTATTATCTCAAATATGTGCTTTCTCTGAAATTCTACCATCTTTTCTTTTCTACCATTTCCATCAAAACCACTGATTTTACTACCTTTTAATTCAACAACATTCTCTGTGATTAGACCTGATTCTCTAGTTTTCCTCTGTTTTATAGTCTATTTGAAATGACTTACATATTACTTGTAATTAGTGCTAATAGGAAATTCCTGTTATGACAATCATTTCATTATATTAGTAGAACAAAACTCATCCTGTTGAGAAGAATAATAGTAATGATCTATTTCTTCTCAGCTTGAAAAATTATTGTACTATTCCTGAAAGGTAGAGATAGGTCTTATATGAAGAAATAGAAAATTATATGTGAACCCATACTATTGCCTGCATACTCATTAATAGCCTTAGTTTAAGCATAGTTGAGGGAAAACCTTTTTTCTTAAATATCAGTGCACACACACATAATGTTAAGGTTTTTCATGCTAGGTATTTGAGAGATATGCAGAACTAAGTTAGCTCAGTTGCTTCCCACAAAACATCTGATATGAACCTGCTGCTGCCAGTTGCAAGGGTGCTACTGACCTTTCAATCTCAATGCTCTATTTTTGTTCATCCTTTTATTTTTTCTCTACTAAATCTCCATCTCTTGCTGCTTAATAAGCTAGCTGTTATTTGGAACCTAATGAAAGGATTTCTCCCCTCAGTCCAAAACCTTCTAAATAGCCTGTTCATTATTCTGTTCACTTTGAACATTAAAAAAGCTGAAATAGCTAATGTGAGAGGTCCATGAAAACCTCCACTCAGGACAGCATCATCCTAATTGCTTTCCAGCCTGCTGTGCTGCTGAGTACCTCGTCTACCAGTCCTACTTTTCTCAAACTTAAAAGTGAAAAATTTCTGTGTTGTGAAAACTAACCAAAAATAATACAATATAGTATCAAACAAAACAAACAAACAAACAAAAATGTAAAACTCATCAGTTTCAAAATAATCTAAGAATTATCAGATGCCTTTTTCTAGTTGTCTGAATGTAGAAAATTGCCTACAAGTTTCCATGGGTTTGTAGAATTTCAGTTCACAATTGAAGAGCCATTTTGGTGATATGAATAGAGGCTGTTAACCCAGCATCTCTGCCATAATTTGAAAGTGATTAAAAGAAAAGTAATATATGTAGAAATAAACAGGGTGGTAGGGAAAGATTCAGAAGTAAGATAAGGAAGTAGATATATTCATCAAAAATGTACTAAATTGTGTTCAAATTCATAGATTTGATGATAGACACAAATGGAAAATCCTTCATTTGAGACTATTTTAAGTATTCATTCATTAATAGTATTCCTAAACTAGACACTTAAGTTACAAGTGTCTAAAAAAACTGAAACAGCAATTTGGATGCTTAGTCATCACTTTTCAAATTTCTAGGCACTGTTTTATAAAGTCCTTGGTTTGTTCCTACCTCAAACTTACTCAAGTATATCTTCATCTCTGGCACATGACTTAATGTGCAATGATGCCAGAAGATGGGTGAACAGATACATTTAGAAGACAGATTTCTTAGATAAATCTAAAGTATAAAATGACTTACTGTATCCCAAAGAGCTATGATATAAAAATGTAAAGAGTATATGTGTTTGATTTTTTTAAAGAGTCTAAAATGAGTTTTTAGTGAGATATCATTGGAGAAAAAGTTTGAGAAACCCTATAATACTACAATATATCCATATGTTCTGAGTATAAAATCAACACATTTGATTATTTAGCACTGGAAAACACAAATGAGTAGGAAAAACTAAGGGCACATAAATTTCCTAAATAATAAGTGTTAAATATTGAAATGTTCTTTCAATTATATAGTGTCTTATTGACTGTTTTTTTTTTTTTACAAAGTTAGGGTTACAGACACAAATGAGTCTATATTCTATTTTTCTTTTAGCATTAATATCTATTCCCAAAGCTAAAAATTACTATTTGAATCCTCTTCTAATGATCTTTGAAACATTCTGTGGCAAGAATGAACTATTCCCTTATTTTGGCAGTGCTAGGGATTGAACTCAGGACATTGCTCATGGTAGGTAAATACTCTTATTGTACTTCATTTTCACACCATTATAAAATCCTGGAACCAATTTTCTACAAAATTAAATTAGTCCCTTCATTACATTGTTATGACAAATGTTGTATCTTTGTATGAGCAATTTTGCAATTAGTAATTTAATTATAAATTTAAATAAATGCTAGCTACTAAGACATTTAATGACCACATTTCTTATTCAATCTCCATTTCTTCTCAAGCCAGGCCTTTTATATTCTCCTTTGCCTTTCTTGTTCCTTTCCTGTTCTCATTTTCCTTCCTTCTCACCTGATACTTCATTCTGCATTATTATAATACATTAGGATATGAGTTTTTTACTTATTATTATTATTCAAGAATCATTCTAGAGAAAAGTTAGTGAAAAATGTGAAGAGCTTAATGTTTTATTTAATTTAACCAGGCCAGGTGTACTGATTATAAGCATTATTGGTGTTGGCATATATCAGAGAAAAATATATTTATTTCATTCAAGTTTAATATCATGTTCTTTTGAGCTGAGAGAATGCTTTACATTAGTATTCTATATTTCTATTTATACATATGATTTCTTTACAGTTTTAAACATCACATTTCTATATAAAATACATATTTCTATTCTCTACCTTGATTATGTATTCCTCTCTTTTTTCACCTATATATGTCCTCAGTATCACTTTATATGTACAATTTCACAGGAACCTAAAATTCAGAAATAAAATAAAAATTTCTTCTTTCATTAAAATTAGGAATATAATGGTGATGGATAGTATTAGCCATGTACAAATATAGGCTGGCTGAAACTGTGTTACCTGGGGAAATCTTTTAAATTTTAGTGCTCCAAAACCTTATTATTATGTAAAAACTGCTCGTGGTGTGGTAGGAAGCTCAATACATTTTCAATAGGGCTTAAAATCTTTGTAGGGACACTTATTTCACAAATGTCTACTAGTGTGCCTCACAAAATAGTGATTCACATTAATAATTCAGTCAGAGTAATAATGGCTAACAATATGGCTAATATAAATCTTCAAAGCACTAGTTCACATTAAGATACTTGAGTTCTATTTTGGGCATAACAAAGAAGGAGGGCAAGCATGAGCACACACACACACACACAAAGATGTGCATGCACATGAGCACATATGCATGTCTGCATCTTTGTGTGCATCTCTGTCTGTGATATAGGTGGGGACTGGATTACTTTATGGAGTCTGAAAGAAAAATCAGGAAACAAGTGTGTGCCATTAAGTCCTTCGTACCATATGAGGTAAATGTTCTACTTCTCTGTTTATCTTAAAGATGGTTAAGTTTATCTAGCTTCTCTCACTTATGAAGCCACTCTGTAACACCAGTTTATGAGCATTTGTCAAATCTGATAGCATCAAGCATTGTAACTTATGATTTTGTCTTGGGCACCATGAGAAAAAATATTATTGTTATATAATATTACAATGGTATAATGTAAGAATTTAAAACTCCCATTTTTTCAAATGGTTTTGATGGCAGTATTTTGCATTTTCAGTTTGTGTAGATGGGCCAAACTCAGAGAGTGATTATCTTTAGGTATATTTACAAAATCTGGTTGCTGCTTGTTCAAGTTTGAGGACTGGACACTATATCTATGACAGTACCACTGCCTGATATAGACATTATCAATGAGGCTATTTTTGAAATGACTTACATCATGAACTTTTTGAATGTTACCAAATAACACTGAGAAATAATATCAACCTGAGAGAAGAATACAGGATGAATTAAAAATATCTCTGAGTTATTTTTATCTTTTGTTATATCTATAAAATGATATCACAAAGATATTAAGAATAACAACCCAATGGTAATTAGAACAATTAAGGATAAAATATTGGAGTCCAGAAATCCTGATCAATGGTAACTTAGTGATACTCAATATAAAATCTTATTTGACTGTAGACCAAGAAATGCTTTTTAAATCACACCTAAGGTTCCTAAAATTTATTTTTTATATTCTCTAAATGTTTTCTCAGGATATAGTAGCATTCACATCTATTTATAACAACCATTTTAATTAGCTTCTAAATCAATTTGAGGACATGATGTAGGAATTTACATCTGTAGAAAGATGGTTTCCTCTTTTATGTACCCCCTCCTGTCTAAAAGTTATTAAGGAAGAGTCTGCTGCTATGGAAACACTCAATTTGGCACCATCTGTATTCAAAATTCAATTGCTGCAAACCTTCAGCTAATCTCCGGTTTTTAATTGGGAGACCTTCCCAGAATGCTTTCCAATCTTTTTTTTCTTTTTAAAGCCAAACCGTAAAGGATACCACATTGTAAAATATCAGGAAGCCTCACAATGCAAGGTTCACCCCATTATCTTAATATCACACTTGTGAAGTAGCAAAAAATCAGGCTTTCTGATAATTACTTGGCATGTGCTTATGGCCCAGTATTTATTGCCAAGTTATTTTTTTTCTGCCAAAGGGATTTTACATTTTCTCTCTCTCTCTCTTTAAAAAGTGACTTAAGTATTAGCAAGACATTGAAAAGGGACACCCATGGAAATCTTTATTGAAATGTGCAGTTGAAAATGAACACACAAGTTAAGAATGCATATTTCAGAGTCAGTCAAACCTACGTCACATCTTACTTATAATATTACCCTGTTATTTAACTCTACCTTTATATATCCTCAGCCTTAAAGGATCTACCATGAAGATGCAAAGGATGTGTTTTGGGCAATATGCATTCATCATATATACTTATTTGCCATTTTACATAGCAATCAGGCTTTTCCCATAAGCCTTCATAATTACAGCTACATGATTTACTGCTCCTAGATTACACAAGTTTTCAAACACTCATGTCACTCACAAGTAATTTTATTAGTATTTAGATTATTCTAACATGTTCATGTTCTCTATTTCAGTGACAAGTGATTGTGATATATTGTATTTGTTAACAATTTACTATATTATCTTCCTGTGGCTCCTGGTGTGAACTTATTTATAGCTTTATTTGCAAAAATTTTGAATGCATAAATTTTATGAGGACTAATAAGGATTTTTATGGCATATATGTATAGAGAGACAATTTTATTTCCTTTATTTCTTCCTGTATCTTTGCTTAAGTTTCCTGATGCATGGGAAATTTTCATGTCACTTTCTGGCCATCATAATCTAATGAAAATTCCTGTTATCATTTTATGACATCAAAATTAGAGTGTGCAGTCCAATACTTTAACACTCTATATTTAATAACATATAATATTTCCTCCCGAATAGGAAAGGATGTAAGTGAGCATGGTCCTTCACACCTTGAGTAGTAATGTATTATGGGATTTCATGCCTCCTTTTTGACTTCCCATTCTTTTGCCAGATTACCAGAATCTAATTTAGTTTTTATTTATTGATGTTTCAAACATAATATTTTTATCAATTTTTTGAGAATTTTATACATGCATATAATACACATTCCTCCTAGATCCACTCCTACCTTCTTCCCTCTCTAAACTTTGTGTCCATTTTTTTTTATTACACACCAAGTTTGTTTTTGAGACAAAGTATGACAGAGAGCAGGGTAACCTTGAACTCATTATGGAGCTGAGGATGATCTTAAACTTCTGATCCTCCTGCCTCACCCTCCTCCAGTTTTCTCATGATGCTTGGACAGAACCCAAGAATTCTACCAACTGAGCTGTATCCCCAAATCATTTTTTCTATTCTGCATCCCAGTGATGATGACAGATGTTGTTCTCCACCATACATTCCATCTTGCCTTCTGGAAGTGCTCCAGCTCCATACAGCTTCCATTTGTTATCTGAATTATTTTAAATGGGGGTAGAAGGAGGAGTGAGAGAAATAAAAATATCTAATTTAACATAGTACTGCCATTGTTAGAATGTGTTTGTGATTCTTGGCTCTAACTGAAAATGTTGTTACTTCCAGCACTAAGATCCAGGTCCAGCTTTTCTTTGCCTTTGGTATATAATATAATCGGTAGACAATTAACTCAAACTAATATAAACTGATTTTGTGCTCATCACTGACCTATGTTTTAGGAAATTTATCATGAAACAAAACAGACATAATTCTTGCCCACATTAGGTCAAATCTCTTTTGTCTTTGACCTTCCTTTTTGTTATTGTTGCTGTTGCTTTTGCCTAATTTTTGCTTGTGTCAAAGTTATTTTCAGTGTGGTCATAATTTCTAGCTTGTCAAATCCTTTACAAAGTGATTCATCAGTAGAAGTCCAATGTGCTATCCATTGTACCACAGTGGCAAAAGCAATCTAAAGATTCATTGCAATTTCCATCAAAATTACAAAACAATGCTTCACAGACCTCAAAAGAAGAATACACATCTTCATATAGAAAAACAAAAAAGCTCAGGATGGCTAAAACAATCCTGTATAATAAAGGAACTTTTCAGAAGCATCACCATCCCTGATTTCAAGCTCTACTATAGAGCTATAGCAATCAAAACATGATACTGGCCTAAAAGCAGACAAATGGACCAATAGAATTGAATGGAAGACTGTGAAATAAACCCACATATCAATGAATACCTCATTTTTGAAAAAGAAGCCAAAAATATGCAGTGGAAAAAAGAAAGTATCTTCAACAAATGGTGCTGACATAAGTGGATGATGGCATAGAAAAGAATGCAAATAGATACATAACTGTTACCCTGCACAAAACTCAAGTTCAAGTGGGTCAAAGACTTGAACAAAAATCCAGTAAAACTCAACCTGATAGAAGAGAAAGTGGGAAGTAGTCTTGAAGGCATTGGCACAGGAGACAACTTCCTGAATATAACACCAGTAGCACAGACACTGAGATCAACAATAAATGGGACCTCCTGAAACTGAAAAGCTTCTGTAAGACAAAGGAAACTGTCAATAAGACAAAACAGCAGCCTATAGTATGGGAACAGCTCTTCACCAACCCCACATCTGACAGAGGTCTTATCTCCAAAATATATAAAGAATTCAAGACACTAGACATCAACAGACAATTAACAATGGGGTACAGATTTAAACAGAATTCTCAATAGAAGAATCTCAAAGAGCTGAGATACAATTGAAGAATTGTTCAATATCCTTAGCTATCAAGGAAATGCAAATCAAAATGACACTGAGACATCATCTTGCACCTATGAGGATGTCTAAGATAAAAAACACTAATGACATCCTATGTTGGAGAGGATATGGAGTAAGGTGAACACCCCTCCACTTCTGGTGGGAAAGCAAACGTTTATAGACACTTTAGAAATTAGTATGGTGGTATCTCAGAAAACTTGGAATCAATCTACCTCAGGATTCAGTGATACCAATCTTGTGCCTGTACCAAAAAATGCTCACTCATACCAAAAGGTCGCTTGCTCAAGTATTCTCATAGCAGCATTATTTAAAATAGCCACAACCTAGAAACAATCAACATGCTCCTCAACCAAAGAATGGATAAAAGAATATGGTACATTTACACAATGGAATATTACTCAGTGCAAAACAAAACAAAACAATGAAATCATGAAATTTGCAGTCACATCTCTATCACTCTGCACAAAACTCATCCTGGGTGAGATAATCCAGCACCCAGAAAGACAAGCATGGCATGTACTCACTCAAAAGTGGATATTAGGTGTAAAGCAAAGGATAACCAGGGTACAGGCTACAACCCCACAGAAGCTAGGTAACAAGTAGGGCTCTAAAAGGGATACATAGATTTCCCTGGGAAAGGGAAATAGATGAGATAGATCTGGGTAAACTGGGGGCATGGATGGGAGGTGGAGGGAAGGGGATAAAGGGATGAAAATATGGGAACATGAGGGATCGGTCTGATTGAGATGGGGTTAGGATAGATGGGGAGAGTAATGAAAGAGATGTCTTGATAGAGGGGGCCATTTTCGGTTTAGGGAGAATTCTGGTGCTAGGGAAACTCCCAGGAATCTACAAGGATGACCACAGCTAATAATCCTAGCAGTAGTGGAGAGAGTGCCTGAAATGGCCTTCCCCTTTAATCAGATTGGTGACTATCCTAATAGTTATCAAAGAGTGTTCAACACAGTAACTGATGGAAGCAGATGCAGAGATAAAAAGCAAGCACTCAGCCGAGCTACGAGAGTCCAGTTGAAAAGAGGGAGGAGTGATTGTACTAGCAAGGACGGGTCAAGATCATGATGAGGAAACCCACAGAGACAGCTGACCTGAGCTAGTGGGAGCTCTTAGACTCTGGAACTACAGCTACGGAGCCTGCATGGAACCGATGCCCTAGGCCCTCGTCATGTTGGTAAAGGTTGTGTAGCTATCTATGTCTGTTTGTAGAGCCCCTAGCAGTGGAATCGGGACCATGCCCTGGTGCATGAGCTAGATTTTTAGAACCTATTCTCCATGCTAGGATGCCTCGCCCAACCCTGATGCAGGAGAAAGAGCTTGGTCCTGTCTCTCTTGATGTGCCTTTGTTGACTCCCATGGGAGGCATGCCCTTTCTGAAAGGAGAAAGAGAGGATGGGTGGGGGTAGGCATTAGGTGGGGGATGGAACAGGAAGATAGGAGGGAGGGGAAACTGGTTGGTATGTAAAATAAATGAAAACGTTTAATACAAAATCGAAAAGGAAACAGTAAAAAAACCAACAACAAAGTGATTCACTTCTAACGTTCTTTACCTTCAGCTAAATAGCTATTACTGAATGATAAATAATGAATAAATTGATGGGTGTGGAGAATTGAATGAATAAAAAATCCAGCATAAGCACAATGTTTATATTTTCCTTATACTGCACATATACTATGTATAATACTATGCTGTTTTAACTTTCATACCTAGCAATTCCTATTGAAACACTATGCACACTCTTAAGTACATAATGAACACTGATCAATAAATATGTGAAAAAAATTTTAATATATTCATATTTTCAATTCATCTATTTTATATATCCATCTAAATTGTTAAGGAAAAAGTTTAAGTCATATTTGAAAATAATGCAGCACATTTTGGTGAAGTAAGTAAAATTATTTTTATTCCAGTTTGAATAAGTTATACAAATTAAATTACTAAACATTTCTACCATTTCTCATACTGACCTCTTTCTTTCTAGTATGTTTTCCATTGTTTGCTTTATATCTTTCTCAAATGGTTTAAATGTGACTTTGCTTTGTTTGATGTGGTATATGAATTAGCTCCACTGAGGATCTTCAAGTTTTGAGCCATTCATTTCCAAATTTGATTTTAGTTGACATGAAGTTGGTAATTTATATAAATATACTAGTAGTATCTTATGATTTGTATATAAATATATTATTTGTACCTGTACATGTGTATATTACATATTAAATAATTTGCCAAAGGTATCACAGCAACTAATAAATGTCACAGACATTTGGTTTAAGTCTGTCAAACCTGGTTTTAGGTGCAATTTTGTCTCAGAATGTTGTGTCAGGTCCTTATACATATGTAAAAATTCCTACAAGTCCCTTGAATATATAGTATGGCTTCCAGTTTTGTTTTTATATGATTCTTGAGTGTGTGAATGAGTATACCTCTGCATGTATATCTGTTTTATGTGCGTTTTCCTGAGCTTAATTCTTTCTGTTTGTTTTATGCTATTCTGATGTCTATTTTTGTTTTATTTCATTATATTTTATTGTTTTCCCCTAGATCAGTGGTTCTCAACCTTCCTAATGCTGCAACCCTTGAAAACAGGTCCTCATGTTGTGGTGACCCCAACCAAAAATTATTTTCTTGCTGTTTCATAATTGTAATTTTTCTACTGTTATGAATTGTAATATAAATATCTGACATGCAGGATATCTGATATGTGTTCCTTGTAGGGGTTATGATTCACAGGTTGAGATCCACCACCTTAGATGGTTATTTGTTTTCTAATGCAAGACAGAAATGGGGTGGATCTGGATTGTAAGGGAGGCAGTGAGAAATTGGTAGAAGTAAAGGGAGCAGAAACCCATAATCAGAAGGTATCATATGTAACAAGAATATATTTTAAATAAAAGAAAAAATAAAGACAACTACAAACTAAAAAATGGAAAAGTCATTAAGAATATGTAATTTATATTTACAAATGAAAATCTATTCAGTATTATATATCTTTCATATTTAAATTCTTATTAAAATAATTTTTAAAATAGTTTTTACTGTGTATTTATTTTTGCTTCTGCATTTTACATAACACATACATATAGAGCAAGTGGGCCACTAGACCCAGAAGGCAAATGGTAAAGTCTGTTTAACTCTATATACTCAGTAGTGTGTCACTGTGCAAGAAGCTACTACAGGCAATTTCCAAATTACCCCACTGCCACTATTCTCTTTTGGTCTGCAACACACACAACTCCATCTCTACAAAGTCAACTATTATACCATTACTATCACAGCTCTCACTATAAATTCTTCTGTCTGTCATTCCTTTCTTAAATATTCTACTTTCTTCAGTATCTTGATTTTCAAAGTCATATTCATTACTAGAATAAATATATCTCTTTAAGAAAAATTTCAGGAACCCACTCACTCAGAGCCCAAAGCACCCCCCCCTTCTTGCTGTTTCTCAGTCTGTAATGATTCTCTTCTGAGGTACTTATCTTAGACTGTGTTGCCAGAAAGTGCTTGTCCAAGTACCTACATTTGATCACAAGGCTTTTTAAGAAAATGACAGAAGCTTGTTTCTGTATCCTCTCCATAGCCTCTGATACCAATCAATTGGCACCAAGTACACATTCAAATATTTGTTGAACTGAACTCTATTCTTTGGTTACCAGGGCATCCTGGTGGGTATAAATTTTGAAAGTTTTAGTCACAATAGATTGATAACAGGTCTTACATGCCAAAGAAGAAAATTTATGTGGTAGACTACACTATTTTTCAATAAACAATACGTATAGGCAATACCTGGGAGGAAAATATTGGCTGGCATTTTGTAAGCAATAGAGATTTAAAAAATGTATGGAATAAAACAGTTTTTTTGCCTCAAAGTATTTAATGCATTTGGTTGTAGCAATGAATGATAGGTTTAGAAATCTGCTGTAAAACTGTCAGTTAATTCAAACAATCCTGAGAAAGTATTTTAGTTTTCTTTCAGTGAATATTCTCCCATTTGTAGTCCTTGGAATGAGGTCTTTACACAATATAATGTGAATTCCTCTTTTTAAAATATATATGATGTAACCAAATTTCTCAGAGAATTCTTGACTGATATGAAAAATTTATGGCTGAAAAATAACCATAAAGAAGCAACTCTTTCTGTAGACTTGACATAATGTTTCAGTAGTCCTCCTACTTTGACTGATAAAAACTAAAGGCCTTACACTAAACTACTCAAATCCCTTCAGTTACCACTCTATAACAAGTTCCTCTCCCCATGGCAGTTCATTATAATTTTGAGTATCTAGAATGTGCCATATTTTTATATTATAAAAGTAACAATTTACCACTCATTATCACCCTACTGCATTTTAGTTATGATAATTGTTACTTTTACTGAGTCACATCTTTTCCACAGTATAAATAGCAAATGCAGTTATGAAAAAGAGAAAGGGAAGTATTGCTTTTCCAAGTGTTGAAGGTCATCTCAAAGAAATTGATCCCATGTAAGTGGCTAAGATGCAGTCTGATCCAGACTGCAAGGCAATACATGAGAATACAAATCCCATCTCCGACACTTGCACTGACATGGTCAGTCATAGCTGTCAATGATGTCCTAGCCAACATTATTACCTAATTATAAGTACCTGTTTCACAAGTATACCATTTTTTCTGACTAAAATGAACATGAAGCTGACGAGAAATATGAAGTACAATCTGAGTAGTTGGATTTCAAGCTGTGGCATGGCTGGGTCTTCAGACTGCGAAAGAAGTTGGCACTCCTATATACCATATTTTAGTGTATAAGTTGGTAAGAAAAACTAGGATTTGTTTCTTCTATTTATAAAACAAATATAAGCAAGACCACAATTATTGGTATAAAGGACTTGGCTGGAGCCCGTATCATCTCCAGAGAAGTGGAGAAAGCAAAGAAAGTAGCTGAATAAGCCAGTAATCAGAAGTACCTCCAGAACCCTAGCAGCTTCCAGTTTAATAATCTAATTTCATGGATGTGATGGTTGCCAAGCAGAATTAATAAAGTGGAGAGAAAAATACACATCGATGTTACTACCAAGTGAGGAGAGGTTAGCAGGTTCTGGCCCATGTTTTGGACAGTGAATTCAAGGCCAAATCTTGTATGAAATGGTAAATAATTTCAGAGCACAGCCAAGTACCATGCTTCAATGTCCATTTCTCTTAAGGCTTTACCTTGTACTTGCAATTAGGTTAGAAATACCTTTTTAAAAATTAATCATTTGAAAACTTTCTACATTTTTTAAAATCATAGTCACTCCCTTCTCCGAACTGTTTTCATACTCACTCCCACTTATCCACCCTATTTTGGGACCAATTTGTAAATAAAAAATCTTTCAAGACCAATTTTTGCTGCTCAAATATTGTTAGATGTGTGGTCTAACATGGTAAAGTTACTCTTAGAGAAACAGACTTTTCCTCTCCCAGCAGCTAACAGCTGCCAGTAGCTCCATGGATAGGGGTGGCTTGTGTTCATGACTCTCCTGGTCTGGTTTGGGCTTATACAGGATTATACACATTGTTCTGACTGCCCTTCTGTGAAAAAAGTTTCCTTGTAATTATATACCACCTTTCCACCCCATCTTCCTTAATGGTCACTGAGCTTTGGGTTGGGGAGGAGGGTATAGAATATTAGTTTCTGTTAGGGATGAACATTCTAGAGTCTCCTATTCTCTGAACGTAGTTCAGTTGTGGGCCAGCATTTTAATCACCACCTATTACAAACACAAGCAATTTGGATGAGAGTTGATATACTGATCTATTGATACATGAGTTCATTTAATACTATGCCCATTTAGCAGAATAATAGTAGTGGGCTCTCTACTAGGACATATGAACTGTCTACCTACAGGTACTTAGCTTGATTATGGCTCCAAGTATGGGTTTCATCTGGTGAAACAGGTCTTAAATCCAAGCAGAAAGTGATTGGTTACTCCCATGATGTTTTGCCACTATAGTACTACTTGCCATGTCTTGCCAGGTCAGTCATTATTATGAGTTTTGTAGCATGTTAAGACTGGTGATTATTTTTATCTTCTGGTAGCATGGAAAGCATCTTTTAGCACTATGAATACTAAGCCATTGAGGATAAAGATCCATACTAGCTTGATTTCTCCATGTGCCATGATTTAAATATGTGGTGTCTTCAGCAACAAAGTCTTAAGGACAACAGATATTCATATACCTATTATTTGCCTCATACTTCCTTGTCTGGGAGAATGATTGCTTAGGGAACAGAATCCACTAGGACAAGTTCTCTGTCAAACACATAATCCTTCCTTGTCTTTGACTAGCCAGCCTTTCCTTTTGAAATATATTTTTATTCTTGTACAGTTCCATAGCATACATTATGTGCTTTTAATAATATTTATCACCATTATTATATTATACCATTTCTACTTACACTGAACACATTACTTTCCCCCAAAAAGTCCCTTACCTTGTTTCAGGACTTTGGAACTCACTGAGTTTAATTAGGCTTCCCTGTATTAGCATAGGTCTGGGTTTATTTATTTGGAGACTGGTCAACTTATTACTCCTCTTCTCTCAGCCACAATTAAGTGCTTTTTCAAGGAGGGGCCTGGTAAGCTCTTCTCCCATTGTACTGCAATATTAACTGTTTCAAACATGTAAAGGTCTTATGAAGGTAACTATAGCTGATATATAACCAGCTTTTTCAGTTTTACATATGAAAAGCCTTAATGTCATATTGACATAGTCTTGATTTCTATTTGCTCATGAATCATCTCCCTAACCTCCAAGAATTAGTCAATCTTTCCTAAGACTTGCTTTTAGGTTTCTTAAATGGTAATAATAATATGCACCTCCTTCATTTATAGGGAACATGGAAATGAAAAAACTTACATGAACTTCATTAATACCCAGATAAAATTATCTTTGATCATTTAATTTTACCTACATAACTCATTTCATGTTTTCCAAGAAGACTTCACTGTCAAGTGTTTTGAATTGATGAGTTTTTGTGTAGTGATATAAACAAAAAATATCTAATGTTCATTAGATAACCTCTAAATATACATCCAAGTAACCCAAACAGGTTATAATTGAAATAGCCCTGGCTAACACTCACTTTCACTGAGGTGTTATCGGAGTTCTGCTCTGTGTATTCCACAGGCCATCTCAATAAGGCATATGTAAGCAATTCTATTTTATAAAAAAGGAAACTGAGGCCAGAAATTTATAAAGATTAGTCTTTTATCCAAGATAGCAAAGCCAAATAGCCAATTCAGGCAGCTTGCTCTCTAAAACTAGAATGTGCTTTTGTTATATGTCCCCAGAATAGCAGTGATGGGAATTATGGAAGAAAAAACTACAAAACCAAGGCTCTCAAATACAAATGTTAGAGGACTCTCTTTGGCCAGCATTCTTTGTGTAATGAGCAGAATAATAAAATAAAAAAGCATATTTCTTTCCATAGCCTCTGCACTGCTATGCAAAGTATTGTAGTATTATGCTATGTAATATTAATGGACGTGGAAAAGAATTTTGAATAATTCAGATACCTCTAGGGAAGCAACTTCAATATTTCTTATTTTATACGCTTTTGGTCCCTTGACCCAGTCCCTTTGAAGAAGAAAATGACCAGGAATGGTTGACAAATTTAGCAGTGAACAAATTGAAGAAAAAATAATCCAAACACCAGAATGTCGCATCTGGACTTGCTTAGAAGGAAATTTACTCCTGCACTTCCAGCAAAATATGAGCATGACAAATATGATTACCTGGAAACAACAGATATCAAAGATATTGTTTTGTATAATAAGGCATATAGCTATTTTGAAGACCTAATTATTGATTTCTATTACTACTAGTGAGGAAAATGCTTATTTATTGGGTTTTCTCTTGTTGGATTGCAATAACCACATATATTTTTTCCAAACTGTTCAATATTATGAGCTGGGATTTACCAAGTATGGAAATGTTTCAATATAATATCACATGTATTAAATATTTTCTTTACTTAAATGATTCTTTTTAAGAACTTGTAAAAGGGTTAGGGCAAAAAAAGGAAGATCAAAACCATTAATGGGCAAATACAAATTTCTGGGCAAGTATTGTATTACCATCCTATCCTTGAAAACCAAATTCATATGAAGAAAAATTGTATTTTGAGCATAATGTAACTTTGTGAGTATGAAATTTCCATCCTATTTCATAGATTTGATAAAGAGAGATAAATGAGAACATAGCCGGGCTACAAATGAAATTGTTTAGCCAAACATATCTTGTCAGAATTATCCTAGTGGCAGCCGTAGCAACTCTAGGAATTTTCAGAAGTGAAAGTCCAGCTTGTGCTTTAATACCCAGCATCACACATTTCAACAGACTATTTAAATTAGAATTGGTTCCTTATGCTGCAGTTATTTATAAGGGTCTCATTCATAAAAGACAAAGGCTTAGAAAAACAGTTATTCAAATCGCTAGATATTGGTCAAGAAATACATACTTGCCCTCCAGTCACTCAATTGTAATATATATAATGAAAAATATAAACAAAAAGAGGAAAAAAGATTGCAAGTGATAATGAAAACTTTGTATTTGATGTTGAACAGATATTGCAAAATATATTAATTCTACTTTTTGGGAAAGGAAGTTATTTCTCATTATCAAAATAACAAATGACTAAGAGTCTAGTCATATTTGCATAAATATCTTTACAAAATTTTCATATTTTTTCAGACAAGAAACAATGCACTTGCATACTCATACAACCTAGTAGAGAACTGTTAAGGTACACTTTGGGGAAGTAAAGTTCTGATAACATCAACTGAACAACTCACTGTTGGCTATTACATTATTATTGTCATGCTGATTACACAAATGACATATTGAATTCTAATGTAGAACTATAGAACCTACATTTGTTCTTCTTTATCCAAATTAGTAGTTTCTTTCAAAATCTGTTTCTCTTTTTCCTGGGCTCAATACTGGTACTACTTTCACACTACCATTACAGACATGGGCTCATGTCACATGACACAAACAAAAGACTATAAAAATGAGTGCATATTGCTTTTAGTGCTAACTCATGACAAATTCTCATGAGCAATACTCATTCCATATCTGCCTATTAAATGCCTGAGATGTTCAGATACAAAAACATGGAAGAAAAATGGGTTTCCATATGATTTCAT
The DNA here is from genome assembly GCF_003668045.3 of Cricetulus griseus. NCBI lineage: Eukaryota > Metazoa > Chordata > Mammalia > Rodentia > Cricetidae > Cricetulus > Cricetulus griseus. The sequence continues at coordinate 83,611,134 of NC_048604.1, forward strand.
AGATGGCATTTTGGGACTATAACAGAATAAACAAGTAAACTTTTACTATTGAAAGCCAGCAAGATGTTAGAGTTCACTAGTCATAGTGATGAATGTTGTTCATCTAGTTCATTGTTTTAGATACAAATTCATAGTTCAAACAGCAATCAGAGTTTAGGTTTCCCAACTGTGAACAGGCTATGTAAATTAACATCATAAAAAATGAAAGAGACAGTGTCTCTAAGGAAGTAGATCAAGCCATACATAGTTGTAGAACATAAATATACTTAGTTCTAGTGATCATGTTAAAAACAGAAAAAAAAAAGAAGAGGTGAATTACTCAAAGGAACAGGTTGCTAAACCTTAAAGGGACTTGCAAACTCTAAACTATGTTCTTTGTTTTGAAAGCTTGAACAATTTGAGTAACTTGGAACCCAATTACTTATATACCAAAAATCACTGTAAAATTATATAAAATGACTTTGTAAAGACTTTATATGTACAGGTAAATTTTTCTGCTATTGATAAGGTAACTAATAAACAATTGCTATTAGAGGGACACTGCAGACAGACATTAAAGATAGTCCAAGCATGGGAGCTAGAAAGATGGGTCAGTGGTTAAGAGTGCTGGCTGCTCTTCTAGAGATCCTGAGTTCAATTCCAAAGGTAGTCCAAGCAACAAGTGTTGGCTTGGCCAAACAACTAGGACTATGAGAAAGAGAGAGAGAGAGAGAGAGAGAGAGAGAGAGAGAGACTGGTATAATTAAGGACGAAGTAACCCTCCACACTGTGATACTGTGTTCACCACATTCACCATGCAATGTCTTGAGACTACATAAGTTGTAACTTCACAATAATCATAAATTTTCAATTCATTGCAGTTATATTCAGTTATTGGATGACTTTTTATACTGAAAATATTCCTTGAAATAGTTACTGAAAGGTTCAGACTTTAACGCTGATTAGCTCTACCTCTTTAAGAGACATACCCTGCCCCCTGACAACAGTCAGGGCATACACAGGAAAATGTGCTTTGTCATCATCATGTCATCGGCCCATGAGGACTCTGGGCATGCGTGGAACCTTAGTGTGCATGCACAGTCTTTCTACTCTCTCTCTCTCTCTCTCTCTCTCTCTCTCTCTCTCTCTCTCTCTCTCTCTCTCTTTCTCTCTCTCTTTCTCTCTCTCTCTCTCTCTCTCTCTCTCTCTGCTCTCTGCTTTGCTCTCTCTTCTCCCACCTATATGCTCTCTCTACCTCTCTATGGTGACCAGCCATGGCAGTCAGCCATTACCTCTGTTCCTCTTTTCTCTTAGTCTCCTTACTCTGCCGGGCCATATAATAAACTAGCCAATATGTCTCGTCTTGCAGCCTCCTCTTTCTCTTTTTCTACAAAAACATAACAGTTACCATATACAAATATTTCACATTTTCTATATTTTGAGCTGTTACTGAGAGTTTCATGCATCTGGCCTTAACTTTGCCTTGTTCATTAAGAGACTTACTTCGATCAGTAATGATTGTTCTAGCTTCTTGATTGCTGGTTTTGTTTTTCAAATTCTGGGCAGCAGTAATGAGTTCTTCCAATTGGGGGCGCCTCTGTTCCAAATCTTGTAGTGTTGCCTGAAAGAAGAAAATATCTCTTGCATTGGCAGTTCTCCAGCATTGTATATTCCTTTTATACAGCATAAAGGAAAAGTGCTATTTTCAAATAAGCTAAAACACTTCTAGAAATAAAAAGATGTAACAGGATATGAATCTACAGTTTTTAAGACTTTATAGAAAATAACTGAATGTGAAACATGTTTCATTCTTAGACACACGATGATTTCAAATAAAAATCTTATTAGAGACTTGCTTCTCTACCTAAGAATTAAGATGGTGTAACTTCAGAGCCTTTGGGGTTGTGTAAATGAATTTCTAATAAATGTAATTTTGGTTTATGACTGTATATTGTAAAAGGGTTAGTTATATTTGTAATCACATCAACCTGCAAACTTAACATGAATATATATGTTTGAAACAGAACAATTTCATATATCATTTAAGATACATTATTTTACTCCTTTGTAACTGAAACTTTTACATATAAAATGAGAAGGTGATATAGATGAACTGTAGCAAGTATCTTTAAAGTTGCCTATCTATAAAAATCACCAAACTTCTTTGATCTATTTCAGACTTACTGAATTAATAAAGTGACTGCGATATTAATTTTTAATAAATTAACTACTTCATTATATGATAATAAATGGTTGGATTGCATCACTTAAACTCTATCCCCCAGAGTTGTCCTTTATATAAATATTTTGGTGTATATGTGCTTTATGGGCACATGCAGGTCATAGTGTCAGGTGTCCTTCTCTATCACTCTCTACCTTAGTACTTTGAGATAGGGTCTTTCCAAGAATGTATAGCCCATTATTTTTAGATGTGCTGTCAACCACCAATCCTCAGTGATTCTCTTTATCCCCTGGAAGATGGAATCCTGGAAGCTGGAATGCAAACTCTAATCTTCATGGTTGTGCAGGAAGCACTCTTAACCATTGAGACATCTCTCCAATCCTCATATAAATAATTTTAATTTAATACTGACTTTTGTAATACCATTCAAAATGATAAATTCAACATTAAACCCACTTCAAATGTGAATCAGTAATCACTTCCTTATGTCTTCAAACACCAATCTCCTCTACTTGCCATCTTCGTCTTGATATTCAATTGCCTAAACCTTAGAAATATGACCAAAATATAGGAAAAATTTCAATCTACCTTGTTCTGGTTCTAAAACTTAATACATTTTATTTTTATTTGGTGAAGGAAACCATATTTTCTATCTATTAACAACTACTCTGACAGATGTTGTACATGCATATCTTATTTTTCTTTGTATTTTGACCTTAGGTCTCTAGACTATCTATTTTTGGGTTCTTGGTCACCCTAGAAACATCAGGTAGGAGGTCCATGTAATGAAGTTGTCCTTAAGTGAAATGAGATTTTGGTTGGTTACTCCCACAAAACTTGTGCCCGCATTGCACTAGTATACCCTTGCAATCAGGACCAGAGAGTTTGTGGCTGTGTTGGTGTTTATTTTCAGAGTACCTTCCTGTACTAAAGGCACTAGAACATTCAGGATTATGTAGCTATCTTGTTGGTTTTTTTGTGTGTGTGGTCAGGAGTGTTTCCATATGAACCTGAAAATCATTTTTAAAGATCTGTGAAGAATTGAAGAGCTGTTCGAATTTGGTGTGGATTGCCTTGAATCTGTAGCTTCTTTTGGTAAATTGGCCATTTCTACTATATTAATCCTACATATCTTTTTTTGTTGTTGTTTTTTCGAGACAGGGTTTCTCTGTGTAGCTTTGGAGCCTATCCTGGCACTCGCTCTGGAGACCAGGCTGGCCTCGAACTCACAGAGCTCTGCTTGCCTCTGCCTCCCGAGTGCTGGGATTAAAGGCATGCATCACCAACGCCCGAGCATGGGACATCTTTCAATCTGATATCTTCTTTAATGTATTTCTTCAAAGACTTGGAATTATTCCCATACAGATCTTTCACTTGCTTGGTTAAAGTTACCCCAAGATACCTTATATTATTTGAAGCTATTGTGAATGTTGTTGCTTTCCTGATTTCTTTCTCACTGCATTTGTCAGTTGTATATAGGAGAGCTGATTCTGATCAGCTATAAGAATTTCTGATGGAATGTATAGGGTCACTTATGGATACTATCATATCATCTGCAAGTAAGGCTATTTTGAGCTCTTCTTTTCTAGTAAAAGTGAAGACCTGCAATTAACCTATCCATTTCCTTGTTCAGAGTGACCTATTGGCCCCCAGGAAGTGCCGGTTGGGGTTGGGGGCTTGGATAAGGCAATGAATGGGGAATGGGATATTAGGAGGGAAAGATTTATGTGATCTACTAGAGAGGGGGGTAGAGGAGAAGGGAGGGTACAACAGATGATGTACTGCAGAAGAGCTGAGCCTGAGATTGGGGGATTGGATTTAGAGAAGCAAAGAGAGAAGTGATGATCTACGGTTAGCCTATGTGCGTCCCTGTTGGGAATGCATCTCTTATTTATATTCTCTTAATAACTAAATTAGACATTGTCAGACTTTAAATGTGATGAAAATAAAAGTGAAGAAATCAAATATGGTACATAGTAATATTTCTTATCTCTTATTCCCTTTGATACCAAATAATTTCTTCAGGATTTTGGTTTTGGAATGCGCCAATCTGCATCTCCTTTGTGAATAGGTAAGGAGATCAGTATTGAGATTTAGTCTCAATGAGTTCTTGTAATATTAAATAGTATGAGAAACTTATTCCAATAATGTACATTTATTTAGAGTACTTTTCTTTGTGTTTCAAAAAAATCAGAGGGGCTAGCATTTAACAAGACTTCTGCATTTGTAAGTTGTGATTGCTCAGAAGAAAAATCCAATTTTCAGGTTTCTAGCTTTTATGGTTTCTTTATATAAAAGTGTGTTTGAAATATGGAACAAATTGCCAAAGACAGCTACTGAAGTAAGTAATGTAAGTAAGCAGGACAGTGCTGAACAAAATTTAAAGTAGGAACAACAATTGCAGATAGATTTTATAAAATAAGACATATTCCAGGGTTGGAATGCTAAAAGTTGCTCATCTGTAACACAGTAAGTTGAAAAGTTGCATTAGTATGATCTGTTTTCGACAGCAGGATTATGGTTAGTAGACCATATATTTTTTAAATGCTATGCTAAAACTACAGATAATGCCAAACACTTAGCTTAAATTTGATAAACAAATACATGTAGTTACAAGGATATAAATTCATCCATTCATTTACTTCTTCAATTATTTTAGTACATGCTGTTTTTTTCCAAATCTTAGATATTCTAGGGTCTATGGATGTGGCAGTGAACAAATGTATTTGTTATGGTTGCATAACTAGTGAAAAGTATTTTAATAATTGAAAGGTTTTCTATAAGAATTAACTATCAGATTGTCTTTGTGATTTCATATTAGTTCATGCTCAATTGTTGGTAGCATTCTTTGCTTTTGACTTGCAGGTGTATTTCCTGATGCTTGTTCTACTTTTGTTACTTCTAGGATTTTCAACTTCCTTTGAGAAGTGTGTTGTAAAAGTAACTCCGTCAACTTTCACTTGAATTTTCGCAGACTCTAAATTAAACCTGACCACAAAGAACAGCTTTTACTGCTGAAATTAGCAAGCATGTCAATTTAGGCTTAAAACAAGCTATTTTCCCCTCTAATGAACAAAATTCATCTCAGGCTATTGTGAAACCTGTTCTCTAGTTGGGTGATTCTCTAATTCTGCTGACAGACACATGCTTTGTAAGCACCCGAGAAGATTATTAATGACATCCTTTAAAGAGACCTTGTAAAAACAGGAAGACCTTCACAATTGTAATATAGCAGTGCATTCCTGAACAAAATCACAAATCTTTATTACATCCCTTGGTCAAGACATACAAACATTCATTTCAAAAACAATCTGTGAAATAAAGTATTTTGCTGTGGAATTCACCAGAAACTAATATTCTCCCTCAAAAGTATGTTTTCTATATGGTAGAATAAGAGCATTCTTTGATTTTCTTTACAGAAAAAAGGAAAGGATTTGAATAATCAGTGCATTTAAGTATTTTTCATTTGTATATTATAAAAATAACAACCAAAAGATATTTTGTAAGAAACAGAGCACCAAAATATAATGTGAATGAAGGTTATTTTTCATTTATTTTCCCTTTATGTATATTTTATTTATTTGCTTTTATAATTTCTTTGACTCAGCATCTTAAATGAATTCCACAACTTGTCAAATGCAAGGAGTTTTATTTATCTCCTAAGTGTTAGAAAACTTGATTAAATCATTATTTGAACTACCTATCTCTTAATTATCTGTCTTCAAAATTCCATTCTGTGACCCCCATGTACTGTTCTTACCTGATGCTACCCTCTCAAATACAGTGCAACATTAATCTACATCCTCAGATGATATCAGGGTGCCTCTATCTTTCACCTTCCTCAGTGTAGCTTTACTCATGTTAAACAAGTAGAATGCTGAATGCTCTTATTTATTTCTCTGCTATGAGCTAAGATATTTATTTCATATTTACATGAACCAAACTACAGCCATTACATGCTTAATAGTACTTAAGCATTATTATTTATCATGTCTACATGGATTCTATCATTCTACCAGAAACAAACACAGGAAAAGGAACTGATGCTATTTCTAAAAATGCCTAAGGCAGCTATCAGACTTTACTACAAACAGCTTACCCCTTGGAGATGAAAATTCATCATGGATTCCACTAGCTGAGCAAAGGTGGAGGGAAAAAATAACTTCAAATACAAAGTGAATCAGAAGTCTTTAATCCTATTAAATCCCCCCTAGGTTTGAGGGAAGCGGTTATAAATAGCAATCCTATAAAAAAGGAAGTTAAACACCGAAACCATATATACTATAAAGTAGGTCATTTTAGGTTCTTAGAAAAATCTATTATCATACTCCTTTAAAAAGGAATTATACCTTAATAATATTAAAGTAGAAAAATCTAGACTGAATTGAACATTTAATTCTCATATATCTAAGGAAAGGTCTTAATCAAGGTGTTTTTTCTATTAAAGCATTTTCTTATAGTTTCAATTACAACAAACATGATTATTTTCAATTGTTGCCATTTTCAAGGAACAAACATGAATTAAGCTTAACTATTATGGTAAAGATCCTAATATATTATAAATTTATAAATATTCATAAAGTCTGTGGAGGTAGAATGGTTTATGGTACCCTGTCATATATAGGAGGTGATAAACATTTGGGTGGGGTAGTTACTGTGTCTACTTTGTGTAACTGAAAGTGCTTTACCTTTATCCCATTGAGCACCTTCACTTTGCCTTCTCACATTCCACACTGTCAGCTGCTTCTCCAAATATAATGGCTAAACTCAAATTTGCCCTGATTGACCTCACTTTCTCATTTCTCACACTTTGAATCAGTTTGAATATTTTCCTATGTGAAATAACTTCCCTATTTATTCTCCAAATGCTCAGCATGTCTACTGATAACTTCTTCATAAACACTTCTGAACTGTGGTTATCCTTTTGCCCATTATTCACCAAAGAAATTAATGAAAATTTTCATATGATTTCAAACTTTCAGAAATACATACAAGAAATCTTAAAAAACACCCCTGTTCTCTTCACCCAGATTTATAGTTAACATATTTCTTCATCAGTCAGCATGTGTATGTGTGTGTGTGTGTGTGTGTGTGTGTGTGTGTGTGTGTGTGTGTGTGTGTGTGTGTGTTTGTAAAATCTGTGCACAAAATATATTTCTTTTTGAACAACTTGAGAAAAACTGCAATTATCATGTCTCTTAAGCAAGATATGGTGGCATATGTCAGTAACTCCAGCATTTGGATAGTGGGTCAGGAGGACTGTCATGAGTTTCAGGCATGAAAATGTACCACGGGATACATATTGAATGCTATGCCAGTCAGAGCTACATTTAAAAATCTGATCACCACCCTGCTCTTCCTGGTTTTCCAATTTCCAACTTTCACAAAACATATATATGTTCTATGTGGCCCTCTCTACCCTGTATATCCCCTGCTCATCTTTTTTTTTCAAGTTTCTGCTATTATACCTGGATATATACTTAGATTTAAAGATTCAGAGTTAGGATACACAAATCAGATATATTAAGCAGTGTTTCTTTTTCTGAATCTAGGTTACCTCACTTGCCATGCCATTTTCTAGTTTTATCCATTTACTTGTAATTTTCCTGATTTCCTTTGTCTTAATCTTTTAGTTACCTGTTACCTGCTGAAGGACATTTAGGTTGTATCTATTTCCTATTGTGAACATGGTGGCAATAAACATGGCTGAACAAGTATCTGTTGAGTAGGATGATGAGGCCTTTAGACATATGCCGGGGAGTGCTATTTCCAAGACAACTGCTCTTGGTTGTCTCCTAGAATTTGAAGGTAAATCTAATTGCTGAAGATACCACATACTTCAAATATTAGACTTGGGGGAATCAACTTAGAACTGACCTGAAAGTCTGCTTCCTGAAGACTATCTCTTATAAAGGTGCAATGCAAGCTTCTAAAGGTGAGAAGCAATCGATAATCCTACCCAGATGTGCTGCCTATTAACTACAACAATCACCAGTATGACAAGATAACCATAATGGTCCAATTTTCACATCCATGTCTTTAGGGAAACCAAACTTGTTTAATTGGACTTAAATGACTGCTCAACAGGAGAGAAATAAGGCTTGATACTATAAATCTTGCCAATTATCCAAAGCTGGTGGTCACCGATCTTAAAAGGAGAACCTATTGACATTTTCCTAAACCAGTTTAATCTCTAACTGCATATGAAATAATTATCCTCATATCTCTCATCAAAAAGCTTATTTTTGTGGCAGACAGAGACAACTACAGAAATTTACAATTATTCAAAATGAAAAGAACCAATAAGCATGGAGTATTCACATCAGTTGATACATCTATATTACAACATCCACACTTGATTCTCAAGGAACACTGCATCAGAATAAGACCAGCAGTGGCACTACCCTTTGATGTGACAATGTGAATGGGGAAAATTTCACATGTTTTTTACAACTGGATGAACAGAGAGTGTGAGAGTGTGTGTATGTGTAACATACATATGGAACAATAATTAAAGAGTTTGTGAGTTTGAGAGATGAGGCCAGAGGAAGAATTAGAGAGATAAGAGGTGTGTATAGAAATGATATAAACGCAGCACCCATGTTTAAAATCCATTAAAAAAGCATTTAAAAATTTTAAATGTACAAGACAAGAAAAACATTTGTCCTGATGTTTGAATAGCTCAGAATTTACTTTTGAAGAGCATATCCTTTCCTTTATATGATCTTGGTCTGTTTCTAAGTGAGGAAATGAAACAGCTATAGTAGTATAATCTTATCCACCTTCTTTACTCTGAGTGTGGCAGTTACCCCATTAATGGCCTTCATAGTTACGTTTTTATTTTCTGGCTTAAGCTCATGAACAAAATTTAGTTTTCATGTCTTCTTAGTATTCTTTAACTTAAAAGAAATATGTGCTTTCCTTGACATTTATCGTGTTAGTAAATTTGAAGATCAAATACCAAAAGTTTTGTATGATGTCCCCTAATTGGCCTTTCAGCAAATATTATTTGATATTTCTGGTATGTAACTGAAGAAGGTATAGGGGTTATATCAGTGAATAAGAAAGAATACTTTGATCTTAGTAAATGCAGTAATAATTGGGCCAAATAGTACATAAGAAATGAAAACAAAACATGAGTATTATTATAGGGGAAAACATGGCACATGGCAAAGATATCCAAGAAACTTTATGGACCAATGGGTGCCTTTGTAGGGTGTTCAACTTCAATGGCACTTACCTATTATTCTTCTTGAATTACACAAAATGATTGAATTTAAGTTGCTAACAGCTACTGAGATGACAGTGAAACTGCATGGGCCTTTTACTTCCAGGAAGTTACTGAAGACCTTTGCTACTATGTATTGAAACCCATCATTGTATTGCACCAAAATGGTCTTCCTACAGAGTGCTCTTTGCTGGTGTCTTAATGTGGTGGGAAGAGTAAAAACTTTACTTGGGAAACACTGAACTGTAGCCTAAGGACTCTCAAACAACTTTTCAACAGTGTCGTATCTCCACACAAACTTATATTTCCTTCATATTATGTCAGATCCACATTTGGTTCCTATGACTTTCTAACCTTCCCTGGTTTCTTTCCAGTTTCCTTTCAGAAATCTATTTCCTCTAATATTTTCTCTTTTGTCTTAATATGATACACATGCCTTTAGGTCATGATATACCCATTTCTTCATATTTGGTATTATGTTTCTCTTTAATGTTTTGAATACACACCATATTATTATTTGATGATAGTCTCATGTACTTATCAATTACTGGACACTAGTAAACAGGGCTCTCATCATGCCTTTTGTGGTTTGACCATTTAAGATCCAATAACATTAGTATGTTACGTTACCACTTTTTAGAAATCATTATTTCTTATTTATTAAGTTTGTTACTATTATTTTCAAACTGTAATTGAGGAAAATATTTAGATACATTGCAATGATAATCATAGAGTTCCATTCTATTCATTCAGCTAAAGATCTCTGGTATATCAAGAAAGTCAAAGAGAACTATCTGTATGTAACCATCATTAGGCTGGTTGGATGAAGTAACAAAAGATATTGAGCATGTTGTTAAACAAGTTAAGGCAACTCTTTGAATGATAATTTCCCTTAGTAGACTGAGGCCTCAATCAGGGTCATCCATGAATTTGGAACACATGTTAAGGTTCCCTACCTTCATTTAGAACTCAAAAAATTTAAATCTTTTTATTAACAAAGGATCTTCTCACAAATTATATACTTGACCCTGTCTTTAAAACCCTTAGACTGGTTAAAAAATAAAAAGTTGTGGGCCTTGTATGAACCAGTGGCTAATTGTTAATTACTTAACAATTAATTTTATTTTATTCTTTATTATTTAAACAATAATTAAAATACATCATGTGAATATATCTTGTTTAGCTCCTGGAGATGCATTTCAATTTTTGAGGTGATCGATCACAAGTTTTAAAAAGTGTGCACTTAGGGTGTGGGAGAAATCTCTTTTGACTTCAGGAAAATATTATATACTGAATTAGTCAGGTTTTTGCAGCAAATAAGATTCCATTCAAAGTGGAATGGGAAAATTTTCTGGACAAAACATCAAAAAATAAGGAGAGAGGAACAGAAATTAGAAACTGAAAAAGAGCTACAGGGAGATGACTTAGTGATTTGACCTGTGGAAGTTACCCAAATATTCTTTGACTGAATTTCCTCCCTTGTGGTGATCTGTTGGTAGCACCCACCAAGAAGAAATTGGCAAAGGATGAGTCCATTATTGAGGCCCATACTAGTTAAATGCTCAGGGTAGAAAGAAAGTTAGAGACAGGAATGTAACAAGTAAAACCAGCAAACATACTAAAGCAAATGGTAATGACATTAACAATTCTAAAAATGAATGAGGTAAGGAAGCAACAACATTTGGATTATATGAGAAGCAACTTCATATTAGGACTGACACATATACCTAAACCTTGGAAAATTTAAATAAGTCACAAGAAGGAGGAAAAAGCATGAGTATGTCACAGAAATATATGTCTCAAATGGGCTTTATGAAGTATAAGATTCTTTGTAAATAATGGTATGTAAGCTAATATAAATCAGCTTTACTGTTTGTTTTCAATTTGTAATTGACACATAACTATTCTGGCTGGCTTTGGAAAATTAGCTTAATTGATTATTTCACATGGACTATTAAGAAGCAATACATTCTGAACAAATTAATGAAACTGTAGAACAAAACTGTAGTACTTCAATGTAACAACAATATTTGGATATCATTAAAAGAAAAGTATAACAGCTACTTAAGACACTGATATTAACTACTAACTCTTTTATACTGGTGGTAGGATAGTTTGTGGAATGCATTTCACTATTCCTTTAAAACAATGATTTTGTTTTTGTTGAGATTTTTAGAGTAGGAAGAATTGTTAGCCTATCAAATTTAATGCCTTCCCTGAGTAGCATAATGCCAAATTAATCTACTATTAGCATGTCATTATGAAAGAAAAATTATTTTCCCTTTCAAAAAAATAAGGCAGTCCATTTAAAGTTATTGTGCAATAGGAAATTCAAAGGGTTGATTTACTTGTCATTTCATAAAACCCTTGACATGCAGAAAAGTAAAATCTTCAGTTATAAGAGCCAGGAAGTAATGAGTTCTGAGTGGGGGATCATAAAGTATAATTCCAAAGTCAAGAAGAAAGAATTTCAGGCTACAATTTGTTGATAATAATTTGCAAATACATTTCTAAATGGATACAAAGAAGACTGATATTTTTAGCTATTCAACATTAGATCTGTTAGTTATTCTACATTGTTCACATTTCTTGAAATCCCATTGTTCTGTCAATTTGGCATATTAACAAAGGATATCTGGGACTTTCTAAAGACAGTTTTGTCATGTGCAACACATTTGTCAGCTTCCAGGGTATGAGCCAGTAATAATAATTAATATAATAGTTCATCCTTACAGATAACTTAGAATAAAGAAAAAGACAAAGCAATTTAGGAACGTAAGTATTTTGGGATTATGTAGCTCATGTTTTTTAGTATTAATATCTATTTCATCTTGAGTAGCACCATTTTGGAATATTTCTAACTTTAGCTCATCATGATAAATTGTTTTATCTATTCAGAGTACCCTATAAAGCAAATTGAGTCATAATCATGCCACATTAACAAATAGAGGACAAAGCCTGGCGTTGCTAGCGCACACCTTTAATCCTAGCACTCGGGAGACAGAGGCAGGCAGATCTCTGTGAGTTCGAGGCCAGCCTGGTCTCCAGAGCGAGTGCCAGGATAGGCTCCAAAGCTACACAGAGAAACCCTGTCTCAAAAAACCAAAAAAAAAATAGAGGACAAATTGCAAATTATGAACATGGAAATGTAACTATCTGACAGCCTTGCTTATATGTTCCCTGGAACAGATGATTCCTGATTTTGTACACTAACAGTGCTGCATAAAGCGCACTGAAACCCCCAAATAAAACAAGGCTAAAATTTATAGTAATTATGTCCTGATCAAGCACATGGGCAGAAATAATTATTGACAGAATTCCATGAATAATATATAGCAATGAGAACTGTGCCTTGTGACTCATGGTTGATGACATAAAACAGAATCCTCAGTGAAGTTACTGAAATTTCAGTGCAACAGGGGAGATGACCTGAAGAGCTACTCAGGTGTGTTCACACACATAGTTATGCACTAACAGAATATATTAGGGAAATGATCAAAGAAACTGTCTACAGAGCACAGACTCTATCCTAAAGGGATGATGAAGAATGGAATTTTAATCAGATTATGTCCAGGGCATGTGTCATAGATAAGCCAAAATCTGAACTTGGAGGATAAACAAGATTATTAATGACTCTGCGATGAGAGAGAAGAATGTACAGAACAAAAAGTGAACTCAGCCTAAAATGTCAGGGTAAGAATACAGAAGATTTACTGGCAAAGAGGGGGAAGACCAGCTTGGTAGAATTATGACAACTTTGACAAAATAGGTCATAAATGAGACAGAGATGGTTGTGAACAACAAAGGACACAATAAAGACAATAAAAGCAACAGGGAGTAGTTGGAGGGTTCAGAGCAGAAGAATACTACAAAAAAGTGATATTTCAGAAATAATACGCTTGTACCACAGCATCCAACATCTGCTCCATGAGGGAACTTTTTAAGTAGTAGGATACTCCCCCTGTCACAGGAAGTCATATCTATTCCTTTTGTTAAGTTTCTTATCCTGAAAACAAGCCACACAATTTAAGCATAATTTCATATAAGGACTGACACTATACCGAAACCATGTAAATAAGTCACTCTGCTACACATAGAAAAAATAAATTCAGCTTCATTGATTTAAACAAAAGTGTCCAAGAGAAGTATCAAGTAATTTTGCTTAACTCATTTGTAATAATACATTAAAATGAATGGGGTAGAGAGGGATGGTAATTTTATTTCAGAAAGAATATTTCATTGAATTCTTAAATTCCTACTTTAAATGATAAACTGACTTTTGGAGCATAAGAGAGAATAGAAATTTCTTCAGAAATATCAGTTCAAAGACTATCATCAGCACTGGCAATACTTACCAATGTAATTTCATTGTGACTCTTTTTTATAATTTTTATTTAATTTAGAAACAATCTTATTTTACATACAAATCCCTGTTAACTCTGGCTTCAATCCTCCCATGCAGCCTCTCCCTACCTCCCCATCTCATCCACCATCCAGTCTCTAGGAAGAGTGAGGGCTTCCATGAGGGAACATCAAAGTCTGTCAAGTCATTTGGGGCGTGGGCTAGGCCCTTCCCCCTGTATCTAGGCTAAGAGAGTATCCCTCTATGGGGAATGGGCTCCCAAAGTCTTTTCATGCACTAGGGATAAATACTGGTTCCACTGTCAGAGGCCCTACAGACTACCCAGGCCTCCTAGCTAACACCATCATTCAGGGGACATGGAGGTTAGAGAGATAGCTTAGAGTTTAGAAGCACTGGTTACTCTTGCAGATGCCATAGGTCCAATTCCCAGCAACCACACAGTGCTTACAACAATCTATATAAGACTAGACTTTCAGGGATCATTTTATAGTTCCTTATGACTTGTTTTGTAAAGCTAACATATTTTTGTATTAGATCTATATTATTTAGTAGGAAATGAGTACTCAAATAGGAGTCACTTTTCTTTTTTCTTCATTTTTAATTGAATTACAAATAAGATTGTTTTACATGTCAATCCCAGTTATCTCTCTCTCCCCTCCTCCCATGTCCCACACCCCCAACTAACACTCTACCTATCACATACCCTTTCTACTCACCAGGTAGGGTGAGGCCGTCCATAGGGGGTCTTCAGAGTCTGTCATATCTTTGGGAGAGGGCCTAGGCCCACCTCCTTGTGTCTAGGCTAATGGAATATCCCTCTAATGGGCTCCAGAAGTCCTTTCCTATGCTAGGGGTAAGTACTGATCTACTACAAGAGGCCCCATAGATTTCCAAGGTGTCCTCACCAACACCCACATTCACGGGGTCTGGATCAGTCCCATGCTGGTTTCCCAGCTCTCATTCTGGGGTCCATGAGGAACTCCTTGTTCAGGGCAGCTGCTTGGGTGGGTTTCTACAGCCTGGTCTTTACCCATTTGCTCATCACTACTTCTCTGCAACTGGATTCTAGTTCAGTTCAGTGCTTAGCTGTGGGTATCTGCTTCTACTTCCACCAGCTGCTAGATTAAGGTTATAGGGTGGCATATAAGTTAGTCATCCATCTCAATATCAGGGGAGGGCATTTAAGGTAGCCTCTCCTCTGTTAGATTGTTAGTCGGTGTCATCTTTGTACTGCCCCGACATTTCCCTAGTGCCTGATTTCTCTTTAAACCTATAATGGCTCCCTCTATTATGGTATCTCTTATCTTTCTCTCCTCTATTTTCCCCCAACTCAAAATTCCTGCTCCCTCATGTCCTCCTCACTACTCCTCTTCTCCCCTTCTTATTCTCCTAGCTCCCTCTCCCCTCCCCCATGCTCCCAATTTGATCATATCTTGTCCCTTTTTCCCCTTCTCCAGGGGAACATGTATGTCTCTCTTAGAGTCCCCCTTGTTTCTTAGCTTCTCTGGAGGTGTGCATTGTAGGCTTGTAATCTTTGTTCTATGTCTAAAATCCATATATGAGTGAGTACATACCATGTTTGTCTTTTTGTGACCGGGTTACCTCCCTCAGAATGGTTCCTTCTAGTTCCATCCATTTGCCTGCGAATTTTAAGATTCCATTGTTTATTTTTTTCTGCTGAGTAGTACTCCATTGTGTAAATGTACAACATTTTCTCTATCCAATCTTCAGTTGAGGGGCATCTAGGATACTTCCAGGTACTGGGTATTACAAATAATGCTGCTATGGACATTGTTGAACAGAGGTCCTTGTTGTAGGAATGTGCTTCTTTTGGGTATATGCCTAAGAGTGGAATTGATGGATCTTGTGGTAGACTGATTCCCGTTTTCCTGAGGAATCGCCATACTGATTTCCAAAGTGGCTGTACAATTGGCACTCCCACAAGCAGTGGAGAAGTATACCACTTTCTCCACATCCTCTCCAGCATTAACTTTCATTGATATATTTGATTTTAGCCATTCTGACAGGAGTAAGATGTTATCACAGATTTGTTTTATACTGCATTTCCCTGAACACTAAAGATGTTGAACACTTTCTTAGGTGTATTTCAGCCATTTTAGATTCCTCTATTGAGAATTGACTATTTAGTTCTGTACCCCACTTTTTAATTGGATTATTTGGTGTTTTGGAGACTAGCTTCTTGAGTTCTTTGTAAATATTGGAGATCAACCCTCTGTCAGATATGGAGTTGATCAATATCTTTTCCCATTCTGTGGGTTGCCGTTTTGTCTTGCTGACTGTGCCCTTTGCCTTATAGAAGCTTCTCAGTTTCAGGAGGTCCCATTTATCAATTGTCGATCACATTGTCCTAGCTACTGGTATAATATTAAGAAAGCGGTCTCCTGTCCCAGTTGGTTCAAAGATATTTCCCACTTTGTCTTCTAATTGGTTCAATGTGGCTGGATTTATGTTGAGGTCTTTGATACATTTGCACTTGAGTTTTGTGCATGGCAATAGGCATGGCTATCTGTAGTCTTCTACATGCCAGCATCCAGTTATGCCAGCAACATTTCTTGAAGACTCTTTCTTTATTCCATTGTATAACTATAGTTTATTTGTCAAAAATCAGGTGTTCATAGTTGTGTGGGTTAATATCAGGGTTTTCAACTCGATTTCACTGGTATCCCTATCTATTTTTGTGCCAATATCAAGATGTTTTCAAGAATATAGCTCTGTAATAGAGCTTGAAGTCAGGGATGGTGATGCCCCCGGAAGTTCCTAGTACAGGGAACAAAACAACAAAACAAAACAACAACACTAGTTTAGGGCTGTTTTGGTTGTTTTGGCTGTCCTGAGTCTTTTGTTTTTCATATATAATTGAGAATTATTCTTTCAATGTCTGTGAAGAATTGTGCTGGGATTTTGATGGGGATTGCATTGAATCTGTAGATTGCTTTTGGCAAGATTGCTATTTTTACTATGTTGATCCTACATATCCAAATACATGGGTAATCCTTCCATTTTCTTGTATCTTCTTTCATTTCTTTTTCTAAAGTCTCAAAATTCTTAATACACAGGTCTATCACTTTTTTGGTTAGCACAAACTCAAGGTATTTTATGTTGTTTGTGGCAAATGTGAAGAGTGCTGTTTCTCTGATTTCTTTCTCAGCACATTTATCAACTGTATATAGTAGGGCAAATGATTTTTTGAGTTAATCTTGTATCCTGTCTCTTTGCTGAAGGTGTTTATCACCTGTAGGATTTCCCTGGTAGAATTTCTTTCGGTCACTTATGCAGACTATGGTATCATCTGCAAATAGTGAATGTTTGATTTCTTCCTTTCCAATTTGTATCTCCTTGATCTCCTTTTGTTGTTTTATTACTCTAGCTAGAACTTCAAGGACAATATTGAAGATATATGGAGAGAGTGGAAAGCCTTGTCTTGTCCCAGATTTTAGGGGAATCACATTGAGTTTCTCTCTATTTAGTTTTATGTTGGCTGTTGGTTTACTATATATTGCTTTTATTATGTTGAGGTATGTTCCTGTTATCCCTGATCTCTCCAAGACCTTTATCATGAAAGGGTGTTGGATTTTGTCAAAGGCTTTTTCAGCATCTAGTGAGAAAATCATGTCATTTTTCTTTCTCAGTCTGTTTATATGGTGGATTACATTGCTGGATTTTCATATGTTGAACCATTCTTGCATCCCTGGGATGAAGCCTATTTGGTCATGGTGGATGATTTCTCGGATGTGTTCTTAGTTTCAATTTTCCAGTATTTTGTTGAGTATTTTTGTATCAATGTTCATGAGGGATATTGGTCTGCAGTTCTCTTTCTTAGTTGTGTCTTTGTGTGTCTTGGGTACCAAGGTTATCGAAGCCTCGTAAAAAGAGTTCAGCAATGTCCCTTCTGCTTCTACCATGTGGAATATTTGAGGAGAATTGGATTAGCTGTTCCTTGAATTTCTGGTAGAATTCTGCACTGAAGCCTTCTGGCCCTGGACTTTTTTTGTTTGGGAGACTTTTTTTTGTTTGTTTTTTTCAAGACAGGGTTTCTCTGTGTATCTTTGGAGTCTATCCTGGCACTTGCTCTAGAGACCAGGCTGGCCTCAAACTCACAGAGCTCTGCCTGCCTCTGCCTCCCAAGTGCTGGGATTAAAGGCCTGCGCCACAAACGCCCGTCTGTTTGGGAGACTTTTGAGGACTGCTTCAATTTCATTAGGGATTACATGTCTATTTAAATTGCTTATCTGTTCTTGATTTAATTTTGGTAAGTGAAATCTATCCAGAAAATTGTCCTTTTCTTTAGATTTTCAAATTTTGAGGAATATAGGTTTTCAAAGTATGACCTGATGATTCTTTGGATTTCCTCAGTGTCTGTTGTTATGTTCCTCTTTTCATTCCTGGTTTTATTAATTTGTATGTTCACTCTGTGCCGTTTAGTAAGTTGGGATAATGGTTTGTCTATCTTGTTGATTTTCTCAAAGAAACAACTCTTGGTTATATTGATTCTTTGTATTGTTGTCCTAGTTTCTATGTTATTCATTTCAGCCCTCAATTTGATTATATCCTGGAGTATACTCCTCAGGGTTGTATTGGCTTCTTTGTGTTCTAGAGCTTTCAGTTGTTCTGTCAATTTTCTGGTGTGACTATTCTCCAGTTTCATCATGTGGGCATTTGGTGCTATGAACTTTCCTCTTAGCACTGCTTTCAAAGTGTCCCATAAGTTTGGGTATTTTGTGTCCTCATTCTCATTGAATTCTAGGAAATCTTTAATTTCTTTTTTATTTCCTCCTCATTCCCAGGAATGGTGTAATTTGACATTATTCAATTTCTATGAGTTTGTAGGTTTTCTGCAATTCATGTTGTTGTTGAATTCTAACTTTAAAGAATGGTGATCTGATAAGATACAGGGGGTTATTTTAATTTTTTGTACCTGTTGAGGTTTGGTATGTTGCCAAGTATGTGGTCGATTTTAGAGAAGGTTCCATGTGACGCTGAGAAGAAGGTATATTCTTTTGTGTTTGGATGGAATGTACTATAGGTGTCTGTTAATCCCAATTGGGCCATAACTTCTATTTGTTCCTTTGTTTCTTGGTTAAGTTTCTGTCTGGTGTGTCTGTCTGGTGGTGAGAGTGAGATGTTGACGTTTCCCACTATAAGTGTGTGATTTTTTATGTGTGATTTGAGTTTTAGTAGTGTTTCATTTATGAACGTGGATGCCTTTGTATTTGGGGCACAGATGTTCAGAATTGAGACTTCATCTTGATGGGTTTCTCCTTCAATGAGTAGGAAGTGACCTCCTTCACATCTTTTGATTGATTTTAATTTAAAGTCTATTTTGTTAGATATTAAGATTGCTACCCCACCTTGTTTCTTTGGTCCATTTGATTGAAAAATCTTTTCCCTACCCTTTACTCTGAGGTACTGTCTGTCTTTGAAGTTGAGGTGTGTTTCATGCATGCAGCATAAGGATGGATTCTGTCTTCTTATGCATTCTGCTAGCCTGTGTCTCTTTATATATGTTAAGACCATTAATATTGGGGGATATTAATGACCATTGATTGTTCATTCTTGTTTGTTTTGGATTTGGTGTTAGTGGTGGAACTGTGTATGGATTTCTACCTCATTTTTCTTTTGTCTGCTGATAAGGTGTGATTATCTATTGCCTATGTTTTTCTGTTGTACTTAACTTCTTTGGGTTGCAGTTTTCCTTCCAGAACTTTCTGTAGGGCTGGATTGGTGGATATGTATTGTTTAATCTGGTTTTGTCATGGAATATCTTGTTTTCTCCATCTAAATTGATTGAAAGCTTTGCTGGTATAGTAGTCTGGGCTGGCATCCATGGTCTCTTAGTGTAGGCAGAATATTTATCCAGGACCTTCTGGCTTTCAGAGTTTCCATGGAAAAGTCAGGTGTAATTCTGATAGATTTGCCTTTATATGTTACTTGACCTTTTTTCTTAGCTGCTCTTAATGTTTTCTCTTTATTCTGTATGTTTGGGGTTTTGATTATTATGTGGCGAGGAGACTTTTTTCTTTGGTCCAGTCAATTTGGTGTTCTGTAGGCTTCTTGTATTTCCATTGGCATGTCTTTCTTTAGGTTGGGAATGTTTTCTTCTATGATCGTGTTGAATCTGTTTTCTGCACCTTTGAGTTGGGTTTCTTCTATAGCTGTTTTTCTTAGGTTTGGTCTTTTCACAATGTCCCATATTTCCTGGGTATTTTGTTTGAAGGATTTGGTGGACTTCAGATTTTCTTTGGTTGATGAGTCTATTTCTTTTACTGTAACTTCAACTCCTGAGATTCGCTCTTCCATATCTTGTATACTGTTGGTTATGTTTACATCTGTAGTTCCATATCATTCACTCAACTTTTCTATTTCCAGCATTCCCTCAGTTTGTGTATTCTTTGTTGTCTCTATTTCAGTTTTCAGATCTTGAACTGTCTGAATTGTTTCCTTCACCTGCTTGATTGTATTTTCTTGGCTTTCCCGAAGAGATTTTTTTTTATTTCTTTTAATTTTTTTGTTTTTTCCTTCCATTTCTTTAAGGGATTTTCTCATATTCTCTTAGAGGCCCTCTATTATTTTCATGAAGATGTTTTTAAGGTCATTCTCTTCTGCTTCATCTGTGTTTTGATGTTCACTTCTTGCTGGTGTAGGGTTCCTAGACTCCAGTGTTGTCATATTGGTTTTTAATAGGAAATGAGTACTCAGATAGGAGTTACTTTTCTATAGGAAAGTGAGTACGTAAAGGTTTTACTAATCACTTTATATGTCAAATATCAAAAAAATATTATATTAAAACTTGTTTGGCCTTAGATGGAATAATGGTTTATCTATTAAAAGCTAAGACTCACCGCCAAAATACATATTTGTGTGTGTGTGTGTGTGTGTGTGTGTGTGTGTGTGTGTGTGTGTGTAGAGGACAGAGGTCCACTTTGGTATCTACCTCTGGGGCTTTCTACCATATTGAACCCAGAGATTTTTGTTTCAGATTTATTGGCTAGACAATAAACACCCACTCCAGGATGTGCCTGTCTCTACCCATACCCCACACTGAATTATAAGCATATACCCCCACACTTGGCCTTGTGATATTGGTAGTGGATATCTGAAATTAAGTGTTCATGTTCCTGTGTGTAGCAAGAATTTAATGTGTTGTGTTATCTTCCAAACCCCATGGTTTTTATTTTTTAAAGTATTTTAAAGACACTACTTATTTAGGTACCAAAACAAAAACTAATTTTCAACTGTAGCTAATAATGAACTTATGTAGAGCAATAGATGCTACTATTGTGTGGCAATACCTCTAGACAGCAAGAGAAGTGGAAAATGAGTGATTATTTATGGTGGCTATAGTAATGTGCATTGTAGTTGTATAGCTGGGGAACCAGCATTGGACCGAACCAAACACTCTGAATGTGCGTGCCAGTTTGTAGGCCTAGGTAGGCTATGGGACCTCTAACAGTGGAACCAGCTTTTATCCCTAGTGTACTAATGGACTTTGGGACCCCATTCCCCATGGAGGGATACTATTTCAGCCCTGATACATGGAGGAAGGCCCTCCCCCAAATGATGTGACAGACTTTGATGATCCCCCATGGAATGTCTCATCGTCCTTGTTGAGTGGGTTGGGGTGTGTGTTGGAGGATTGGTAGGGGAATGGGAGAATGGGAGGGAGAGGGAAGAGGGGGTGTGAACTGATATGTGAAATGATTGTTTCTAAATGAAATCGTTAAAAAAAGAAGAACATTTGATATAATCAAGTAAAAAAAGAATTCAAACAATATTGTCTTCTTTTCCTATCTTCAAAAGGTTGATATTAAGGTTTGAATCATCAAAATAATTGGTATAGCTGCTCAGTACATGCTACAAATACCGGGATTGAATCAGGATCAGTCCACTCATCTGTAAAATGAGGATAATTACATTTATGTCAACAAATCTTCATGTGATTAAAGAAGTAGATTTGCCTATATGCATTAATGTATGTTAGGCAGAAGTCAGTTAAATATGATGATCCAGGCATTTTATCACTCAAAGTAATTGAAGAATATTTTATTTATAATATTTTTAAGCCTCAGGCTTTGACTTTCTGGTTTCACCAAATTCTGTGAGTGTTACAAAGCAAAGTAGGTATATGGTTAATGAATACCTATGTGGTTAGTCTAAAGGATGCTATCTAGTAGTTGGGAAGCCTATTTCACTCACACAAAAGGGGAAACATCCAAATGAATAACAGTGTGAACAAACATGTGCCATACTTCTGTTTGAAGTGGTAGGTGAATTCCGCTTGGACACATAAAAGGGACAAATGCTGACTAATTGGATCTAACTCTTCAAAATAAACTTCATTCGTACATTTCTTTGGCTGCTGTTTCAGAGAGCAACATTAATCTATTTTTTTCTCTCAGAAATTATATGACTGGGGAAAAGATAAAAATTGTCTCTGTGTCTCTGATTGGGTGCTATGTGTCTAATCCTCGGTTTAACTGTAAATCTGTTGTGAAGATCATTTCTTTGTAGGTGAGTGGAGTTGCTATTACAGAGTGTTAACACACTTGCAGGAAGTGTTGCTGGGGGTAGAAGGTGTTAGATATTGATCAGGAGTTTAAGAAATGGGCTATTCATTCTGGCTCTTCTTAGAGAAAAATATTCCTGTTAAAACAATGATTGTTTCTCCAAAAAGAAAAGAAAAATATATCACTTCATTTCATAAAAGCTCTCTATAGTAAAGGAAGAACAGATTGTTATTGGGAAATATAAAAATTACAATAGAACATGTTTCCCTATAGCAACACAAATGGCTTTAACTCTCAGTGGGAACTCACAGTGTGGCAGCTTTTAAGAGAAATAGAACTGGGTGATGGTGGCACATGCCTTTAATATCAGCACGCGGGTGGTAGAGGCAGGCATATGTTTGTGAGTTCAAGACCAGACTGGACTACAAGAGCTAGTTCCAGGACAGCCTCCAAAGCCACAAAGAAACCCTGTCTCCAAAAACCAAGAGAGAGGGGGTAGGGAGAGCATGGTTTTGGGGAGGGTCTCTGATATGATTTTCTATTCCTTTGACCATACTAGCTCTTATTAGATAAAAGGGTCTACATTAGCACATTTTGCCAGTAAATCACACAGTTACAATGCACCCCGAAAAATGTCCTACTTATAGAGAGAAGTGCTCCATGTGACATAGTTCTAAGGAATCACATGGTTTAGATGAAGCTGGGTCTGAGGAGCATGAACATTCTAGGTCATGTTCAAGAGTCAAAACAGTGTAGCTTGTAAGCTGTGAACTTTTTGTGAAATCAAGAAGAGCAAATTTCATCAGTGCTTAAACTGTTTGGGTGTTCTGCATACCCAACCAAGCCATTTACATTACAGGGCTGTGTTGAGTTCAGTTCTCTGCTTTACTGGGAAGGTTGTTCATTATTGGCACTAATCTCAGTGAATTTTAAGTAATTTAAAAATAAGCAACACTCCTTGCACAAAGGATGCAGGACCAGTTCTCTGTTCCCTTTCCCATATTGTATTTATATGACATGGGCAAAATTGTATCCTACTTGCTGCCTTGCATACTTTAGTGATTTGAGAATGGAGAGGGCAAAACATGCTTAACAAATAATTTACCAATGAGGGTCTGCTTCTAATTTCCAACGTCCCAACTTGCATCCCTCTTTTCTCAGCCTTCCCTACAGTTTAATTTTATGCTTATATTTAAAAAAAATGTTCTCTACAATAGTGGCTAGGGAAGATATTAATGGGGTTAACACTTCAATTCACACTGCAAAAGCAAGAAGGCCAGAAGCAAAAGGTTAATCTATGCTTCTTTTTTTCACAAATTGTATGCCACTTGATAGAAATGATGATAAAAAATAACACATTGTATGTGCTACAAAAGTGGACTTGAGAATATTCAACATTTGCATTATCACACAGAACAAAATGAGGTGCCAAACATGTGAAATCTCAGAAGCTAGAAAGATAACACTGATGACATTTTAAGGAGAGAGACTAAACCAAAGCTTTGGGTATGCTATGGAAGCACCGTCCTGGTGAGTTGACATACCTGTTATCTATTCTATAGTAATATGTGCCTCTAAACCCAGCACACTTGAATAGATTGTTCTCCAGAAATATCAACTAAATTTTTTTTCCTTTCATTTTCTCCAAAAATATTTAGAGACACTTCTGTGCTCTACAGTTCAAATCCCATAGAGTATTGACTCCAATAAGTATAAAAATAACTGGTTACCATGCTGTTGCTACAAATTAGATATTGTTCCCATGAATTTATATACATTCACTTACAGCTCCCATTGGAGGGAGATACTTTTATGTTCCTCTTAGAAGATGATGAAAATGAGGCACAAAAAATTGGTACAAATTACAAAATTCACAAAGCTAAAAGGAGATGAAGGTGAAATGAAACCACCCTTACCTTCCTTTTCTACTACTCTCCTCCAATATGTTATTTTGACAACTTTCTAAGCATCTCCACATAGCAATATGGCAGAATTTTAGCTAGCTGTTTCATCATTATTTTATCCTGAGAACTGATCTTCCTGTATGAGCACTGTATGAGTATGTATTTTTTCCCATGTTGTACAATAGGCTCCAATAAGATAAAGAACCTTCCAATGACAGCTGGTCAGTTAGCAACAACTACAGTACTGGCACTCAGGTCTTTCTGACTTCTCATGCTAGTCCTACCCACCTGTTGTAAGGCCTCTCCACAACCTGCCTTGCTTTCCCCTCTTAAACATTTCTCAATTTCATGTCTCTGACTTTGTTCACAGGACATCCAATACACCAGTGCTTCACTCATGCTCTTTATCAGCAAACAGAATCCAGTGGGTTAAACAAATCAGGGGGAAGTGAAGAAAAATAACACATTTGGTTTGTTTATTATTATTGCTTTCTGACTTTGTTTCCAATTGGACAGTTTGTCTTTTTAACCTGTTTCCTTGTGGTTCGTCTACATGTATGTTCCAATTTATCAGAATACAACGATGTACACCTATGGTTAAAATGAAATTGATGACACTTTCTCTATATTCCATTTCCAAGCTTTAAGAAAAATCAAACAACTTAACTAGCCTTTATGAACTGCTATCTGTATGGGGTGGATTTTTGATAATGTAGCTGTCCTTGGGTCATTTCTGCTCCCATAATTAACTACTCACCCACACTCCTATCACACTCCAATAAGCAATCTCAATAAAACTCAGTGGCTCACCAAGTTAGACTTACATAATATCTTTCTTTGGTCTGTTGGAAGTTCCCTATTTGGGGTGACTAGACTTCTGCAAACTCCTTAGGGATCATGTTACACACCAAATCTCTCCATCTCAAGGTCTGTATATCATTTTTTCCCATTTTTATAATTTATTTATTTAAGTTTCATTCTACATTGTTAATCCCATCTGCAACTCCCCTTGACTATGTAACACATGCACATGTCCCAGGGATTCAGAAGAATTGACAGATTTGCCAAAGTGCACATCATTCCATGCATTACAATGTTTCTGAAGGTATTCAGCAGTAGACTCCCCATCCCATGTGTGCAGGGTTGTTAAACACGCTATGAGACTTAGTAGCAGGGGATATTAAATGTCACAGTTAAGAAAGTACATAGGGCTGGGCATTGGTGGTGCACCCTTTTAATCCCAGCACTTGGTGGCAGAGGCAGGTGAATCTTTATGAGTTTGAAGCCAGTCTGGTCTACAGAGTGAGTTCCAAGATAGGCTCCAAAGTGATACAGAGAAACCCTGTCTCAAAAAAACAAAAAATAAATAAATAAAAGAAGGTAGATAGGGCAAAAAAGCAGTAAAAGCCATCTTCTCTGTGGCAAACCTGGTTTAATTAAAATTCTCCCAAAATGGAAGATGTTCATCACGCTGTTCTCCAAATTTATTTAAACCAACGCCCAGCCCTATGTACTTTCTTAACTGTGACATTTAATATCACCTGCTACTAAGTTTCACAGCATGTTTAACAACCCTGTGCACATGGGATGGGGGGTCTACTGCTGAATGCAAACTGAAGATAATCAAAGTTCTATATTCAAGACCTAGTATGTAAATTAATTGGTGATAAGAATACTTGGATAATAGCCTGCATGCAGCCCTTGACTTGATCCCTAGCATCCCCCATACCAAAATAAACATATTATGCTAAAAGAGTGAATGAACTGTCACTTTTTAGGAATTGCGGGTTGCTGCCATTTTGTGCTTGATAGTGTTTCAGTGGTGAAGCCTAGACAATTATTGGAATAAAGGCCTTATGTTTGACAAGTGTCCAACTTCATAAAGGAACTTTGGTTTAGGGGTCAGGTTAACCACCTCCTCTTCCTTTGGTTGCAATCATTTAACTTTTAAACTTCTTCACATCTGTAAATGCACTTCAAGCCTTCTCGGGGATCTTATTTCCATTTTCATCTTTAAACCTCATCTACTTTTGTACATCTTTGTGGTCAACAACTGCTATCAAAAACTGGAAAGAACTTTATTTTCCTTTTTATTGTTACCATGGAGAAAGCTATTGTCTCATCAAGGAAAGAAGGTAGTACAAGGGGAGACAGGAAGAACCCCAAATGAAATTTGAGAGTTAACCTCTGTGTCTTTTCAACAATATCCAATTAAATCTTTTCACATCCATACACAAGAAAACAGGAACACAGTGGGTAGCAAATTTAGCTCAAGGATGTGAATGAATCAGTAAGCTATGTGATGATGTGCTGGAGGGATGAGGGTAGCGAAGATGGGGAGTCTGGTCCTTAGTCTTGAAGCTGGGGACTGCTAAAGAATGAGAAATGATGGATAGTTGACTATTATATAGTTGTTTGAATAGATGTCACTCCTTATAATTTTGGGGCAAATGACCTTGAGAATGGAGGTGAACAGTTTTATTCAAATTAGAGAAATATAAACATGTAGAAAAATGAAGCCAATGGGAAGAGATCTAGGAAATATGGAAAACATTTTAGTCTTTTCAATTTTATTTTTTATTGCTGTTTGTCTATAGATATGCACACCTGCATGTGGGTATGTATGGAGGCTGGTTGAAGGCATCAGATCCTGACCAGAATTTGTGACTTTCCTGGTGTGGATATGAGATTCCAAATTCTGTCCTGTGCAAATATTTTTAACCCCTGAGTCATGTCTCCAGCACCTGTATGATAAACTTTTAAGTGAGAAATTCTAAAAGGAAGGAGATATAAAGTGGTCAACAATCTTCTCTTTGTCTTTATTCTTTTTCTATTAAAGTACAAAAAAGGAGGAAGACAATTCAAATACAAAATCAACTGACATGATTTTAATTAAGTCCATAATTGTATATTTCAAGTTCGAAAAGAAGGTGTGCTGGTGGTTTATAAACGTGAAAATATTAAGAAAAGCCTGAAGTCTATGGCATGCTTGTACATTACATTCCCCCTCATAGGGTAGTAAAAAATTGTTGTTACTTGAATTAATATATCAAAAAATATTTGCACCCAACATGTAGTCTTCTGTACAAGCAATGTTATGAGAAGCATTCCTGATAAATTGTTGAGGATTATACAATGATTGCTTATCATGTGATTATTATCATATGGGGGAATGAGAATAGCAAAAATGATGCTACTCTAGACCTCTGACCTGAGTGTGGGAAGTAGTACCAGGCAGTTCAAACTCCAGTCCTCTTACAAACTCAATTAAATTCAGAAAAAATCCTCTCACAATAAAATGTTCTGTTGCTTGTGCCTTTTTCACTTCCTAGCAAAGTGATACTAACTGAAAAAACCCTGAGAACTAGGCAGAGAAAGACAGCATCAGACACACAGAAGTAGATTGACAGGCCCAGGAAACTCACCCTGATTTATAGGACACCACCTTTGCTGATCTAGCATGAAACTATTTTCCATTTGCCATGTCTGAACATACCATAAAAAGAATGTATCGCTCCCAAATTGCAAACTATAAAATACATAGATCACAACTAGATGACTTTTATGAAAAGAAAACAATAAGCTCTTTTCATAACATAAACTGCAGGTTTCATTAAACAAAGTTGTAGAGAAAGTTACATATCTCTTCAAATTCTCGGTTATTGCAGAATCTGTAAATCCTATGCTCCATTACTCCACTACAACCCAAGGAGATGCTCTCATATAATAGGATTTCATTCATGATTGAATTGACACCAAATGGTTACCTCTTTGCAATATATAAAAAGAATTTCTGATTTAGGAGCTTTGTATTTGTTTTATTGTTGGACTGCCCAAATCCAATATAATTTCTTTTTTCTTTATTGAAAATAGATTCTTTCATCATACATTATATCCTGATTGTAGTTCCCTCCCTCCACTCCTTCCATCTCCTACCCACCTTCCCTCTACTGTGGATTCACCACCTTTACGTCTCTCAGTAGAAAAGAACAAGCTTCTAAGCAATAAGCACCAAATCTGACAAAAAGCAACACAATAAGCAAAACCCACTATAGTTAGCACATAAAGAAAGATGAGAGAACTGTATCATTTAAAGTATGTATCGGTTGTATTGCAGTGTGTTATGATGGCTCTAATTTACATTAACTGAATTAAACACAGGTATTAATACTATGTTGTGGCATTAGCAGCCACTTACTAAAATCAGGAATTCATATGGGGGCTGGTTCAGAATTTAATCAGAAAGGCCAGACACCTGAGACAGACCTTCAAGCATCTTAACTACTTTTACCACCATCAACACTGGAGGATTCACTAACAAGCACAGTTAATGTTATGAGTTTTCACTTATGTAATTAGTAATATTTAAGGTACATGTTTTGGTCCAAATATTTGGGAGCTACTACTTATCCTTTTAAGGACTGGACATGAAGTCTAGGAAGTTATAAAGCATCAGAGATACCCTGTCCAGTAACTAATGGAAGCAGAGGCAGCGATCCACAGCCAAGCACTGGCCTGAGCTCTAGAAGTCTTCTAAAGAAAGGGAGGAGAGATTGTACAAGCCAGGGGCTTCTGACCGGGAACCCATAGAGAAAGCTGACATGAGCTCATAGGAGCACATGGACTCCGGACCAACAGTTAGGGAGCATCCATGGGAAAGACCTCTGCATATGTGTGACAGTTGTGTAGCTTGGTCTCTTTGTAAGACTCCTAGCACTGAGATCAGGACCTGTCCCTGGCACTTAGCTAGCCTTTGGGAACTTGCTCCCCTTGTCTGGCCTTGATATAAGGGGAGGAATTTGGTCCTGCCTCAACTTGGGGTGCCATGCTTTGTGCAAGCCTATGGGAGGTCTGTGCCTTTTTGAATGGAGACTGAGGAAGAGTGAATGCAGAGGTGGTTAGACAGAAAGTGGGGGCAGGGGATGGCTGAGAGAAGAGGAGGGGGGGAAACTGTGGTTAGTATATAAAATTAATGAAAAATGTTATTTATATAAAATAAAAATTTAAAATGTTTGTAGATTTTAAAATCTTGTACAAGAATTAATGTTTAACCAATCAGTCATTCCATATTCATTTAAAGAATCTGGTTGTCTGATACTTTCTCTAAGATTCATTTAATCTTGTCTCTAGTATCTAATATGATGGTAACATCTCATAGCTAAGTTATACGGGAGTAACTGTTACCTTACCTGTTAAGATATTGCTATGATTTTCATTGGCCAAAATAATCTAATATCCACATGCACAATAATATCAATTAAGAATTTATTATATTGGGCACAACTTTGAATTAATATATAACAAATTGTGCCAGTATAAAAACAGCTGTCTCCTATGATCTTCATATCTTTTTAATTCAACAATACATTTAATTTTATTCTAGCAATCTAACATTAAATTTCTTTATGGCTATATTTGTTCAACATGGTTTAATTACCAGATCATTCAAGATTTTGTTCAATCTGTATATAGAATTTCTATTATATAACCAAATCTTATGTTACCTTTCATCTTGAGGATGCTAAATAGATAATTATTTTTCCAAGATATAGCCAGAATTAATGCATTAAAAAGTCAGTATTAATAAAATTATTTGCTGAATGGATAAAGGAACAAGTATGCCTGATTTTAAATATACTTACACACATACATATATAGAGGGTAGTCTCTATAAAACATCCTTAAACACTGCAAGAAGTAATTTTAAGAGAAACTAAAAATCAGGAATTTTGACATAGGACTATAGGGAGACAATTTTCAATCACTATCAAGAGGGCTTATTTGGCTGCCAAAATATACTGCACTCAAGTAGATGGGAGTCATTGGCACTGGGAGTTGAATATAGACCTTTCTGCATGTCAAGAATTGCTATGCCACTGATCTATATCCCTAGCCATCTCTCTGACACTTTTATCTTAACTATCAATGAATTCTTAGTTGCCTCTCTGCTCACAATTCATGATGCTTTCTATCACTAATCTGGGTATCTGTAAAAGAAGATGCCCAGAGAGGCAATAAAAAGGATGAAACTTTTTGAGTTCTGAAATCATGCTAAAAATGTCTCTGACTTTAGACTTCATGATAGAGATACTCAACAAGAAAAGTGTATACTAATTTCCAAATTCTGAAAATCTACTTTTATGGAAATCTTTTTAAGCATTTTGGCAAGGGACACATGATCTGTATCATCTTTCCAAAGCAAACATGTTTTGCTAGTTTCTTTTTATTCCACAGACTTTCTCTAAAAGTCATTCTCAAAGTAGTAAATTGTATCTTTTTTATTTGAATTACAAACAAGATTGAATTACATGACAATCCCAGTTCCCTTCCCCCTCCCTTCCTCCCCAGTATTTCATTGTATCTATTTATAATGTGTCTCTAATTTTACCATATGCCAATACATGTGTATATATTGCTTTTGGACAAGTCAGTTTAATTACTCTAGGTCTTATCCTTTAAAAAACATAGTCAATGTCAGTTAGACTACAGTAATCTTAAGAATCATTTGCCTGGTCTATAAGAAGACTTAACAAATGGTAACTCTGCACCATTAAGTCTAAGTTCTAAACATCCATTCCCCGAAAGCAAGGACACCTACATTTGTAAAAGAAACATTACTAAAGCTTAAATCACACACCACACAGTACACATTGATAGTGGGGGACTTCACTACACCACTCACATCAATGGACAGATCATCCAGACAAAAACTATCCAGAAAAATAATGGAGTGAACAGTTGTTATGAACCAAATGGATCTATAGGATATCTAGAGAACATTTCACCCAAACACAAATGAACATATCTTACTTTTAGCACCTCACAAAACTTTCTCCAAAATCCATCACACACTTGATAAAAATGCAACTCTAAACAGATACTAGAAGATTGTAATAACCCCAAGTGTTCTTTCAGACCACCATTGATCAAAGCTGGATTTCAAAAACAAATAATAATAGAAAGCTTACGATCTAATGGAAACTAACTAACTCTCTAGTGACTGCTGGGCCAAGGCAGAAATAAAGAAACAAATGAAAGACTTCCTGTAATTCAATGAAAATAAAGGTAAAACACACCAAAATATGGCACACAATGAACATAGTGATAAGAAGATATTTCATAGCACTGAGTGTCCCCCAAAATGAAACGGAGGATTTTCATACTAGCAACTAAACTACACACCTGAAGTGAACAAAAAGATGTAAACACACCCAAGAGGAATAGATGACTGGAAGTAATCAAACTCATGGCTGAAATTAACAAAGAAAATTTCAAAGAATTAATGAAACAAAGAGTTGATTCTTTGAGAAAATCAATAAGATAGACAAACCCTTATCCAAATTAACTAAAAGGCAGGGAGAGAATATCAAAATTAAGAAAATAAGAAATGCAAAGGAGGACATAACAACAACAGACACCAAAGAAACCCAGAGAATCATAATGACACATGTTAAAAACCTATACTCTACCAAATTGGAAAAAATCTAAAAGAAAAGGATAATTTTATCAATAGGTACCACCAACTACCAAAGCTAAATCAAGATTTGATAAATTATTTAAACAGACATAAATGCCCAGTAAAATAAAAATAAAACAGTTATTAAAGTCCCCCAACCAAAAAAGCCCAAGGCCAGATGGTTTCAGTGCAGAATTCTACCAGACTATTAAAGCAAGGCTAAAGCCAGTAATCCTCAAATTATTCTATGCAATAGAAACAGAAGGAATATTATCAAATTTCTATTATGTTTTCATAGTCACCCTGATGCCCAAACCACATAAAGCCTCAACAAATAGAACTACAGACCATTTCCCTTGTGAACATAGATGCAAAAATATCCAGTAAACTACTGGCACACTGTATCCATGAAAACATAAAAAATAATCCACCATGATCAAGGAGGCTTCATTCCAGAGATTCAGAAATTGTGCAACATACAAAAATCTGTCGATATAATCCATCATAGAAACAAACTGAAAGAAAAAAAAATGATCATCTCATTAGATGCTGAAAATCCTTTGACAAAATCAAACACTCCCTCATGATAATAGTCTTGGAGAAATAAGGTATACAAGAAACTTACTGAAACATAACAAAGGCAATATACAACAAGCCAGTAACAAAAGTGAAATTAAATGGAGAAAAACTTAAAGCAATTCCACTAAGTTCAGTGACAAGTCAAGGCTGTCTACTCTCTCTGTATTTATTCAACACAGTGCTTGAAGTTCTAGCTAGAGCAGTAAGACAACTAAAAAGGAGATCAAGGGGATCCAAATTGGAAAGGAAGAAATTAAAGCATCAGTATTTGCAGATGATATAATAGTATATATAATATATGCCAAAAATTCCACCAGGGGACTTCTACATCTGATAAACATCATCAGGATGGATCAAGATTAACTCCAAAAATATCAGTAACCCTCCTAAACACAAATGACAAATTGGCTGAGAAGGAAATCAGGGAAGTAGCACCCTTTGCTATAGCCACAAACAAAATAAAATATCTTGGGAAGCCTAAGCAAGTGAAAGACTTGTATGACAATAACTGAAAGTCTTTGAAGAAAAAAATTAAAGAAGATACCAGAAGATGGAAAGGTATCTCATGCTCATGGATCGGTAAAATTAACATAGTAAAATGTCCATCTGAGCAAAAGCAATCTACAGACATTACACGGTCCCCCATCAAAATTCCAGCACAATTCTTTGAAGACCTTAAAAGGACAATAGTCAACTCCATATGGACAAACATCAAACAAACAAACAAGAAAAAGAACAAGAATAGCTAACACAATCCTGTATAATAAAAGATCTTCCAAAGATACCACAATCCCTGATTTCAGGCTCTATTATAGAGCTACAGTAATAAAAACCACACAAAAATAGGTAACTCTAGGAGATCAAGTATATAGTAGCCTTAATATGAGGGGAGGTGCCTAGTCTTACTACAACTTGATATGCCATGTTTGGTTGATAGCCCTGGAATACTTGCTGTTTTTTGAAAGGAAACAGTTCTCAATAGAAATAGTGAACCTATTTGTAGTAAAAGTCTGTGAAATAATGTGCCTAATTGTAGTAAAAGTCTGGAGCATACTAATCTAGTTCCCCTTTAGAAATGACTGAAGTCTCCATCTTTAGCAGTCATGATTATAGTTATTTTCCCATCTCTAAGCAGTCCTGATGGCAGAAAGCTTTCAAGTATCAACTTAGTCTATTTGGACTAATTTCACCAACTACCTTAAAATCATTAATTTATAAATTAAGTAGCAGAATTTATTGCTGATAGTTCCATAGACTGAGAAGCTCAAAATCATGATGCCAGCGAAGTATCTAACAAGAATTCATTCCTTTCATATAGAACATCCTATGTACCTAATCCTGCTGGGAAGGGAAGTACCGCTTTTATAAAGGCAGGAGTTACTCTTGTTCTACAAGCCTCACCAGCTAATATACTAGCACTGTGGTGATAGTTTACTATCTAAGTCACAGTAGTTCTTTTCTTGTTAACTGCCATGGATAAAAAGTTATCTTGTCTATGTTTCATTCTCTGAGTAACTCTTATCTTGTGTGTGACTTGATGTGGACCTAATTAAAGCCAAATTCTTTTTTTTGTTGTTTTTAGAGACAGGGGTTCTCTGTGTAGTTTTGTAGACATGGCTGTCCTTGAATTCACAGAGATCTGCCTGCCTCTGCCTCTGCTTCCTTTGTGCTGGGATTAAGGGCATGCACCATCACTGCCCAGCAAAAGTCCAGTTCTTAATAAAATCTTTTATTTTTGATATATAACAATTTGCAAGGACTGCAGCCATTTCTGAAACTCTTTACTGATATTTTTATAGAATATCAAGAATTTGATGCATACATTGATAATAATATACAAGGTTTAGATTGTTGACTTCAGACAAAGTATATGTTGTTTTCATAAATTTGAGCAAATGCATGATAATGTACCATGGCATTACCATTGAAGACAGACCTATGTTCAAGTTAAAATCATAGTGGTTTAAAAAGATTTTTGTTTTTTATGTATGTCACATGCATGCAATGTCCAAGTACGCAAGAAGAGGGTGCCATATCTCCTGGAGAAAATGTTTCATGAAATTATGAGCCAAAGAACAAGGGTGCTGGTAACTGAACTTGGATCTTGTGGAAGAGCAGGCAGTGCTGTTAACCATGAAACCATCTCTCTAGCACTAGTATTCTTTATAGCAGTACTCTGCTCTTGTTATGAATAAAAACTCCTACTTTGAGTTGTCATTGAAAAATTTGACAAAGAAGCAAATAGATTTGTGTGGGAGAAAAGAATAAAATAAGGTAATGACAAACAAAATGCTTCCCATTTGTCACTGCCGAAAATCATTTTTACATGTTTATTAAATCCATTATCCTTCTCTTGATGTGTAGTGAAATAAAATGAATACTTATGTTCATTTCTGTTTCTTTAAAATGACAAAATAGATGTTGTTATGTTCCTCCTTTCCTTTCTAGCCTGTAAATTCCACAATTATTTATGGAACTCTACTTAGAAATAAGAAAATAGCAAAAAAACAAAGGAACCCCCATATTGTGAATTGGTACAGGAGACCACTCCTTGAACATAAAACTGGTAGCACAGATACTGAGAACAAAAATTAATAAATGGGACCTCCTGGAACTGAGAAGCTTCTGTAAGGCAAAGGACATAGTCAACAAGAAAAAACGACAGCCCACAGAATGGGAAAAGATATTCAACAACCTCACATCTGACAGTGAGCTGATTTCCAAAATATACGAAGAACTCAAGAAGCAAGTCTCCAAAACACCAGATAATCCAATTAAAAAGTAGGGTACAGAACTAAATAGAGAATTCTCAATAAAGTCATCCAAAATGGCTAAAAGATACTTAAAAATGTTCTCAACATCCTTAGCCATCGGAAATGCAAATCCAAACAACTCTGAGATATCATCTTACACCAGCCAGAAGAACTAAAAGCAGAAACATCAATGACATTCTATGTGGGAGAGGATGTGGAGGAAGAGAAATACTCCTCCATTGCTGGTGGGAGTGCAACTTATATGACCACTTTGGAAATCAGTATGGTAGTTTCTCAGGAAAATGGGAATCAATCTACCTAAAGATCCAGCAATTCTACTCTTGGGCATATACCCAAAGAATGCACATTCCTACAAGGACATATGTTCAACTATGTTTATAGCAGTGTTGTTTGTAACAGCCAGAACGTGGAACGAACCTAGATGCCCCTCAACTGAAGAATGGATAGAGAAAATGTGGTACATTTACAAAATGGAGTACTACTCTGCAGAAAAAAATAATAAAAAAAACAGAATCTTGAAATTCTCAGGCAAATGGATGGAATTAGAAGAAACCATCCTGAGTGAGGTAACCCAGTCACAAAAAGTTAAAAATGGTATGTACTCATTTATATACGGATTTTAGACCCAGAGCAAAGAAGTAGCAGCCTACAATCCATACCGCCTGAGAAGCTAGGAAACAAGGAGGACCCTAAGAGAGACATACATGGTCCCTCAGAGAAGAGGAAAGGGACAAGATCTCCTAAGCTAATTCAGAGCATGGGGGAGGGGAGAGGGAGTTAGAAGAAAGAGAAGGGGGAAAGAGGAGGGGAGAGGAGGACATGAGGGAGCAGGAAGATCTAGTCAGCGGAGAATAGAGGAGAGAAAGAAAAGATATACCATAATAGAGGGAGCCATTATAGGTTTAAAGAGAATATGGCATTAGGGAAATGTCCAGAGATCTACAAGTTTGATCCCAACTAATAGTCTAAGCAATAGTTGAGAGGCTACCTCAAATGCCCTTCTCCAATAATGATATTGATGACTACCTTATATGCCAAACTAGCCTCTTCATCCAGTAGCTGATAGAAGCAGAGGCAGACACCTACAGCTAAACACTGAGGTGAACTCAGGAATCCAGTTTAACAGAGGATGGAGTAATGAGCAAAGGGTCAAGACCAGGCTGGAGAAACCCACAGAAACAGCTGACCTGAGCAAGGTGTTGCTCATGGACACCACACTGATAGTTAGGAAACCAGCATGGGACTGTTCCAGAACCCCTGAATGAGGAGGTCTGTCTGGAGGTCTGTACAATCTATGGGGACACTGACAGTTGATCAAAATGTACCTCTACTACACAAATGATCTTTGGGAGCCCTCCCACATAGAGGGATACTCTCTCAGCCTAGACACACTGGGGAAGGTCTAGGTCCTTCTCCAAATGATTTGACAGACTTTAAAGATCCTCCATGGAACGCCTCACCCTCCCTGGGGAGCAGAAGGTGTTTGGAAAGGGGACTGGAGGGGGCAGGGGAGGAGAGGCGGGTGAGGGAACTGGGATTAACATGTAAAAGAAGCTTGTTTCTAATTTAAATTAAAAAAAAAGAATGGAAAGCCTTTAGTATTGCTGACAGAATACCTTCCTCATTGTTTCAGTCAGTGCTAATATCTTTAACAATTATAGCCTCTTAGTACAATGCTTGGCTATAACTTTAAATCACCCAGTCCTTTTTACTTTTTTCTT
This sequence comes from Cricetulus griseus, assembly GCF_003668045.3. Taxonomy (NCBI): domain Eukaryota; kingdom Metazoa; phylum Chordata; class Mammalia; order Rodentia; family Cricetidae; genus Cricetulus; species Cricetulus griseus. Next base: position 83,647,845 of record NC_048604.1, read on the forward strand.
TTTTCTTTTCTTTTCTTTTTTTTTTTTTTTTTTTTTGGTTTTTCAAGACAGGGTTTCTCTGTGGCTTTGGAGACTCTTCTGGAACTAGCTCTTGTAGACCAGGCTGGTCTCAAACTCACAGAGATCTGCCTGCCTCTGCTTCCTGAGTGCTGGGATTAAAGGCATGCGCGACCACCACTGCCCAGCCCTAGTCCTTTTTTTCTTATGCCAACTGTTCATGTCTATCCCTTTCTATCTAGTTGTTGCTCTTTTTCATTATGGACCTACATAAGCAATCCTAATAGTAACAATTGCCCTGACTCAATGCTCTTTGAAATTTCCTATATCAAAAATAGCCTATTAATATTTAATTCAACCAAACTGACTTTATCAGGACAGAAGTAGAATGAAGCCAGATTGTTTCCAAAATCTAATCAAATTCCTGACAGATTCCTTGTTCCCTTTTGATAGCTTATAGGCCTTCACTGTCTGTACTTTTCTTAGCTTCCTAGTATTCCAAAATTCCATCTGAATTGGTGGCTTGTTAACATGTACTTACAGCACCTGATGGTGCATATTCCTTTGCAATCACATGGTCAAATTTAATCACCTTAAAGCCTCACTTCTTGGTACCAATTTATATCTTAGTTTCTCTTCTTTTGTTGTTATAAAAAATTTCTGAACGAATCAACTCAAAAGATTAAGTGCTTCTTTTGTCTTACAGTTCCAGATTGATAAAGTTCACTATGAAAAGAAAGACATGGTGTTAGGAGCATGAGGCCAGATGGTCACATTGCATCAGCAATTTTGATGCAAAGAACAAAGAGGAAATAGGGCCAGACTAGAAAATACTCCAATACCACCCTTAGTGATGTACTTCTGTTAGTTAGGTCCCAAAACTTAAAGGTTCCATAATCTACCCCAAATACCACCACAAACTACGAAGCAAGTATTCAAACAGCTGAGTGTATGGAGAGCACATTACACTAAAATCACCATACCTCGGTACAGTAAATGCTTCAGGGGTGTGTGTGACTGAATTAATTTTCTCTAGTAAGACAGAAAATAACTTTTGTTTGAAGATTAAGAGAAAAATTCTTGTTCTTTTCAAATATAATAGGGTATAAACTGTGAGTTGTGCAACTACTATGAAAATGTAATGGTAACTAAACAATGAAGTTTGGGTCTTGGAAACACAATGTTTGAAGCTAAAACAATGTTTCTTTTACACGGCCCAATAAATCCCCTTTCATACTTAAGTCAACTTGCATTGGCTTTTCTACTTGCAACTGAAGCCATGTTCCAAGACTAGATTCCTTAACTATCATAGAGAATTCTCAAAGCCATATTTTATGTCATTTACAAAAGATGAAGACAAAGTATACAGTTCTTATTCACATTGTATCCAGAAATAATTCAATTGGATTTTATCTTTAAGTGTCCTAAAGAATATTTATTAATAATATTTTCTTATTAAAGGAGACTATTTAGATTCAATATCTTAAATTAAACAAATTGATTTGTAAAGGTAGAAGTACAAAATGAGCTAACATGATTTTGGAGTGAAGGATTATTTTTCTAATAGCAAAATGGTAATTGACACCTTCACAATTTGGAATGATACTAAAATCAAACCATACCCCATCTTCAGAGAATTTATGTACACATTCTAGACCTTAAAAGAATTATAGGCTATGATGTATTAGAAAATAATAAACCTAAAAGGAAAGGGGAAGCAAAACAAGGTTTTAGCATTAAGTTTTATATTTTTGTTTAAATACCTAGAAGTACCATGATTATGACAATGTGCTGTCACATAAATAAAGGTTAAGTGAAATATTGAAGTGTGTTCCTGTATATAAAATGCAGAAGGATGGCCTGGAGAAATGAATCAGCAGGCAAGAACACTATTTGTTCTTCCAGAGAGTCCAAGTTTGTTTCCCAACACCCATGTCAGTTGGCTCACAACCACTTACAGCTTCAGCTTGAAAGAATTGAATACTCTCTTCAAGCCTCCAGTCAGCTGCACACTTGTATCATACACTATACAGATACACAAACATACACGTAAATAAAGATTAGTCTTAAAAATGCACAAGTGTTCATAACAATAATGTATTTGAGTTTTATTAGTTCAATATATAAAATCCGGTGAGCACATGGCATATATATTGAGGCAAATGCACATTTTCAGATCCTGTTAGGCTATCCAAGCCATTATAACAGTGATTGTTTTTTCTTTCTCTAGTTTAAAAAATATTCAGGTGCAACATGACAGACTCTTTCTTAATTTTACTTTGGCATATGAAACACATTTAAATGGATAATACATTGAGATCAATCAGCGACTACTGATATTTCCTCCTATGTTGACTATTTTCCATATCCATGCTGTCCAATATGGCAGTCCCTCAGTATTAAGCATTTGAAATGTGGTCAGTATCAGTGAAGAAGTGATTTAAATTTTTAGTTAACTGAATTTCAAATAGCCACATGTGGCTAATGGCTACTGTACTGGCTTACACATATTCACTGAGTTTTGTTAATATAAGTGGTTGTTTTGGAAGTCTTCTGTAAGGTAGTATTGTATTATAAAGCAACCAATGTCTAACACTACACATTATAGTGGAATCACACCTTTATATTTATGCCATCATGCCATGTTTGTAATGAGCAAACTAAGATAAAGGACTGAATCAGAATACTTAGATCAATTACTATGAAATAAGTCAAATGAAAAAAGAATATCCATTAGTTCAAATTGGATACCTAATACCTAATATTCACTATTTCTTTATTAAGTAAAATAAACACAAATATTATTCATAATAGATAGGTTTTAAAAATATGTCACTGATTTTCTCATTTTGAATTATGAATATAGAAACATACTCTAATAAAATATTTGGACCTCCTAGGATGTTCAGAATAGTTTGGAGTAGGTAGACTTTTGTATGAGGCTGCTAGAACCTTTAGCTTTCCTTAGAAATAGAGTGGCCTACTGAGAACATGTTCTTACTTGGCCCATTTCCTCCATATTCCATTTAGAACACAGACATGGTACCTGCAGGCAGAGAGGCTGCCTCAAGGAAACTGGAAAGAAACCACATTTTGAAGGTGGCTGAGGGTAGAGAAAGCAAATGGGATGTATGGTTTCTGGTATTTCCACAACCTCGGGATGCATCATTCTGGTTATTTTTACCTTGTGAAAATAATACTGCCCTCTCTAGATAAGTAAATTGTAGTGAGAATTTTCTCATAAGCAACCAGCCAAAGGCAAATTGAAGAGTGCTGATTAGTGGGGAAAGCCTTTAGCTTCTAAAATACTTAGAGTTTTAGATATTTAATTGCCTTTTCTAAATGTAGTAAATTTAATTCTCAAAAACTTTTTGTTCATTGACTAAGACCAAAGATACACTGTGCTGAATTCAACAATTAAAATAAATATAGATATGAATATGCCTCTATGGCAGACTGCAAAACTCCAAATGCTAAGCGAAACTACTATTTTCGTGAAAATAAAGTAATGCCAATATTTTCAAAACATAATGTCTTCAGCCTGTTTTTAAGGAGGTTTAAATCAATTTCAAGTGGTCAGGCATAGAGATAAAAAACATCAACATCAGAAAAGAATAGGTCAAGCAAAGTAGAAGAGTTTCATTTAAAAAAATTGTAGATAATGGAGAAAATAGATTTTCACAGCACCATTGATTTAAACAAACAAGATTATAATGATCCAAATGTATTTCAGGAAAAAAGTCAGAAATTCACCTTAAATGCTTCAATGCTCTGAGCAGTTTATCTACTCCGCATTACAATCAACTTAAAGGAGTGTGAACTTTTTCCTTTGTGTGGTCACTTCATAATTGGATCTTGAGGAAATTCACTCCCTGAAATAGCTACATGATTTTCAACTTAAAAGTGTCTTGATCCTAACGTAATCTATATTCTTATTTTTGGAGATAACTTTTGTAGCTGAAAATGGTCCTTACAGATAGCATCTTGCCTGCATCCATTCTCTCCAAATTCTGTTATATTCCCCTAATAACTATCTTCTTCTAGTGTCTAATGCCTATTATGTAACTTCAAAAAATAAAATAAAATAGAACTTGTGTAAGAATAGTAAAACGGCAGTCGGCTGTTTCTATCACTCAAATTAAACTCTAAAAGCTTTTGTAAAATCTCCTATGCAATGAAATTGCAAAAAGTTTTGCTGCAATAAAGTTGCTACATATTATATCCTCCTCTCTCCATAATGTACTTTTTATATGTAGGATAAAAGCATGAAGGAGTCAATTAAAAATTATTCTTTTTTCTCTATTTTTAAAAATGGAATCAAATTAGTTTATCTTTAGTATTCATCCACTTATCCACAGTGGGCATGTTCCAAAACCCATATTGTCAACCTCAAACTGCATATTACTTAAACTTTTAAGTGAATATTATCATTCCATCTTGACTAAGCCTTCATCACATCTTATAGATTTCACAATTGCTGTTCAAAGTGAGATAAAAAAAGCAAGGATGAATTTACACAGATTTTTGTTCTTACTGTAAACCATTGTAAGCTCTGTAGTGATATTTATGATTTATTAAAGCTCGCCTGAGGATTCAGAAAAGCAAAGTCAGCCTCAAGTTGTAGAGATCAGTCAGTGGTGATACACATCTTTATTCCCAGCAGCCAGAAGATAGGAGGTGGTGGTACACACCTTTAATCCTCAGACTCAGGTTTAAGAGATAGATGGACCTCTCTGACTTCATGGCCATCCAGAAACACACGAGATTGAATTAGTTTGAAAGAGTAACAGATCACACACCTTTAATCCCCGAGCTAGAGGGGTATAAAAGACAGAAGCAAGTTTTCAGTATGAGGCATTCATTCTCCAGCCATGCTGAGGAGAGGAGAAGTTACAGTCTGATGCTTGGTGAGAGCTCGTGGAGACAGGACCAGCCCATTCAGCCTGAGGTAGAGGGAAGAAGCTAGTGGGCAGCATCTTTGTTTTCTTATATTCATCTTGAAGTCTGAATCCCAATATCAGTCTCTGGGTCATTTATTTGTGTTACTTAGCCCATTATGTGATTTTTTTCTTTCCCTCCTCAACATAAAGAAAACATTTGTCTTCTCTTTGATCATGTTGATTGAAATTGCTAGCATCCCTACCTTTAAACCTTAGGACAATTATTAAGTGAATTGGGAGGTTATATTGGAACAAGTGCTATGATATCAACAGAGGATCTAATTATCAACACAGTTATCAAAAGACCAAGAGGGATGCAGTATGGACATATGGGACAAAGTGATGGCTTACATGATGTAGGTAGAGTAGGATGGCAAGAAATTCATCATGGTACTCAAGCAGTGACTAATTGAAAAATATGAACAGTTTAATTTTGAAAAGGATTCACTTAAAACTTACATCATGACTGACCACAGGTAACATAAGCCATCTAAATTAAAACTGCATATGAGAAAGAAGTAATAACATGTATTTCTTTACACCAAACTTCTCCATGAGTTTTATTTTTATTATTTCTAGTTGGAAGGTTTACATATGAGAGATGGGTATAAATAAATTTGTATAGTGTAATTAAATTAATCACCACAATGCTTATTTTGCTTCCATGAATAAATGGAAAATATGTAATTGCAATCAAAACCTTTGATTCTTGAGATAAATAATACATATTATATTCTCTCCTTGAACAAATCGTAAGAGATGTATAATTCTGACATGTTATACTACTTGTTTATCCAGAATATAAAATACAAAATGAACCTGAAAGTGTTTGCAAATTATTAGGATTATATGTAATTGCAATCAAAATCTTTGATTCTTGAGATAAATAATACATATTATATTCTCTCCTTGAACAAATCATAAGAGATGTATAATTCTGACATGTTATACTACTTGTTTATGCAGAATATAAAATACAAAATGAACCTGAAATTGTTTGCAAATTATTAGGATTATATTCAGTTATTTTATAGGTTGAACACAATTATTCTAATAATTTTTAACAGCCAAATATTTTCATTAAATTCATAAAAGGCTGTAACACAAGTTCTAATAGATCTTAATAATAAAAATCCACAGTAAATGCTGAAAGGTCAGAGAAGTAAAGGAGCCAGCCACAAGAGAGTCCTCTTAACTCTACTGCATTCTCAGACCAAATGGGTGATCCAATCCTTACAAATCCTTAGACTGAATGCAATGAACTCATGTCTCCTCCTGCCTCAGATTCCTCTCTCCATCCAGCCATATCACTCCTGTCTCCACCTCCCAAGTGCTGGGATCAAAGGTGTGAGCTCTGTTTCTCTTTTAGATTGGATCAGTCACCTGTAGCCCAGGGTGGACTTGAAGTTATACAGATCCATCTGCCTCTGCCCTCCAAGTCCTGAGATTAGGATGTGTGCCATCACTGCCTAGTCTATATGGCTAACTAGTGACTAAGTCTGCACTCTGATCTTCAGACTAGCTTTATTTATTAAAGCACAAAAATATCACCCCATGCAAACAGTTGCATCTTTTTGTTTGTCTTTCAAAATGAAAGCCACTATGATTGTTATGGAACTTACTGATCAATTACTGAAGTTACTGATTTGTAAAATGATTCACACACAATGGAGAATGCAATTCCCAATCCCACAGTACAAAATGAAAATCATCCAGTTACAAGGGAATAAAACAACAACTCAGCATTATCTTATGTGAGAAAAAGAGCAACATATTTAGAAAAAGAAACTAAATCATGATTCATGTAGTCATTTATTTTAATATATATTTGGGTGAAACAACCGTAGTTCATTTTCTTTTCTTTCACTCTCTTTTCTTTTGTGGAAATGACTACTTTTTGCCAATTAGATTTCCCTTAAAGAGATAATATTCTAAACAATTATTTATTGCTTTTTAAATTTGAATGTCTAAGAATGGATAAGACTAAAGTGCATCATCAGGTTTTCTATAAATAATAGATGAATGAGAATACAGTCTTTTATCAAAAGTCCTTAAAGGGGGGATTGATACACTTTTGATGGCGTTTGGGCAAAATTTAGGGCCTTTCATATGTTAGGAAAGTATTCTATCACTGAGTGGCAGCCCTAGCTACCTCATTTCCTTTTTAAAAAATAGTGTTTCACTATTCAATACTTATCTTAAGTAATCATAAATAATTCTGTAGATAAATATGCAAAACACTTCTGTTTATAATGATATATAATTATTACATCATCAAATTTGCAATGACTCATTATCATATACAAAGAAATAAAATTGAAACCCAAACTGTTGCATAGTTCTCTTTTCCATTTGTTTTCTAATGGGCCCCTACTTTATTCTAAATTGAAATATTAATTTGGGGCTTCAAATCCTGATAGAAGGCATAAAGGATAAAACAACCATGTATTTAATATGACATTAGAGGTGGCTACCCTAGCATTAAGGTTAAAAAGAATTACATCCTAAGACTTTGCAACTTCAATAATAATCTTAAGTATCTAAACTTAAGGTGAAGCATAAAAACCCAAAATGAAGGTACTAAAATGTTAGATATCATGACATTATACTCATTTCAAAAATTACAGCAGAAAACATTTTATTGTTCTTATTGTTTGTATATAGTAGTTAGGGAATCCACCTTTTCTTTTTCTTTTTTTTTTTTTTTTTTTTTTGGTTTTTCGAGACAGGGTTCCTCTGTGGCTTTGGCTTTGGAGGCTGTCCGGAAACTAGCTCTTATAGACCAAGCTGGCCTTGAACTCAGAGATCCGCCTGCCTCTGCCTCCCAAGTGCTGGGATTAAAGGCATCACCAATTCCCAGCTGAATCCACCATTTTTGAAAATAATATAAACAATTTGCTTTAAAGAGACTCTAGATTCAAGCAAGGAAATTTATAAGTAGAATTCACTATTAACAAAGGCAAATATTTTTATGGGAATACTATGGGAATGTCATTGAAAATATACTGTATTAGCCTTTATCTGAACTCATGTAAAGACCACAATTCAAAATTTCTTATTAATGTTTTGACAAAAAATTTTAAAATGAATTGAACTAAAACATACAAAGAGATGCATTTGTGACTTGGAAATATGTGGCTTCATATAGCTTGTTTACCTTTAAAATATGCATATGGTATCATATTCCATATAAACTTTATAATGAAAGTTACAAGAAATATATTTTCCTGTGTATTTGGCAGTCATGGTTTTTTACTGAAAGGAACTTTACTTTTGTTCTCATTATATTACCTACATCAATTTTTCTACCATTCAGTGAAAATAATAGTGAATCTGGCTCTCACTAGCTATGGGAAGAAAAGTGAGTGAGACAAAGCAGTGTGATCCAAGGGTAACAATCTGCCTACTGGTAACATGTTCATTTGATGGAAGATAACTAAATATCAAAATTTGCAGATCTCTTTTACAGACAAGTTATGACATTATTTTTGCAGAATACAAAAATTATAGCTTCTGTGTATGTGAGAATAGCATACTTTGTTACAATGTTTCATATGGTTTTACAGAAAAAGCCTTTGATGATAAAGGATGGATAATTGTTTTATTAAAAGGAAGACAAAATCTGAATAATCAATCCCTTGCCTAAGATGGCTGTTGTGCAGCAAATGAAAACTTCAGATACACATAAAAATTAGTTGAGTTTAATTCATTGTGTTGTTATTTTACTTATAAAAACAAAAGCATATAAGCAAAAGAGTCAGAGAAAAAAGAAAAAGCACTGTCTAGTTTTGAAAAGTCTACATTTATGTTAGGATAATTGCATTTACTAAATGATCTTAGACCAACCCACTAAATTGTCTATAACTCTTCTCAATTTTTCATTAGTTAAATCATGTGTATCATGGATTTTCTGCCAAGATCTTGACAGAAAGTTAGAACTAACTCTAAAACACATTCAGTTTTGTTTTAATTTTAGTGTAAACAATTGATATTATTTTAATCTCCTCACCTTAGTCCACTGATACTTCCAAAGTCACTGGAGACACTTTTTGTCATCAATTTTTGGATAAATGTATTTAACAAGAATTATCAAAATGATTATGGAACCACTCATTGAATGGTTTCTGTATAGATATGGCCAGAGGTAAAAAAAATAACAATTTCACTAGGATTTTGATTTTTACTGACAAAAGAATTCAAAATATACACGTAATTATTTGAACTATCAATATACCCTGAACCCACAAAACTGCATAATCATTGGATAATGGAACCCAATAGGCAATAGTATAAATGTATGTCTAACAAATTAATATTGAACTGTACTATTATCATCTTCTCCAAACTGAAGGTCTTATTAAAATTTAAGTAACTTTGAAAATTCAACTCTATTCAATACAAGTGGTGTGTTTTAGATTTAGTCATGAATTACCATGAATACCTGGCCAAAATGACCTGAAAAAGACTATAATTACCATAGAGTCTCAGATATCAGCACTACAAAAGATAGTTAACATCACATAAATTTTATTGACTGCATTCCCAGTTGTCACTGTTAGAATTTTCTCTTCAAATTTCTTGTTCATTACTTTTGTCCTCCTATTGTCCCCTATTCTTTCCTTCCCTCCCTCCCTTTATTTTGTTAATTTAAATTTTTCTTTCCTTCATTGTCTCCTAACTTTCCTATTAATGGTCACCTTGGATAATAAGCTGTAGGGAAAATAATCTATATATACCTTCTTTTTCATTTAAAGTCATATAAGAAAGAGATTATTACTTATTTTTGTTTGAAGAATTTTGATTGTAAGCAATTTTACTTAAATATATATTTAAAAGGGAATATCACTTATCAATCAGATTTTTAGGATACTAAAATACACATTAATACCTCTATATATTATTATATTATTATATACTATATTATTATATTTGAACTTTTAGGAAGTAAATTTTGAGATCCATTCAAATTACACATATAAAGGCTTAATTTGTATATAATGACTCTCCATTCCTCTGAAGGGTAATAGTCTATTTCCTAGTCTGAATTTTATCAGTATAGTTGCTTAATTTTTTTCAAATGGTCACTTATTCATTTTTTAAATAAAGCTGTAATTTTCACTTTCATCTTCATTTGCTTAACATAATTCACTTAGTAAAATTTTTGTACTTCAAAACTCTAGCTTCTCTTCATTTCTAAAGATAAGGATTTAATTAATTAAAAATGTATGATAAGAAGAACAAAAGCTTTGTATAAAATATATAATTTTAAAGTTCAAAGTCTAAAGCTACTAAAAGCTAGCTCATTCAAATATTATATCCTTGTAGGGTTTATGATTCTAACACATGACTTCATTGGATGATTAAATTATTATCTAAATCTTATAATTCAATCCTAACTTCTCCCTGGGCCATAATATAACTTTTCTCATCACTGTTCCTAACTTCTGATGCCTTGCAGTTACAAATCATAACATACTTCCAAATTGCAATATGTTAAAAAATGGAACCTCCTTACCACATACCATTCCATTATCCACCAATCAATCTACACTTACCAAAAATAAATCACTGAATTAAATGGTACAACAAATTTGTAGGTGGGTTAAGGCTTATAAGTTATTTTTCTTTTGGGTCAGGATATATCATAGTTAAGGTAGTTAATCATTTGCTATGTCATAAGAACCATCTCTCAATAAACTGTTATTTGTTCTGTCCTCTATCCTGTTCTATATATTCTTATCTCAGGTCAGTGGACATTGACTATTTATTGGTTGCTGAACATCTTTGTTTTATCTATTGTCAGTCAATAGATTCCAATTTCGTTGAGGAAAAATACCTCTGGCTAAATATGAGGGCATTTGAACTTTAAAGGTTCTCGGCTATTCTCTGGTTAGGTGACTGGTGTGGCTCAAAGAACTCAGTTGGAGGTTCCACAGAGTCACAAAGAATGAAAAAACTAATGTAGTATAAAGAGACTTAAGTAGTTCCTGGTAGCCATGTGTCCAGGCATGTTTCTGTTGTTTTCTTTTTCTAATCATTCTTCCCCTACCTTTATGCTTATGCTTACATTTATGTTGTTTCCTTTAATAAAATAATGATTTCTGTGCCTTGCATCCAAAGAACCTTGACAGACAGATAACCAAACTATATTTCTTGATATCATTACCCTGCAAAAAAAGCCCTTAAGGATAGTCATCACATTCCTAGGTCTGCAAAAAAGTCTGCTTGGTATGGGACCCCCATTGCTTAGCCTGTTCAGCATTATCACTTTTTCAACAAAACCTGAACTTCCGTGCCATCAAATCCTAATTTCTGCAACAAGTTGCTTTCATTTATCTCTTGTGTAAACAATAATTTGTTCCTTTTGTTTGTGCTGTCCCCATTTCCTCTAAATGATTAATTCTAATATCTTGTCCAATGTTTTGCTTAACTTCTTTAAGAAGTTATTCTTAATTGTGTTATCGTCCATGGTTCTATTTTCACTCGAGTAAGTCCTGAGATTATCACCCAAACAAACTCAGGGGAGTAGAAAACTATATTTAACAGTCAGGATTCTGGAACTACACTCCTCAAGTTTAAATCCCATCATGGCCTCTTCCTTGATCTTGAGCACAATTATTTAACTGTGCATTTCTATTAATTTTCTGGAATTATTGTAAACGTTAAATACTATATAAATCATATTATGCCATATTATGTGTGATCAGTGACTGGCATATTATGAGTGATAAATATGTTGTAGCTATTATTCTAAACTATATCTATGTTGGTTAAAATAAAATCAGTGCCCATAGGCTCATAGGTTTGAATGCTTGGGTCCCAGTTGGTAGACTATTAGGATGTGTGTCCTTGCTGGAGTAGGTGTGGCTTTGTTGGAATTGTGTCATTAAGCATAGGATTTCAGGATTTCAGGCCAGTCTCCTCTCTCTCTCTCTCTCTCTCTCTCTCTCTCTCTCTCTCTCTCTCTCTCTCTCTCTCTCTCTGTGCCTACTGCCTGTGGATCAGGGATCAGGATATGAAGCTCTCAGCTACTGCTTCATTACCCTGTCTGCTTGCTTCCCATAAAGATGATAATTAACTCTCTCAAACTGTAAGCAAGCCTCCCAATTAAATTCTTCTGTAACAGTTGACTGGGCCATGGTGTCTCTTCTCTGCAATAGAAAAGTAACTAAGACAATACTACAGTGTATTTTTTTCATTCCAACATTTTAAATGTGTGGTTTCCTATATATTATGAGCACTTGTGGTAGGAGGTCAATAAAAGTGGTCTATACAATAGAGGCTAGCCTTTAACTGAAAATTTCCCTGTGATCCCTAACCCCCACACCAGCTTCAAGGTAGTTTAAATGCTACTTGTTTTTAATCATCAAATTCAATTTATTACTACTGAATTGCTGAAGTTGCCTTAGCTCTGAGTTGTTTCCTACTTGACTTTCAAAAGAAAGAAGATTCTGTAACTTTCAAACACATTCAGTATATTTTATTGTTTCTTTAGAAATTCTTCAGTAGTTTTACAAGTGAAATGAATATCGTGTATAAAGTTTTCAAAATTGTATTTCTTACCCATGCAGGAAAAAAAAAAAACCTCATAGCAAGCATAGTTGTAGCATCCAGTGAAACTGTTTATAGCAATGCATTCTTGTGTTTCTAACTGACTGGATAACTTCACCAAATGGATTTCAATGAGGGTGAGAAATGAGATCTTGCATTATTAAAATGTATTTATTTGTATATGGTGAGGCATAAAACCTAATATTGAGAGCAGGGTATTTAAAATGCGTTGCATTTTTTATTTGTCTTATTTATTTCTAACTCAATTGAGGTAGAATACTAGTGCAGACAATTCAGAGGAGTGGAAATAAACAAGTCCCAGCTTATTTTCTTTGCCTTAGTAATATGTTATGACTGCATAGTGGCAAAACATACAGTTTAAATGTAATCAGCTCAATTGAGCTAACTATTTTATATTAAACACATTTCAAAAACACTTGTTTACTGAATTTAAGTGAGCCATCTATACTTGTAAGGTTTATGTGTTTTGCCTCTCCCCACACCCATATTAAATTATGGTTACTTTGGATAATTAATTCATGTCTTTGATCATATTTAGGTTAAACAGATTAGAGTGAGTTTGTTAACAAAAAATAAACTAGAGAGGAAAGTGGCAAGTGAAAATGTGCACTTTAAAAAACATCTCTGACAGATTTTCTACTTTTGGTTTTGTCCATACCTTTTGTTTGATGATCATCTCATTGATGTCTTCCAGATCACCCACCATCACCCTCTGTGATTTTATAACTCGATCAAGCAGACAAAGCCAGTCTGTAAGTTCTGTCCAAGCTCGGTTGAAGTCTGCCAGAGCAGGTACCTCCAACAGCAAAGAAGATGGCATTTCCAGTTTGGAGATGGCAGTTTCCTTGGTAACCACAGGCTGTGTCACTAGAGTAACAGTCTGCCTAGAAGCTAATTGTTTTTAAAAGAAGGAAGAAAAGAAGAGATAACACATGAGAAACAAACAAAAACGCCAATTTCAGTAACAATAAAGGAACATTAGTTGATAGCCAACAGTTTGAATTAACATTTCTGGTAATGTATCTATCAATGTGGCTACTTTATAGGGTATGTATCATAGATCATTCAAAAAATTAATAATATTTAAAGATATTTATCTTATTTTATTACCTTAACAATTTAAATATTTTTTCAGTAAGAATCATACAGGTTATAAAGATTATAAAAAAAGCTATTGGGACATTTCCAGGTAAGATTTATTTATTTATTGTCCATTCAAAGAAGAAAAGGAAAAGCTAAAGATTGTATAAGGTCATGTTTCTTAATTTTGATTTCCTTGAATAATAAAAGTACTTAGTAGGGAGAAACTGTCTCTTACAGTGGGAACACTTCACATTTTATCTTCTGTTTTTTTTCAAAAATAATATACCTTGTTTTTTTCTTCACTATAATCTACCTTATTGCTAAGAGAGGTAGTGAAGTTTTTCTGTTCAATATGAAACACTATTTCAAGGTCGTTAAAATCCTAAATTAAATTTAATTGTGTTGAATACTTTAATGGATAAGACGTGAAGTCTTCGGGAGAGACACATGGGTGAGAATCCTGCTGTCTGCCTTAGGAAATCTGAGACCTTGCTTAATTTATTCAACCTCTCTAATCTTCAGTTTTTCTCCTCAATAAGGGAAGAAAAAATAACAGGGTAAATGTTTCAGGGGAGGTTGTGTGGACTCAGTGACAATACAAACCAATGTATATACAGCAATGTCATACAACATTATTATTTTTATCATCATCATCATCATCATCATCATCATTTTCATCCTCCTCTTCCTCTTCACAATATTAGCAAGGTGGTAATAAGCTAGCCATTAATGTAAAATATTATTGTTTTAAATTCCTGGTTTATTACAAAATACTTTTTAAAATATGTTGACAAGTGAGAGATGAAAACTAAAAACAGAAAATTGGGGAAAACTTGGTTTGCAGTCTGTGTGCTACCCTCTATTGACTAAATGATGCTAAGATGAATTTGCTGGTGTGAAATGATGCCAGGTAACAATATACAGAGGGGTGATCAGAAGCCAGGGACAAAAAGAAGCAACAGTTAACCTGTTTTATAGACAAAGTTGACAGCAGTATCATAACCAGGAGGGCAGCAGCAATTAAATACTGGACTACGTGGTTCAGAAGGGAAGTTCAGAAAAATCTGGAAATGGCAACTTGGTAGAAGATCTCATAGGTGTGGACAAGGGAACTATTCAAATAACATAAAAAATAAGATGCGCACATTTATACTCTGAGGTGACAATGCATTCATTTTAGTGGCCGTATTATTGTTCATACTTTTAGGTGGTCTCCTCATTAAGGAGACGGGAGAGGTGAAAGAATGCTTCTTTTTCTAATGTCTCGGAGCACCCAGCATTTCACACAGATAGAAGAGTAAGGCACAATGAAAAGTATCGGAGATGTCAGAATTGAAACATAATACATAAAAATAGTAAATAAGAAAGAAACATGGAGGAAATGAAGAGATATTGTTTTTCAAAGTCATCTCACTACTATGAGGGTATTTCTGAAAAGAAAGAAGTCCAATTTGAAGTCCATATCATCTTGTGGTCTATAGTACAGAGTTGCTGATACACTTACACACTCCTCCCCTACTGTAACTTAGGTCTAGAAATTATAAAGGAAATCCCAGCCAAGGAGCTGGATCTTTGGAAATGATGTATGGGTATGGCTGAAAAGAGACAGGGATTAAAATATAACTGTACAAGTTTACTGTAGTTCATTAGGGAGGCTGGAAGACATGCTCCAAAAATAAATACATACTGAATTCTAAGCATCATAGAACATATTGAGAAGATTTCAAAGTTTCTCTCTAACAATTCTTCCTTTAAGTTTCATACTGTTTGAAAATTTCATACATGGATATAATATGTTTTAATTAATACCACCATCTCCCATTTTCTCTACTCAAACTCCTCCTATACCTTCAATCACCTTTCCTTCCCAATATTAAGCATTTATAAAACAGAGTAACAGAGTTCATTTGTAATATATATATATATATATATATATATATATATATATATATGGGTATAGGATGATCTACCATAACAAGTGTCCTCATCAGGAGTCTTCACATTTTATAGTCAATCTACAAATTGGAATATAGACCCTATTACTTTATATCATTTGAGCCAGATGTCATATTTCTCTTAATCTCACTCCCCTGTTTTGTTCTGTTCTCTATTTTCACATATTTATGTTTTTAAAGATTACACATATAAATCTCACCATTCAATATTTTTCTGCATATGGTTTATTTCACTTAGTATAATGTCCTTGAGTCTCATCTTGATTGTGGGCAATGACAGTCCCTTTATGGATATTCTAAATAAAACACACTTATCAAACTTAAATGCTAATATCCACATGAAATGTTAGACTTTGTGGGTCTGGGTTACCACACTCAAGATGATTTTTTTCTAGCTCCATCCACTTACCAACAAATTTCACTTTTCTTTTAACAGTTGAATAACATTCCATTATGTAAATGCACTATATTTTCAGTAACCATTCATTTGTTGATGGACATCTAAGCTGCTTCCAATTCCTGGCTTTTATGAACACAGATGAGAAAGTATCTCTGTAGAAAGATGTGCTGTCCTTTTGGCATATGCCCAAGAGTAGTATAGCTGGATCTTGTGGTAAAACAGCTTATAATCTTTGAAAAAAGAAAATGCTACACCTATTACACCTATTCCTATAGTGGCTGTACCACTTTACAATTCAACTAGCAATGAATAAGTTGCTCTCTCATCCTCATTGAAGAAGCTTCATCTTTCAGGAGATGTTAATTAAGATACAGACCCATAACTGGACACTGTGTAGAAAATAATTAAGGTATTTAGGAGTACTCAGTCACAAATGGAATATTTTTAATCACACCTCTTCCTTCAAGGGTCAAGGATCTATGTGGAAAAGGAGGCACAAAGATTTTAAGAGTCAGGGATGGTAGATGAATTCAAGGAAACAGCATTTTCCAAACAGTAGAGGAGATGCCCATATGAACTCACAGAGACTGTGATACCATCCTAAGAACTGCAAATGCTCAAGCAAGACAAAAAACCCATCACAGAGACAGGGAAATGGGTACAAAGGCCCACCGCTAACTAAGAAGCTATTTGCAGCTGACACCAGCTGGAAGAAAGAAAATCTGTTTTCTTCAATGAAGTGACACTAGATATATAAACCACATTCCATGGTGGGCCTTATAATGAGAAGTAGTATAACATGAAATAGATTCCATGTTCTTTTGTGTATGATTTTTTTTTCTGATTTATTTTTTAAAGAGAGAATAATAACAAAATTTTCTGATTAGGGAGAGGTGAATGACCAGAGAGGAGGTACAGCAGAGGAAAATATGATTAAAATGTATTGTATGAAATTCTCAAAATGAAAACATACTAAAAAGAAAATGACAGCACATTATTCATTTTTAGGGATTAATAATATATCATTGTATACCACCATGATATTTTCTTTTATCAATTTTCCATAAATTGATAATAGTTTTGTTTCATTATTTGGCTATTCTTAATAGTAATGTACTGAACATAGGACTGCATATGTTTCTGTGACATAGTAACTTAAGTTTCCATTCAAAAACTTGTTTTTGAATCAAGTTATTCTGTTTTTAACTTTGTCTATGCACAGGTATTTGTTATTCTAAGGGTGTTTTCTGTTAGGCCCACATCGTGAATGATAGAGACTTTCTTGAGAGTACTTGAATACATAATGTCAATTAGATAATGAGTTAGGATACATTAATTACCACACAAAATCCTAATAGTACATTTTGGATAATCCTTGTTCTTCTTAAAGAGAATGGCATCTGCCCAGCCAGTATGAAACATTTTCTCTATGCCTTATTTAATAACCTAAACAAGTGCTTCTCAACCTAGGAGTCACAACCCATTTGGGGCTTGAATGATCCTTTCACAGGGGTCACCTAAGACTATCGGAATATATATTTACATTGTGATTCATAACATTAGCAAAATTAAAGTTATGAAGTAGCAACAAAATAATTTTATGGGAGTTCACTACAAAATGAGGAACTGTATTAAAGGTTTGTAGCATTAGAGAGGTTGAGAACCACTGGTCTATAAAGATATGTTGAAATCTTTCCTGTTCTACCACAGTATCCAAAAACAGAATTACAATGAATTCTATCAACTTACAGAGATATAAACATTATGTATACATATAAGTGTATGTATATGCAAAAAATTATGCACATAAATAACCAGACTCCTAATGATTCTAGCACACTTATGCATTGCATTAGAAAAGGAAAATTATTCTACCAAAACCTTTGGATTTCCTTTCATAGTTAAACAAAATGACAAGTTTCAAAGAGCTAAAATGGATTGACTTTGGCACAACAAAAAAATAACAGTAGGTGTAATATACTATTGCAAACCACAGCTTTGCTCTGAATACTTTGTTAATTAAAAGGTGTTGGCTTTAAGAAGGAACTCTTATTTTTTCCAAACTGTTTGAAGAACATTTCTCTAGTCTAAAATTTTAATTGGTTTTAGGTATACATGATAGGCATACTATCAGCTTTGCATAGAGCTATAAAGGGTCCACTAAATCTTTCAAACACACACACACACACACACACACACACACACACACACTAGAATAATTCCTTTGAAGTGTTCACACACAATTTTCCCACAATTCACAGGTCTCCTTTGGTTGATAAAAATACAAAAAGAGCACAGTCTATTTAGAACTTTGTTATATGAACATGTTTCTTTCCTTCCATTTTATGTTTAAAAATCAGGAAACTTAGTGATAGGTGACTGAATACATACTAGCATACTAGTTGCTATGTGAAGTATATGTATAAAGTGCTATTATATACTGCTTTGATTTCACCATTGCATGGCTATGGAAGGTGGAATTGATATGCATGGTCAAAATGCTTTGGTGACTTGGTAGGTGGCTCAGTGGCTAAGGATACTTGCTACCAACCCTGAAAACCCAAGTTTGTCCCGGAAACGCACAAGGTGGAAATAGAGAACTAATTCTAACAAGTTTGACTTTCACATATATGATATAGTATGTATACACCCCAATCACCATCCACTCTACCTTAGCAAAAAAGGAAATAAATAGTACTAAGGGACATAAGAAAAATGTTACTACCATTGAATTAAATAGAAGAAAACAACACAAATCATTTTCTTTCCTAATATTTAAAAGGATGTCACTTGGCATATTGAAATACATAACAATTCAAGAGTACTGAATATCAAAATTAAAAATCATTTCTGGAGTCCAAGAAAGAAAACCAAATTTCCTGTAAGTGAGGTAGAAACTCAATTCTCTGTATCTGTAGTCTGTACATAAAATTAGAAATGAATGGGTTACCACAAGAAAAGAAAATGTCAAGAAATACACAAGGAGGAAGATTCATACAGTCATTTAAATTTTACAAATAAATCTGAAGATCTGAAGAAAACAATTTCAGTAAAAATCCTCCAACATGGAAGTATAGCCAGAACCAACTTCTACACTGCCCAGCACAGAAGATGAAGGGAGTAAAGTTAAGTAAAGCCAGAGATACTGATGAAAAGTGATCATCAAATCCCAAGTGGTATCAGAATAAAATCAACTAAAGAATGCATGCATATCTCATTATAGGATATAAAGGCTACCCCCCAAATAAAACCTGGGCATGGCAAAAATGATTTTAATTAAAAATTCAGTGTAAATGAGGTTTGCACTTGATTGAGCAAGCTACATTTTAATCCTGAGAATTATTAACATGAAAACAAGCACTTTAAGGCTGTTACACATCAAATAGTATCCCCTACCAAGAGTCAAATCTCCAGATAAGCTACTTGGTATAAATGTTAGTAATCTTTAACAAAATCCACAGTGTATAACATGTAATAAGCTTTCAACAACCATTTTTGTTACATGGATTAGAAAGATAAGCAAGGTATTAAGTATAATGTATATTTATTCCTATAAATATATATGTGTCTAGAATTTTATCATGGTCTTAATCTAGAGTTCATAAGGAAGAACGATTATCTGCAATGTAGATCAAACAATTGTAAATAGTTTAAAATATAGATTCACTTGGACTAAATTAAAACTTTGAATTATTTAAAAATGATGCCATTTTCTGTACTGGTTGCTTACTTTGTCCTCCTTGTATGAACTCCAAAGCCACAACAAAATGTGATTTAAAATATAAAATAATTGTGGTTCTTTTACTGTGTGGAAATAGTTAAATGTACATGCACTATTGGTATTTTCTCAAAACATTAAATTTGGACATAACATATAATCTAGAAATTCTAAATATATTCAAAAGACCTGAAAATAGAACATTGTACAAAGATTAATTATAACATTATTCATGATAGCCTAGAACTGAAGATACTAAAATGTCTACTGAAGGCTAAATGAAATAAATAGATGAGATATGTATATAGCAATATATTATATGCAGATACACTGTGATATTATTAATCTTTATAGGGAGCCTATTGATATTATACAACATGAGTATATCCTGAATTATCCAGAGATATGTTAAAGAACAAGGTAGGTATCATTAACAATATTATCCTATATACCTAAAAAGTGTTAAGATGGTGAATATTAATAATTTATTTTTCTTTTAATTGTATTCATGATTGTGTTTCTGTGTGTTGGTATATGCATGTGTGTGCAGTCCTGCCAGATGGGTATGTCAGAATCTTTGGAGGTGGTTAGAGACCCTTGTGAATGGCCCTATTTGGGTGCTAAGAATTGAACTTGGATCCTCTGCAAGAGAATTGCATAATCTTTCTGAGCCATCTCTTCAAGCCCCAATGGTTAATTTTATGTCACATATTTAACCATAAAGAATTTAGGGATGAGAAAAGAAGGTTTTTCCCCCTCTCTGTTTGTAGGAGAAAGATTTAAAAAAAATCTTTGAATACTGTAACAAACACCATCACAATCTTTCTGCTATAGTGAGGTCAAATGAAAAATGGCTTTGCTTTTTAGTGGTTTTTAGCAGTATTTTGTATCCCTCTGAAATCCATTGTGAAGCTATCAGAATCTTCCAATAACTCTCTGTGGCATTAATGAACATTCCACAGATCATAAGAATGAGGGTGTGCGTGCATGCATGCATCTTTCAAGCCTACTCCTATTGTAAAAGGTTTATTCTTATTTTTGCTTAGGGGTTCATGCAGGTGTATAGGAGGTAAGCGTGTTTGAGTGCAGTTGTCCATGGAGGCCTAAATAGGCCATAGGATCCCTGGAGCTGAAGCTGGTGTTGGAGCCGGAGTTAGAGGACTTTGTAAGCTGCCCAAATTTGGTGCTGTGAAATGAATTTAGTCTATGCAAGGGTAGTACCGGCTCTTGATTGCTGAGTGATCTTTCCAGCCCTGGAAGACTACCCCTGATTGCAGCATGAATACAAGTGCCATATTACTTGCCCATGTTTGAGAAACCTCAGAAGAATCAGGCTAACTCTATAGAGATAGCTTCCAAATTACTGAGACCTTGACAGAAACACGATGCTGATTGTTGATCCACATCTTGGTATGCCCAGTATTGCCTCTCTGAATTCCTTTGGGGCTAACGTATTAAGAGGGATACTCAAATAGACATGCAGGAAGCTTGTCTAAGACACTGTACCTTTTGTTTATATACCTGATCATCTCTGATATATAATCCTAGAATAATAATGCTAGCAATTAATTACTTCCTAGTATAACCTGTATCTAATTCAGTTGAGTGGTGTGGAAAATTTTTCAAGAGTACACACAGACTTAATTTCATGTATTATTTAAGGTTTATAAAGCAGTTGTATAATTCTTACATATACATGAATTTCAATTTACTATTTCAGGTGCTCTTTCCTAAGTGAATTCATTGCACAACCTGCAGGCAAAATATCAGAGTTTGACAAATTCATGTACTAAAGCCATGGACATAATGACACTGGAAAATAACTCCTCTGTTTTACTGGTTTGAAGAGATTTTGTTGGGCTAAGTTTGTCTTTTAGTGTTCTGCATCAGTTCACACTTCATGTACTGCAGGAATGGAATACACACCAGCTGATGCAGTGGAACCAGGTAAATAAAAATAAACTTATATTTTCATTTAACTTGTTGAAATGCATATCATGTCCTCAGTGAATATCAGTGAGACAATAGAAACCAAAAGGAAAGATAGAAATTAAGGTAAAATTTAAATAGCCAAAAGTTTTTGTTACAAACTAAAAGAAATTAATAATATTATCATGTTAGTTTCTTTAAAGTATGCCCATGAAGCTGTGCTGGTGTGGAGTTACTTAATTCTGAACTTACTTTTGCTAAGTAAAAATCCTTTTGAATCAAGGCTAATGATAGTTCCTGTATTTTTTGAAGCATGAAATTATACGTAAACCCTTATTTGGCTGACACTTTTTCCATAGTGCCACTGATTTACGTAAAAGATACATTTAAATGCTCTTAAATTTGAAAGGATGTATAGTGTAGTTTGAAATATGATCTTTTCTAGATAATGATTTCAGAATATCTGAGAGGAACTTTAAGTAGAAGTCTGATACATTTAGTCAAAAGTATAGTTTAAGCATTATATTTCCTTTCTGATTTTCCATTAAGATATTTTCTTTCCTAATTAACCATTGGAAGTTGACCACCAAATTCACCTACTTCTAATATAATGTGATCTAATCTCTCTATTCACATTTCCTACTTTGGTTGTATATGAACACACACACACACACACAGAGAGAGAGAGAGAGAGAGAGAGAGAGAGAGAGAGAGAGAGAGAGAGAGAGAGAGAGAGAGAATTCACAGGTGAAGTGAATCCTGAAGGAATTGTTCTTCTGTCTAATAAAACAATTTGTTTTTTGATTGGGTAATTCATTTTGTAAGTTTACAATCATTATTGATAGATATATAAGGATAAGCATGAGCCTTCATTCAGTAGCTGTTCTGAGCAGAGACAGGTACCCACAGCTAAGCACTGAACCATACTCCTGGAATCCAGTTGTGGAGAGGGAGGAGGGATGAACAAATGAGCAAAGATGGTGCTAGAGAAACCTGCAGAAAGAGTTGACCTGACCTATTGTGAGCATGGAGACCCTAGTCATAAAGCTGGGGAAAAAACATTGGACCGAAACAAGCCCTCTGAATGTGGATGCCAGCTAGGAGGCCAAGGCAGTCTATGGGACCTCTAACAGTGGAGTCAGTGTTTATTGGTAGAGCACAAATGGACTTTGGGAGTCCATTCCCTATGGAGGATACTATTGCAGCCCAGATACAACAAGGAGGACCTAGGCCCTCCCCCAAATGATATGACAGACTTTGAAGGTCCCCTGTGGAGGGTTTATTATCCCTGGGGAGGAGCTGGGGGATGTGTTGGGGGTGGTGGTGGGGAACATGGAAGGATTGGAGGACAAAGGAATGGGGGATGAATATGTAAATATGAGTAGTAATTAAAGAATCTAAATAAATAAAAGAAACACAAACAAAAAATGTAAGGATTACTATTTCCTTTGGTTATCTGCTTTCTGGTTGTTGAGTTTATACTTTGTTTCCCTGTCTTCTGATGCTGCATTCATTTATGGTTTGCTTTTTATCATCTTCATGTCTCCTGAAGAATTTTTCTTAATGGACCTTATAAGAAAACTGTATATTTATAAAAGGCTATTTTAGCTGATAATAACACAACATTAATAACACATACAAACTCTATATTTCCACAGAGCATTTTATGTCCCTAATACCAAAATTTGTACTTTGTGATAAATTCTGTCCTTTAAGAAATTAACACCATTTTAGCTCTTTTAAAAATAAATTATAGAAAATTCTCATTTAAAGAAAATATTTCTTTTCTTTATTGTCTCTATTTCAGTTTTCAGGTCCATACCAGGCTGGTGAAATCCACAGGAACAGCTGCCTGAACAAGGCAGAACTCTTGGTTCCCAGACTGATAGCTGGGAAACCAGCATGGGACTGATACAGACCCCCTGAATGTGGGTGTCAGTGAGGGGACCTTGGAAATCTATGGGGCCTCTTGTAGTGGATCAGTACTTATCCCTAGCATAGGAATGTACTTTAGGAGCCCATCTCACATGGAGGGATACTCCCTGAGCCTAGACACAAGATGGTTGGCTTAGGCCCCATCCCAAAGAATATGACAGACTTTGAAGCCCCCCTATGGAAGGCCTGACCCTCCCTGAGGAGCAGAAAGTGTATGGGATAGGTAGGGTATTAGGTGGGGGGGAGGGGAGGAGTGGAGGGAGAGGGACCTGGGATTGACATGTAAAATAATTTTCTTTCTAATAAAAAGGAATAAAAGAAAATATTTCTTGAAAATGTATTTTTAAATGAAGATTATATGTAAGATTCAGGAAGTGAAACTATATGTAAAATTCAGACACCCTAACAAATTTAATCACATGGCCTATAGTATAAAACTATACTTTTTCATTAAGAAAAAAGTAATAATTCTTATAATTGACATTTCCTTTATGTTGAGATACATATTTAAGAATTGAAAATAAATATTTCCCTAATGTTAAAATTTCCAAATGCTTTAATCTGTTATTTTAAAATTGAAACAATGTAAATCATATACATTTTTTCACTAAATAATATGTTACAAAATTTGGAGCTTATTTCACATATGCAAGCCATGTGAAAAAGTGATCCCAAATTATCAAAATATTTAAAAAAACAAAAAGAATGTGAATTAAATACTGTTGATAAATACAACCAATAAACATGGGTGGGAAATACGATTTCACTTAGTTTGGAAGATTTTCATCATTTAAAAATATTGTCAAGTAAGTGCTGAAATGTCAAATTATTTTCTTAATACCCTCAGCACCAAGAAAGCAAGACACAAAGCAAAGAACAGAGCCCTGGCCCATATCTTCCTCTTTCAGCATTCAGAGAACAATTTTTCATGTTGGTTGTCTTCTACCATGGGAATTTAAGCCCTAATGCTTATAGGCATTTGCTTTAATGAATTTAGCAATATTGACAAACCAGTCTTTCCTATTTTTTATGACCAAACATGTAGGCCTATAAAACACTTATTCAAGACAAAAGTTAGCCCAAATGATTTCTTTTCTTTAGTCTTATGGAACAAACCCTTATATGATTGATTATAATAATAAATATTATTTTCTACTGATCCAGGTGCAAATTTCTAGATTTTGGAACAATTTGTTCCAAATGCAATGTTTATTGTTAAAATGTTGTCACTTCAAAACATTTTAATTCTTATATTGATTTTTTCATATAATTCAATAAATCCTTGATACTCTTAATCTGTATTCCTATGCATATTTGCAAATGAGAAAGGGTACTTTTATCTTCAGCAGCTTGCTTAAGAGTTAAGGAATTTAAGAGCTACAGAAATGTTCTAGTGGTTAAGAACACTCAGTGTTCTTCCAGGGAACCCAGATTGAGTTCTTAGTACCCACGTGGTAGCTTCAGTTGTAAGGTATCTGATAGCCTCTTCTGGTCTTTGTAGGCACTACAGGCACATAGCGCACATATATAAATGCAAGCAAAACACTCATACACCTAAACAATATTAAGAAGTTTAGTGATGTACAGTATTTTTTCAGTATTTGGGATTAGTACTAGACATGCTGTGTTTTGCAACTACTCAACCACTCAGTATGGTAGGTGTTACTAACTGTGGGAAATAGACATGATGAGACTCAAGAAGGTTTTGTATGTTATTTCCTATGAGATACTTAGCTTAAAACAATGTTCTAATACTTCCTTAGATTAGGCACCAAGACTGATTTTTATATAGGGTATTAAATAATATAAGTAATTTTCATTAGAGGAAAATTTTCAAAGTATAATAGAAATTTATAATAAATTTTGTAATTACATAGAAATTTATTTACATTAAAATATTTTCAATAAATTTTAGAGCTTTTACATTGTGACAGTGACCACCTGTATTTAAGAAAACAGCTTTCCTTCAATACTGTCATTTAAAATTATAAATTATTGAAGGATCTATGTTCACTTGTTAAGAGGGAAATGAATATTATGTTACTGACATATTTCTTAATTTTATTTCCAAGGCTTTTATAAGAAATATATAATCAAACTATCTTTATTTCTGTTTAACTGTGACCATTCTGGGTAACTAAATTGTAGGTAATTCAGCATTATACAGGCACAGAGGAATGCTCACTCTTTATGATTAAATGTTGAGGAAGTTACATAGTAATATGAGATCCAAAAGCTTCTGGTTGAAAGAAAAAATAACACTATATTATTTGGGACTGTAATACAGTTGGATCAGTCTAGAGTAAGACAAGAGTGAGAGAAATGTTGTTAAAATTCACTGAAGGTTATAGTATGTGTCTAAATTCTTGAGCACCATTAATAAAGATCACTTTAGTTGCACTTTCTACTCTATTCAAATCTTTTCTGTAAGATAAACTACTTCAAAACTCAAGATTCAATAGTAATAGACTATTATTGCTGAGTTGCCATGAAACATTCCTCGGGCTGTGATTGGGATGATTGAGAAGACCACTAAAGCCTGAAAAGTGGATGTGACCAGGTAAAGACTTGGCTGTTTGCCATGATAAGAAATAATTTGATATCAGTAATAAACCACATTCAAATAATCTTTTAATCGTTTGGGTGCTTTGTCTAAATCTTCTAGTTATGCTTCAGTGATTAAATTATTAAGAACCTCTGATATAGCTGTTTTGTAATTTAGATGGGAGGAAAGCGATTTTGGAATCATTTCCATTATTCATGGTTTCTTGTTTTTCAAAATTAAACTTAGAGGATGTTGAGATAATCCCTTTGTATTAGGACTGCAGAAATTGAGAATCGTCTCCAAAGCAGAAAAAGCAGGTTGAATGTATCATTTTCAGTGACAATATTCTAATGCATTAGCTCCTTTTACACTCTCACATGAGCTATATGTAGTCAAATAAATGCTGTCAATCCAATGGTTTAAAAATGGCTACAGGATGCTACCATCCTCCAAATACAGCCATGAGATATGGTAAAAATCAAAGTTCAAAAGAAGACTGGACATTAATTTAGAAAGAATCTCCTAAGGTGATTGATAAACACACACACTCTCTCTGTCTCTGTGTCTCTCTGTGTCTCTGTGTCTCTCTGTGTCTATCTGTCTCTGTCTCTGTCTCTCTGCCTGTCTCTCTCTCTCTCTCTCTCTCTCTCTCTCTCTCTCTCTCTCTCTTTCTCTCTCTCACACACACACAAGGATATATATCCTTTATTATCTAGACTATAAATAGCATGTAGAGTATACTGGAAGAAGTCCAGGTACACTGCCAATTTCCAATACTTTCTTGGCATCTATCCATCATATACCCAGCCCTCCACCCTCCTAGTCACCATACCCCACCCCCCACCTGGAACAAAGATTCTTAGCTCTACTAGAGACCTCACAGTCTGTGAGAAGGCCAAGTCACCATATCCTAGCCCTCTTCTTAGGCAGAGACTTTTACCACATTTGAGACCATAAAGACCTGGAGAATTTCAGGTAGTCTGTCTTCTTGTCAAACTACCCCATTATCTCACTATTTGAATCCCCCCACCATATCCCCTAGTCCCACATCGTCCTAGTTGCCTTTTCCCAGCTTCTAACTTGGGAGGACTCTTTATGAGAGAATAAGGGACTAGAAGAAGAACTGGTAGACTTACTGCCCACCAGAGTCCCCCAATCTCACCATCTATGCATCCATCAACATTATCATGAGTCCTACACCCTCCTAGCTGCCTTTTCCATGCTTCCAACTGGGGTGGAGACTCCCTGCTCTATGAGAGATCCTACAGACTGGAAGAAGTACAGGCCACACAGACCAGAAGACCATACAGAAATCAGAAACCAAAGAACAGACTACTCATCCAACCAAAACAAACTCAGAAATCAGTACCTAGACCTTTAATTACCTCAAACCCAGATATCTAGAGGCTAACCTAAGAACACAGCAAACAACAGCCAAGACAGTGTGTAACCATAATAATCCAAATATCCTACTATATTAAGACGAGAGAGAGAGAGAGAGAGAGAGAGAGAGAGAGAGAGAGAGAGAGAGATCTTAAAACCAACCTTATTATGATGATTTCAGTCCGTAAGGAAGAAATGAATAGATCCCTGAAGGAAATTCAGAAAAACACAAACAAACAATTGGAGAAAATGAATAAATTCATTAAAGAAAGAAAGGAAACAGTTGAAGGAAATGAAGAATACTATTCAAGAACAAGAAAATGGAAATAGAATCAATAAGAAAACACAAACTGAGGGAAATCTGGAAATGAAAAATTTAAGAACATGAGTAGGAACCACAGGCACAAGTATCACCAAAAAATTACAAGAGATGTAAGAGATACTCTCAGGCATTGAAGAGAAAATGTTAGAAATAGATACACCAGTCAAAGAAAATGTTAACTCTAAAACATTCCTGACACAAAACATTCAGGAAATGTGGAACACTATGAAAAGACCAAACCTAAGAATAATGGGAATAGAAGGAAAGAATCCTAGTTCAATGGCACAGAAAAATATATTTAACAAAATCATGGAAGAAAATTTTTCCAACCTATAGAAGGAGATGCCTATAAAATTACAAGAAGCTTACAGAATATCAAATAAATGAGACCAGAAAAGGAAGTCCCATGGCCATATAATAATCAAAACTCTAAATATTCAGAACAAAGAAAAAATACTAAGTGCTACAAGGGGGAAAATAGCAAGAAACATATAAAGGCGGACACATTAAAATTACACTGGACTTCTCAATGAAGATTTTAAAAACTATAAGTGCCTCTAATGATGTGTTGCAGACTCTAAGAGACCACAGAGGCCAACCCAGAGAACTATACCCAGAAAAACAGTCAATCCCAATAGCTGGAGAGAATAAGATATTCCATAATAATGTCAAATCTACACAGTATCTATCCACAAATCCAGCTCTACAGAAGGTGCTAGAAAGAAAACTGCAATACATGAAAATACAGGAAATAATATCACACCAGCAAAACCTAAAAAGGAAAACAGTTGCCCCAACACACAATCACCACCAAAATAACAAAATAAGAGGAATTAACAATCATTGGCCACTGATATCCTTTAATATCAATGGACTCAATTCCTCCATAAAAAAGACACAGGCTAACAGAGTAGATGTGAAAATAGGATACATCATTCTGCTGCATACAAGAAACAAACATCAATATCAAAGATAGGCATAACCTCAGAGTTAAGGGTTGGAAAAAGCTTTTCCAAGAAAATTGGGGGGGCTGGGGAGATGGCTCAGAAGTTAAGAGCACTGGCTGCTCTTCCAAAGGACCTGAGTTCAATTCCAGCAACCACATGGTGGCTCACAACCATCTGTAATAAGATCTGGTGCCCTCTTCTGGCATGCACAGACAGAACATTGTATACATAATAAATAAACTTAAAAAAAAAAGGAGCCAAAGCCTTGCTTTAAAAAAAAAAAAGAAAGAAAATTTGGAACAAGAAGCAAGTTGGTGTAGACATTCCAATATATACCAAAATATACTTCAAACCAAAATTAATCAAAATACATGTAGGACAATTCATATTCATTAAAGGACAAAACAGCCAAGAAGGCATCTCAATTCTGAACATCTATGTTTCAAATGCAAGGACACCCACACTTGGAAAAAATATTACTAAAGCTTAAATCACACACCAAAACCCACACATTGATAGTAGGAGACTTCAATACCTGACTTACATTAACAGACAGATCATCCAGACAGATACTAACCCAAGAAATATTGGAATTAATAGTTTCTATGAACCAAATGGGCTTATCAGATAGCTACACAACATTTCACCCAAACACAAAAGAATGCACCTCCTTCTTAGCACTCCACAAGCCTTTCTGCAAAATCCACCAAATCTCAATAGATGCATGAAAACTGAAATAAGACCCTATATCCTATCATACCAAAGAGGCACCGTCATTGTAATGGAGAATGCAGGAACGGCTCCCTACATTATTGTAATGGAGAATGCAGGAACGGCTCCCTACATGCAAACTCCTGGAAAATGAATATCTCTACTAAATAACTACTGGATTAAGACAGACATAAAGAAAGGAATTAAAGACTTCCTAGAATTCAATGAATTCAATGCACAATGTACTCAAACTTATGGGACTCAATAAAAATAATGCTAATAGTAATGTTCATAGCACTAAGTGTCTTCATAAAGAAACTAGAGATATCTCATCCAATCAATGTAACAATATATCTGAAATCTCTACAGCAAAAGAAGCAAACACACTCAAGAGGAGTATAAGTCAGGAAATAATCAAACTGAGGGTTGAAATAGACAAAACAGAAGCAAAGATAACAATGCAAATAATCAATGAAACTAATTGTTCTTTCAGAAAATCAAGAAGATAAACACTTATCCAAACTAACTAAAAGAAAGAGAATATTCAAATAAAATCAGAAATGAAAAGGGGGACATAATAGCAGGCACCAAGGAAATTTAAAAACTCATTAGGTCATACTTCAAAAAAAACCCTATACTATACAAAATTGGAAAGTCTAAAAGAAATTGATCATTTCCTTGATAGATACCACTTACAAGAGTTAAAGCAAGGCCAGACAAGCAATTTAAATAGTCCCATAACCCCTATGGAAAAAGAAGCAGTCATTAAATGTTTCCCACCCTCCCCATAAAAGCCCAGGGCCAAATGTTTCTAGTGCAGATGGTTTTAGAAGAAATCATGTTGGTGTGTACTCACTTATAAGTGGATATTCAGTATAAACTAAATGATCCATAGACCCAAAGAGGTTAAGTAACAAGGAGGACTCAAGCATTGGTGACCATGTATGAATATAACTGGGAATGGGAAATAGAATAGATACGAGTGGACTTGGGGTGGGTCAGGATGGGAATAGGAGGTTATCAGGTGGGAGGAGGATGAAGGGTGAGTATTGGGAAAGACAACTAGAATTGGGCTACAGTTCAGCAGCAGGGTAGAAACCTAGTGTTGTGGAAAACCCAGGAATCTGAATTGGTAATCCAAGCTAAGACTCCTAGTAATGGGGGATACAGTGCCTGAACCAGCCATCTCTTATAACCAGACAAGACTTCCACTGGAGCGATTGAGAAATCAACCCAGGCACAAAAGCTTCAACCTACAAACTGTCCTGCCAGCAAGTTGTTCTGGGGTAAAAATGGCATAGAAATTGTGTGAGTGGCCAACCAATGACTGATCCAGATTGAGAGCCATGCCATTTGAGAGCACTAACCCTTGAAATTGCCTAGTGACTAGAAACCAGAGAGGCTGGATGGACCAGAGGCCTAGAATAGACCTAAATATGACTATAAAAAAGTAAATGAAATAAAATGATTCTTAACTATACTCTGCTCTACTTGTTGACTGAGGTCTAGCATAATCCTCATCAGAGAGGCTTCACCCACCAATTGATGCAGATACAGAGATCCACAGACAAATATTAAGAGGAACTCAGTGAATCCTGAGGAAGAAGGGGAGGAAGAATTATAGGAGCCAGAGGAATCAATGACCCCACAAGAAATCCACAGAGTCAACATTCCTGGACTTATAAGGGCTCCCTGAGACTGAACTGCTATTCAGAGCCTCCTGCATGGGTCTAACCTTGGTTATATGCATATATGTTATACTTGTATAGCTTACTGTTTTTTGTAGGACACCTAACAGAGGGAATAGGGCTTCTCTTTGCCTCTTTTGCCAGATTTTGTGACTCTTTTTCTCATACTAGGTTGCCTCATTTTGACTTAATATGAGGGGATGTGCCAAGTCTTACTGCAACTTGATATGCCATATTGGGTTGATATCCCAGGGAGGCCTTCCCTTTCCTGAAGGGAAATGGAGGAGGAGTGGATGGGGAAGAGGGGTTGGGGACATTGACTGGGATGAGAGGAGGGAGAGGAAAATGCAGTTGGTATGTAACATATGAGAGAATAAGTTAATTAAAAAGAAATTAAAAATAGTTTGTAGATATTATTTTTAGATGTGCAGGGCCAATAATCTTTCAGTAGGATGAGTGAGGTATTTGACTTAACATTATTTCTCACATACCTCACATTCTAAGCATTATTTCTACTATCTAGAATAATATCAATTTGCTTAAATATTCTAAGGACTTCTTTTCCAGATCTGTACATGTGCTTATATTCATTAAAAGATTAAAGACTAACTCATTTAGAATAACTTTCACTTTTGTTCATGAACCTAAAGTTTAAAATAACAAATTCTTGCTTTAGGCAGAATCATTATTTGTATAATCATTGGTATACTAAAACATACACACAGAGAACAGGAGAGATAGAGAGAGACATAAACTTAATATATTAACTAATAATAAGTCTAGATATTTAATAAAAAAGAGGTTTATTTATGTCACAGTTTAGAAGTCCAAAAGAATTGCACTGGCATGAATTTTGATGGGGGATTCATATTAGACTGTATCACATGGAAGAATCTCAGATGTAAAGAGATGGTAAATGTTGAGAGATGACACAAAACAGGGAGAAGATAGGTTTGGTCTTCTATAACTTCGTTCTCTTATAAGAACTTACCCAGGGCTGTAAATGTAGTACAGTTAGTAGAGTTCTTGTTTAGCATGCAGGAAGTACTAGGTTAATTTTCCAGTGATGCATAAAACTGGTCATTATGAGAGACACTGTAATTCTAGCACTGTGGCGGTGGTGGATGCTGGAGGATCAGAAAATCAAGGTCAAAGAAGGTCCTGGAGGAACCCACAGAAACATTTGACCTGACCTAGTGAAAGCACGGAGACCCAAGTCATAAAGCCTGGGAACCAGCGTTGGACAGAACTAAGCCCTCTGAATGTGGTGCCAGCTAAGAGGCCAAGACAGACTATGGAACCTCTAACAGTGGAGCCAGTATTTATCCCTAGTGCACAAATGGATTTTGGGAGTCCGTTCCCTATGAAGGGATACTATTACAGCCCAGGTACAGGAAGGAGGGCCTGGGCCCTCCCCCAAATGATGTGTCTCTCTGGGGAGGGGATGGGGTAGGTTGGGGGGTTGGTGGGAAGCATGGGAGGATGGGACGTCGAGGGAATGGGGGGATGGATATGTAAATAAGAGTGCTTCTAAAATAAAAATATAAAAAACCACAGTCATTGCTACCTACATATTGATACCAAGATCAATCTGAGCTACACAAGAGATGCTATCCAGAATCAAACCAAAGCAAACCAACCAACCAAACAGAAAAGAATACATCCACTTCTGTGACCTCTATTGCAACCTGTTGAGTCCAGCACACATCTCTTTTCAAGGTCAGCTCCTGACTGTTACTTACCTACCAGGGACCACCTCTCAATGTTCCGCTTGCCTGTCAGAACTGTTAAATACATTTCTGCCATAAGAACCACTAGGGTGTATGTATGTATGTATGTATGTATGTATGTATGTATGTATGTATGCATGTATGCATGTATTGCTATATTATTAATTAAATATAGCATATTTATAGTCTCTCTATATATACACATACATACAGAAATACATATATGCAAACACATGGATACACACACACATAACTTGTATTGAACTTGTCTGACTTGGGGATATGTCTTAATACATCTTTGATATAAGAAGTTCTCTCAAATAAGAAAAAATGCTGCCCCATTTGCTTATTGTATTCATGCCGTATCCTAAAAGGTCACTAGTAAAGAAGTCAAAGCTGACATAGAAGGAACATTAGGATAAATGATATCATAAGAAATGTAATTATATTTTCCTGGATAATTTCCACATAAATAGTATGGTGGCAAATAAGTATCTAGAAGAGGAACGGTACATGCTCAAATATAAAGACAGAAGTTGTTGCTACAGATAATTTAGTGTTATTTAGTATTATTTGATTTATTGAGAGTGAAATCATAGCAGGCATTTTTGGACCACCATTCACCAAAACATGACACAGTTATTTATTGTTAATTATGAATGCTTGGCCTTAGCCTAGGATTGCTTCTAGATAGCGTTTCTTTCTTTAACTTAATCAATTTCTATTAATCCATGTGCTTCCCCGAGGACCCTTAACTTAATTTACATAATGTCCATCCTGATTTCCTGCTTCTTCCATGTCTGGCTGGCCCCAGGCAGGATGAATGCTCCCCTATTCTCCCTGACCACCAGCTCTGCCTTTCCCCCTTTGCCTAGTTATTGGTCATTCAGATTTTTATTAGACCAACGAGGCACCTTAGGCAGGCAAGGTGAAACAGCACCATATCTTTACATAGTTAAACAAATAAAGCATAAACAAAAGCATCACATCTTTACATAATTATTCTGCAACACAAACAAATATAACACATCTTTAAACAAATATCCTGTCCCACAAAAGGAAAGCCCTAGACTTGCTACTAGGGAGCAAATTGCAAAAACATTTTGCATATTATGACAAAAAAATTAGTCTTTTTTTCCACAGAGGTAAAATATAATATGACTTGTGTTTATAAGTGTTCATTCTCATTGGGTATGCAGTATGCAAGAAGGTTTGCTATAAACACCAAATCAACCTGCCCTCCAGTACCATGCTCAGAGCCACCTGAGGCCTGGGTATTGAGGATCCCATCCAGGCAGGGTCCAGCCCACCCATAGATTTCCAGCTTCCTAATATCTTTCTCTGTCCACGGGACAAGGAAGAGGAGAGCCATTAGACTACTGTACCTGCTTACACCCACCAGAAAGGAACCTTTGTCCCTTAACCACCATGAGAGGAAGACACTCCTGCTCCCACTGGAAGAAGGGATGGGAAGAAGACAATAAAGAAATTCAACAACAGAAAAACCAATATGATACCACTGGGGTCTAGGAACTCTACATCAAGGCCTGAACATCCCAACAGAGATGAAGTAGAAGAGAATGACCTTAAAAACTACTTCATGAAAATGACAGAGGCCCTCAAAGAGGATATGAGAAAATCCCTTAAAGAAATGGAAGAAAAAACAAACCAAAAAAATACAAGAAATCATCAAATCTCTTAAGGAAAGCCAAGAAAAAACAGTTCAAACAGTCCAAGACCTGAAAACTGAAATAAAGACAATAAAGAAAACACAAACTGAGGGAATGCTAGAATTAGAAAAGCTGGGTAAATTATCAGGAACTACAGATGCAAAATATAACCAACAGAGCCTCTCCTGGCACTTGCTATGTAGAACTGGCTGGCTTCAAACTCACAGATACCAACCTGACTCTGCCTTCAGAGTGCTGGGATTAAAGGAGTGTATCACCACAGCCCAGCATGATATTTAAATGATTTAACATGGTAAATTTTCTGTTGTGTGTTAAGAAATGTTGATAATAAATATACTATTAACACTGGCCACCCAGATGATACGATGGTCACAAAAGGACGAAGACAGTGGTAGTTAAGTCTAACACTTAAAGGGTTCACCAAGGTCAATTAGAAGGGAAAAGAAGCACGTGACAAAAACTTCAACTGATTATACTCAGTACTAAGAAGAGAATATTCCAACCTAGAATGCAAGTTGATAGAGAATCCAAATTGTATGGGGATGGATATTGTTTGGGGAACATTCTTAAGAGCACATACTTTTGGGAGTAAGATTATAGAACCACATCAGAGTGCAGAGCCGTTTCCCTAGATTAATATAAATTCTATCTTTAGTCCTGATGTTATTTCAAAACACAAAGAAAAATAGTGCTATTTTCATTATGCCAAGAATTTATCACAATATGTAGATGGAAAATAGAAAGAAGTGACCTAACATAATCATAGTGTGAACTCAAGAAACAAATTACAAAGGAAAGAATACAGCATAGAAACTCTGAAAGTCACAGGTTTCTTAAGAATGTATGTGATAGGAAAATAAATGCTGGTAGACAAATAAATTAAAGGATTTGAGGTGGCAGATACTGTCTGCCATACCAGATGACAAGGAAGTAAGAAATAAAAGACTGAGACCAAATCAAAGGAGACAGGGATGAATTCAATGAAAAATAGAGTTAAAAAGGCTTTTCTTTGGAAAGATTTGAAAGTGGCCAATTTGTTTCAAGCAAACAAAGACACTATAGTGAGGATAACTGAAGATAGAGGTGATGTGGCAGGTTCCAAAGACATAAAGTGAACTTTTCTACTACTGCACTATATTTTATTCTCAAATGTTACTTTTTCCTCTTCTTGTACATGTAGAAATATCAGGATGATGATATATTGGAAGAACATTTTATGGTTCTGACACTCAAAGCTTAAAATTTGAGTTTAATGATTATAATGCTTCAAAATTCCCCTCCTCTAAAAGTATCTGTCATGATTTGGAGTCTAGAAATCAAGGCAGAGTGAATAGTACTCAGAAACCTTTTGTTGTACAGGCTTAGTCTTTTTTGTGAGCACGAATTTACCTAGTAGATTATGAACAAATTTTTTATATCCTTCTTAATGGAAACAATAAACTAGGCACAAGATCAAAAGTTTATGACATGGAGTTACTATTTGAATTCTTGATATCAAAATCCATGAAGAATAGCTCCAGTCTTGATCTGAATACAATTTGTAATAGAAATGAAAATAGGAACACAAAGGAAAGAGAGAGAGAGATTGATACACAATAGATAGCTAAAATTATCAGGTTACAAAATTTTAAGTTGATAAGATGACACAGACCCATAGGGAACACAGTAATATATACTTTTATCACTGGGTTGAGAATTCTTTTTACATTATACTTTCTTGGAGTGTGCCTGATCTCACATTCTTGATACTGGGAATCCAGTGGCAAATATAACATGGTCACATGGAGTTTTTTATCATGGTAAAAAAAGAAACAGGAAAGAATTAAATTTTTTAATCATGTCACAGAATTGTAGCCACAATAAAAACTCTAAGAAAAACCTCACAGTGAGACTTTTTATAAATTAGGTAGGGTCTATTAAAAACTAGACTTTAGTTCGTTAAAGAGACTTCAGCATGACCTTTAATCTCTCTTCTTTTGTCTTAGCTGCTCGAGTTAGTTTTGTCTCTGGAATAAGAAATCAGTTAATTATATTTTGATTTCAACACCTCCTTTCTCAACATTAGCACTCATTCTGAACTTTTCCTTTCTATTGTCCTTTGATACCTATTCCTTCCTTAAGAAAAAAGAATTTCCTTACTGTGCAAAGTCTTGCCCACAATCATCCTCAGAAAGTTAATTCTCTCTATTGTATAACAGGCTGATTTCTAATCCTGGTATCCTCTTTCATTATATGGTAATAGGGATTCAATAAGTAAAATGAGGAATCATCAGGTAACATGGATGCATTTTCAGTTATAAAATGAGTACCTCTGAGGGATTTAGTCTGCAACATGGTGATTATAGCTCTATTACTGTACTGTGTACTTGAAATATAAAATCTATTATGGGAATAGATATTTTTGGTCGTGAGCCTAGCCTTTCATGGCTGAGCCATCTCTCCAGCCTGGGAATAGATATTGAGTGTTCTCATGTTCCTTATTAGGCAGTTAAATATCTGAAGCAACAGATATGTTATTTAATATTATTGTTCTAAAATCTCACATTGTCTATATGTATAAATCATCATATTGCATACCCTGGATATATATAACTTTCATTTATCGATTATAATTTAATAAAGCTCTGAGAAAGTAGGATAATCAGTATATCCCAAGGGAGCTTACAGTCAAATGGAAGGAAGAATATAATATAAGTCAGTCTTAAAACTAAATTTACAATGAGATGCTTGCTGTGAGAAAAAAAAACTGAGTAATTCTTGTATGGCAGGTTGTAAATGTCTTCTTTGAACTTGATATTTGAACTTAGCCTTGATTATGAGTGAAGTAGAGTGAAAAAGGCAAGGCTAGAGAGTCTCAAGCAGAGGATCATAGAAATAATGACTTGTTGTAAGAGAGAGTAAGTACTTTTATAAACAAGGAAACAAAAAGATGTCTGGGGCATTGGTGGTGCACGCCTTTAATCCCAGCACTGGGAGGCAGAGGCAGGCGGATCTATGTGAGTTTGAGGCCAGCCTGGTCTCCAGAGCTAGTGCCAGGATAGGCTCCAAAGCCACACAGAGAAACCCTGCCTCAAAAAACGAAAAAACAAAAAAACAAAAAAACAAAAAAAAAATCTACCTGATTCAAAGTATCAATGAAACTAAGGTCCTATAGGCTATTGATTTGAAAAGTATATGGAGAACAATGGGAAAGGAATGGTATGTTTTAAATGGTTCTAAATTCAAATGTGTCATTTGAAAGGATTGCAAATATACTTTATAGAAGAGTAAGAAGGAATAATAGGAGTAAAGTTTAGACAGTAATATAAAAAATTATTTAACACAGTAATCTGGATAGTGATAAAGGTGAAGTGAACCCAGGCCCAGTGGAACTCAATTATAATCCAAGTAGTGAGAGGCTGAGGTAGGAGCACAGCCAGTTACAGGCCAGCTCACATCTACATAGTAAGACTCTATAAAACGGAAAGATGAAATGGGGTACCACCAATCACATGGACACACAGAACATGTCTTCTAGTGGACAGATGAAGATTATAGTCATAATAACATAATCACTAAAATAACATCCAAGAAAAGGCAATTAGATTTGTTCAGTGATTTTTGAGGATAATCCTACAGAAAAAAGGATTAATTATAAAGAATTTGGGAGTAAATAAAATTAAGTGCACAAACACCCACAGATATACACTTAACTGATCTCTGGAACCCAGTTGCAGAGAGGGAGG
The DNA here is from genome assembly GCF_003668045.3 of Cricetulus griseus. Classification (NCBI taxonomy): domain Eukaryota; kingdom Metazoa; phylum Chordata; class Mammalia; order Rodentia; family Cricetidae; genus Cricetulus; species Cricetulus griseus. The sequence continues at coordinate 83,686,116 of NC_048604.1, forward strand.
AGTGGAGAGCAAAGAGGTGGAGACCAGGCTGGTGAAACCCACACAAACAGCTGGCCTGAACAAGGGGGAGCATATGGCCCCCAGATGCTGTCTGGGAGGCCAGCACAGGATGGATCCAGTGCTGGAACATGGGTGTTAATGAGGAGGACTAGGCACTCTATGGGGCCCCTGGTAGTGGATCAATATTTCTCCCCAGTGTAAGAAGGGACTCTGAGAGCCCATCCCATGTGAAGGGATGCTCTTTCGGCCTGGACACATTGGGGAGGGCCTAGGCCCGGCCCAGGATCCATGTGGTAGACTTTGGGGAGATACCATCCTTGAGGGTCCTACCCTCCCTGGGGAGTGGAGGGAGGTTGGTCTAGGGGGCAGATGGGGGGTTGTGGGGGAGGGAGAAGGAGAGGGAGAAGGGATTGACATGTGAAGCAAGCTTGTTTCTAATTTGATCTAAAAAAATAAATAAAAAATTAACTGCACCTAGTGATATATGTCCAGGAGGAATAAGATGACAATTGCCAAGAATAATTCTGGAGTTTTTGTTATTGGATGAGTGGGGAAATGAAAACTGAAAAGCATGGGAAGGGTGGATAGTGGTGGACACCATGCAGAAGTTTCATCTTTTAGCTGGCAGAGGAAGATCAGCCTAGTTTGAGACAGTTAAATATGCATTTAGGTTTTATCTTAATGTTGAGAAGGTATCATTTGAGTCTAAATCTGCTAAATTACATATCTACTAAGTGGTAGTATAAGTATCACAAAACCAACATGTATAAAGCTGAAATCACAGCTCCCTTCAATAGTAAAACGGTCAATATTTTAATAATATCCATTCCATTAGCACCCACAGCCATTACAAAGCCAACAGCATGAATTTTCAAATTTTATAAATCTTGCTCCCATTTCCAATCACTTATGTGGTTCTACTGTTACCATATGCCACGAATCTCTTCAATCTGTCCATTCCATTCCTAACTTCTCTAGTTGACCTGTACCTTGATAACAGCTTTTAGTATTGCTCTTCCCTAGTCTATTCACTGATAGTTAGCTAGAATAACCTCTCTGCTAACCTCATTAACACATTGCAATAGTTTCCCAGTTTCCTGCTACATTAATCACTTGTCTTGCTGCGGAAACAGAATTCCCTTATAAAAACAACTTAAAGTTTATTTTGCCTAGAGTTTAAGATTAGGAAGTCATGGTCAAAAGAAATTGAGGGAGCTACTCATCTGGCACCTTCAGACAGTAAGTAGAGGGAAGTCAATCCTCACCCTCAGTCTATTTTCTCCTACTTATTAAGTCCATGACTCCAGCCCATGGAAGAGTGGCACCCATTTTATGTTGGATTTTTCTGCCTCAATTAAAATAATCTAGATAATTCTTCGCAGATTAAGCCAGAAGGTAAGTTAATTTCAGTAATCCCTCAAATGTATGCTTGGAGGTTTCTTTCCTTAGGTGACTATAAATGCTGCCAAGTTGATAACCAACCATCACATCTTCCAATTAAACATGGTTTATTCTTCTAATATACCTTAAACAGCACCCAACTGTATTTTTATTCTACTCTAGTACTTCTACCAGAACTTACCCTTTCTCACCTACTTCTAATCATAACTCAGTGCTTCAGACATCCTGGTATTGCTTAGAAAGTGACAGGCCTTTTTTGTCTCCAAAACATCTTGGCAGTCTCTTCTGTCTCTCATTACTTATTTGCATAAGTGTGTCTGATGACTCTTGAGGCCTCACCTTCTAAGTTCTGTTTTTATAATTAAGGTGCCCTCCCATTCTTCTGTTGTATCCCTCCATAGTGCCTTAATTGACTTCCCCTACCTCTTCTCTAGTGTTCTATGTTGGTATTTGTCAGATGTATGTATTTAATTTTTCCACTCCCTGAAATCCTCAGAATCATGTTTGTGTTGATAAGTATTATAGCCCATATGACACAAAGCAGGTCACAGAGTAAGTTGTAATATATTACTTGTCAAATTAATGTATTGACACTTAAAGGGTGAAAACAGAACTTCCCTCATAAGTGAAACCAAGCTTTGGAAGTGCCTTTTCATCCCATTGATGGTGAGATCTTTGTTGCTTCTCAGTACCTATTTTATCTTTCTAACTAGTTCATAATTTAAAAGCTACTCAGTTGAAGTGATATTGTCATAGCTCCTTGATTTTGATCTACAATTCTATTTGGGGGAGTTATTCTACCTATGTATAAATGTGCAAACCATAAATTTAAAAGATAACCTAGATGCAACATATAACATTATCGTCTCCAGAACTGTGAGCAATATTCTGATTCCATGTGATATAGAAATGATTGCCTCTATGTAGGTGCACCTAAATGTGCCTCAGTAATTAAGTATATGGAACTAATTTTCATAAAACTAAAAATTGTAACAGTTCATTATCTACATTTCATAGTATTGCTGCTAGGATAGGAAAATATCCTCTAAAACAGAGGCAAATTTTCTTGGCTTAACCTGTTTTAAAATCATTACTAAACTTTTTAGCAAACAAAGTGGAAGGCTGTAAACAGTTGTACAAATTATTTCAAACTATCTCTTTATTTCTATCACAAAGGCTTTTATCCAATTCCTTCCTCTGTATGTAAGTAACATTATTGGTTTTGAATGAATATTAGGACCATCTAGGATTATAAATAGTCCCTATATGGAGATTTCTAAAATATACAAATGCATCCCACAGTTTCTTACATTTATTAGGTAATATTATTCTATCATCAAGTCTTTATTTTAAAGTGACAACAGGATATCCTGAACTACAACTCCAGATAAAGCCACCTGCTTTACAGAGATCTTATCTGCAACCAGAAGCCTGGGTAAGCCCCAGCTAACACTACTTCAGAGATAGTCAGCTTTCTTCCAAGAGATGCCACTTCCTCATCACCATATCTTAGCCCACAATTCCAGCAGAAACCCTCTGCTTTACTAGAGGCCGTGGCTACACACAGAACCTCAGGGATTACAAGGTATCCAGAATCCCAGAGGTCACACAGGCCACCAGAACCCCAGAGGAGGTACTCTGCTGGACCAGAAGACACACCAGAAGCAGAGGTCATCCAAGCTAGAAGAGCAGAGAGGAATTAAAAATCAAGGGGGAAAAGTATCCATCCAATAAAGACAAACTCAGAAATCAGCATTTAAACTCTAACTACCCCAAACTCAGATGCTTACATATGAGTGTAAAAACACAACTGATAGCAGCCAGGGCAATATGCTACTACTATAGCCCAGCTATCCTACTACAGCAGGTCCTAAATATTCTGATGTAGCTTAAGCACAAGAAAACAGTTTTAAAACCAACTTTATCAAAATTATGGGGGTCCTCACATAGAAAATGAATAAATATCTTAAAGAAATCAAGGAAAATGCAAAGAAAATTTGAGAAAATGAATAAATACCTTAAAGAAAGCCAAGAAAATAAAACAATTGAAGGAAATGAATAAAATTGTTCAAGACATGAAAATAGAAATAGAAGCAATAAAGAAAACACAAACTGATGGAGTCCCAGAACTGGAAATTCTGGGTAAATAAAGAGAAACTACAGATGCAAGCACCACCAATAAATTACAAGATGTCAAAAAGAATATCTCCATTGTGTATGATAAAATAGAAGAAACTGATACATCAGTACAAGAAAATGTTAAATCTAAAAAAAATTCCCAGTACAAAACATCTAGGAAATCTGGGACACCATGAAAAGACCAAATCTAAGAATGATAGGAACTTCCTGAGCAGAAAACTGATAGCACAGGCACTAAGAACAACAATCAATATATGGGATCCCTTGAAGCTAATAATCTTTGTAAGGCACAGAACACCATCAAGAGGACAAAATAGTTGTCTACTATATGGGGAAATAATTTTATCAACTCCACATCTGACAGAAGGCTCGCTTCCAAAATATATGAAGAACTCAAGAAACTGGACGTTAATAATCAAATAATCCAATTAACAAATATGGAATAGATATAATCATATAATTCTCTTTTGTTGTTTTTGAGACAGGGTTTCTCTGAGTAACAGCACTGGCTGTCCTGGAATTCTCTCTGTAGTCCAGGCTGGACTCTGCCTCTCACGTGCCAAGATTTAAGGTGTGTGCCAGGACACCCAGCTAATAAGATTACTTGTCAACAGAAGAATCTCAAATGGCTGAGAAACACTTAAAGAAGTGCTCAACATGCTTATGCAACACGAATATTTTAATCAAAACTACTTTGAGATAATTGTCAGAATAGCTAAGATAAAAAACATAAGCTCATGATAGGGAAGGTATGGATCAACAGGAACACTCCTCCATTGGTGGTGGGAGTGCAAACTTATACAGCTACTATGGAAACCAATACAGCAGTTCCTCAGAAAATTGGAAATATATTTACCTTAATATGCAGCTATACCACTCTTGAGCATATTCCTAGAGGACACTCTACCTGCCACAAGGACACTTGCTCAAGCATGTTCATAGCAGTTTTATTCCTAATAGTCAGCAACTGGAAACAATCTGGATTTCCCTCAATGGAAGAATGGATAAAGAAAATTTGGTACAGTGACATCATGAAATTTGCAGGCAAATGGATGGAACTAGAAAAGATCGTTTTGGGGGAGGTAACCAAGACTCTGAAAGACAAATGTGGTATGTATTTACCCATAAGTGGACATTAGCTATAAAGTAAAGAATAATCACGCTGCAATCTACATTCCCAGAGAGAATATATATCAAGAAGAGCTCAAGGTGGGACTCATGGAGCTCACTGAGAAGGGGAAATAGATTTTGTGGTAGACATGCAATGTGTGGAGTTGGGACAGGAGGCAGAGAGAGTACTTGGAGAGACAAGTGGAATTGGGGGCATTTGCCAGGCAAGGGAGAAACATAATTAAGTGGAAACTCCCGGGGATTTACAAGAGCATCCCTAGTGAAGTCTAGTAATGGGGAATACAGAGCCCAATCCTCCCATCTTCTTTTATCAGACAAGGCTCCTAGCAATAAGACTGTGACTTCAACCCAACCAAAAAATGTTGACAAATAATCTGTTCTGCCTGCAATTGCAGGCAGCCAGAGACACGGGATAGAATCAAACACGCGTAGCAACAAAAGTAAATGAAATGATTTCTAATGACATTCTGTGATGCGTATAGATCTGTACAAAGCCCATTTGTCATCAGAGGGGTGTCATCTAGCACCTGATGGGAGCAGATTCAGACACCCACAGCAATAGGTTGAGCCAAAGGAACCCCAGAGAAGAGGGTGGGCAGGAAGGATTATAGGAGCCAGACAGAGGGACCAGGGACACCACAATAACATGGCCCACAGAATCTACTAAGCAGGGATCATAAGGGCTCACAGAAACTAAAGTTTCAATCACAGAGCCTGCATGGGTCTGTGCTAGGTCCTTTGTATATATGTTATGGTTGTGAAGCCTGATGTTCTTACATGCCTCTTAACAGTGGGAGTGGGGGTGTCTCTGACTGTTTTGCCTGAGCTTGGAACACTTTTCCTCCTACGAGGTTGCCTAATCCAGCCTTGATATGAGTGTTTGTGCTTAGGTTTAGTACATCTTGTTAGGCCATGTTTGGTGGATATCCCTAGGCGGCCTGCTCTTTTTTTTGTAGGGAAATGGAGGAGGAGAGATCTGGGATAGAGGGCAGGCGGTGGGAGGAACTGGGTGGAGTAGAGGGAGAGGAAACTGTGTTTCAGGATTCAATGTATGAGAAGAATAAAAGGGTTTTGTTTGTTTGTTTTTTTTAAAGAGACATCAGGAAATGACAGTTTGTGAGTCAAGTCTGTCTCAACATTCAGTTGTGTAATTACAGATTTATTGGAACACAATCGTATTTGTTCATTTGGAAAGTCTCCAGGGTTGGTTTTGTACATCAGTAGTACAATTAGATGACACTGGCAGACTGTTTGACCCAAAAAGTCAAGACCATTTATCATCTTGCTCTACATATAATAAACTGAAAATCTCTGACTTAAAATTTTTGTTGGAATGATTTTCTTTATTAATTCATATCTGTTGCTGAAATAGTGAATTTATAAACCTATACTCTACTCTTACATTATTAAAGGTAGACATTTTATTCACCTTAAATTATATCTTCTCTGCTTTAAAAGGCATTGGTTAATTGCAGTGTTCTGTTGTGTATAATTCCTGATATCACTATTTTAGTTAAAATGACAATGGACTAGAAATAGGAAGTGAAAATCTTCAGTGTTAATTTTCCTCAAATTCACTTTCTTCAATGGCAGTAAAATCATAATTTCCATTCTTTGGGGTCATTTTAAAGTTCAACATAGGCAATAATAGGTATGAATAAAGAACTTAGCATTCATGATCATGAAGATATTAATGTTTATTTCCTTCTTGAGTTTCACTAACTATAATCATAATATCTTTTAATTAATATTCATTTGTATTATGACTAGTCTCATTCATTTACTGATTCTGCCATCTTTACTTTATTCCTTGAGTATGTCTCCATTAGCATGGCTTACTAGGGACCTCATATTGTCTGTCTAGGTATGTTTACTCATTCATTTTATTCAATCTCCTTGTACCCACTGTCTTTATCACAGTATCTTTTACTAGAACAACTCAGCTTTAACAAGATAAAGAAAATAAATGTGAACTTCGGTGTATGTTTCATTAGGACACTAGCTAGTAGAGATGAGCAATACCCTAGCAGATTTACACACTTTCTGAACCCAGAAATTAAATACTAAGAAGTAAAGATGGGAAGGATGACAATGGGGAGGGGAGGTAACTGGTTGAAGATAGAGACAAAAGGCAAAGGATGTGGCAGGGACATACTATAGAACACAAGGGATGGTTTTCTAGAACTTATGACAAACATTAGATTTCTGATCTGTATTTTGAGTGGATGAATTTCTAGACAATATCCATTTCTACTTTGGAGAGCTGTACTATACAATGGAATTCACTTATTCAGTGTAACTACTCAACTAAGTAAGTCTTAGAGTATCAGGTCCCAACATAAATACACAAAACCGGTAAACCAAAATGGGTTGTATAGTTCGTTAAGAATAGATTAGATAAAGTGCTGTTTAAATACATTTCACTAATTATTAAAATTAGTAGGGTACAGGACTATAGTAAATTGAAGGTTTTTCATGAATATATATATATATATATATATTATTCAGGTCCATACTGACTGACCTTGGACTAATAGAAAATAAATGGAGAATGAATAAAACTAAATAGTAACACTGAGGGAGAAGTAGGCCAATCATTTTAATGTCTTTTATAGTCTCTGTGCCCCATAAATTCCAGATGAGAAAAAAATAAATACACAGAAACTATATCTGTCTTTTACTGAAATCATTTCTATCCCCTTGGGTGAATTGCAAGTTTTTTTTTTTTTGAGACAGGGTTTCTCTGTGTAGCTTTTGAGCCTATCCTGGCACTCACTCTGGAGACCAGGTTGGCCTCAGACTCAAAGAGATCCACCTGCCTCTGCCTTTAATCCCAGAAGGCGTGTGCCACCAATGCCCGGCCAATTGTAATCGTTAAGAACTAAATCTACCTACATTGCTTGAATTTTAAGTTTTGGACATTAAGAAAGAAAGGAGGAGAAGGAAGAAGGAGTACTTCTGTCCAACTTTGTCTGGAAAATTCATTCACATAAGCATGGACCATATAGAAGCCGATACATACTGGCTATGTTTACAAATTGTGTGGTCAAGACTCAGGATATTTTGCATAAAGGTCGAAGACAGGCATAACTGTTAAAAGAGAAGAATTTAATGAACTCAGGCCTTGTATGTAGTGTTATTAATAGGTAAGTCTTTTGGGGGATAACCATTTAGTAGAGGCTTTAGTTCCTACCTATGAAAAACAAAGCAAAGTAATGTGGTATGTATCTCATAAGGAGGTTATAATATTAAACATAGACTAAGAATGTTTAGCCAATGTTTGCTGTAGAGCAAAACATTAATGCATGCTAGTTCTAAGATAAATATTAGGTACATTTGGGTCAATGGAAAAACCCAGAGAGATAATTGAAATGAAAGTAGGTATTACTTTTTAAAACAATATGATCTGCCCATATAAAAATGGAATAGAATGAAGCAGTAGATTTGTAGAGACTCTCTAATAGAGTTAAACGTGAAGTGACAGTGTTGTTTTGCCTGATTTACATAAGACCTTTGTTGGTAAAGCACAGTTTCTTCAACATACTCAATATGAAGGATTTAGTCATCCAGATAATAGGCACAAATCCATGCATTTGAATGTTCTTCAGAGTTAGAGATCAAGATGGAAATCCCTAGAATCATAGAGATTTGCGTCTATAAACTTGCTTATTATATTCCCATTCAAGGAGCTTAGAAGGGGTACTGTCAGCTTTTAAACCAGAATCTTTTCATTACTTCTCCCTGTTGGGGTTGTAGAACATGCTGTGAGTGACCTCCAGAGATTCCCCAAGTTCCACACAGACAGCAAATTGAATCTGAATGCTTTATTAGACACGTTTGTCTTTCAGCTAGTGGGAGTGAATGTCAACTGTACTAGAAAACATAAAATTTCTTGTGAAACTAGGTCCTGACCTTGAAAAAAATCTCAAATCAAAGTGCACAATTCAATTCTGAGTCATGTCCTTATTTGTTAAACACAGAGTACCAGTTTAAAAGAGGATAGTACACTTTGTCCTAGACAAATAAGACTAAGCAAGAGAAAGAATGGAACTTCTCTTTAATCATGCTGTACATAGTAAACAAAATGTTTATCATCATAACTACAGTATTAAAGTAAATTGGCTAAGGAGATGACTTTTCCTACCCTCTTAAGAAAGAAATTTACCTTTTTCACCTTTAGTAATCCCAACATTACAGAGTGTTTATACTTTCTCCATATATTTGTATAATAATAAAGAATAATCATGGAAATATAGATGATGTCAAGAATTAAATTATTTTTAAACTTGTAATATTGTACTCTACATTTATATTACTTGGCTCCTCCCTTTTTAATGTTGGAAAGCATTTAGGTTTTTGAGAGCATGATAAATTATTGCTGAAGCAAGACCTGAGGTATCATCATTTTTGCATTATTTTCTATTTTATGCAAGTCTATACTATAATTTGGGCACTGATATAGTTAAAGCTATAACAATGTTACCTAAATATTATATTTATGTTGTGAGTACAATGAATTCATTTGGGGCTGGCAGTGTGTTAGAGATAAAATAAATAATTTCTGACAAATAATAAACTTGAGAGGGTAAATTATATTGTCTGGGAAGAAGATGGCAAGTAAAATGTTTCTTAAATGATGAACATGAGTTAAAGAATGAAATGGTTAGATGTGGCCTAGAGATTTGTATCGAAATTATAGACATCCCTATTTAATGAGTACTGTAGTTTTCGTTTTCCATTTTTATATTTTTTATTTTAGTTTTCATCCATGCCTCAGTTTCCCCTCCCTCCTCTCCTCCAAGTACCCCCACAATCCCTCTTTGTCCCCACCCCAATCCACTCTTCATCTTTGTTCAGGAAAGGGCAGGTCTCCCCATGAGTATCAACCATGGCATATCAAGTTGCAGTAAGACTAAGCACCTCCACGTCTTAAGGATAGGCAAGGTGACCCAGTATGAGAAATAGGATCCCAAAGGCTATTAAAAGAGTCAAAGACAGGGCTCATTCTCACTGTTAGGAGTCCCACAGAGAATCAAGCTACACAATTGTACATATATGCAGAAGACCTACATCAGTGCCATACAGGCTCCCTGGTTATTGGTTCTGTCTCTGTGAGCTCCTGTGAGGCAAGTTAGTTGATTCTGTTGGTTTTCTTGTGGTGTCCTTGACCCCTCTGGCTCCTTCAATCCTCCCCTACACCCCTACCTTCTGCAGGATTCCCCAAGTTCTGTCTAATATGGGTCTGCATCGGTTTCCATCAGTAGCTAGATTAAGCCTCTCTTATAACAAACATTTGGGCTAGGCACAAATCTATGAGTATGTCAGAAAATCATGATACATCATTTCATTTACCTTTTTTCCTCCAGTCATGTTTGATTCTAGGTCTCTGGGTCATCCTGCCTGTGGGTTGTGGTGCTCCAGTCAATGGCAGGGGTGGGTTTACTCTCCTGAAATGGGTTTTAGACTAGACCAGTCATTGGTTGGACACTCCCTCAATCTCTCAGCCATCCTTACCCCAGCACATCCAACAGGCAGGACTTAAGTTTTTTGACTGGGTTGGTTTTCCCCTCCCTGCACTTGAACTATTGCCTTGTCACAGAAGATGGCCAGTTCGGGCTACGTATCTGCAATTGCTAGCAGTATTAGCTGGGATCATCCTTGTAGATTACTGAGAGTTTCCCTTGCACAAAGTTTTTACCTGACCCTAAAATGCCCCCAATTCCAGTTATCTTTCAGAACTCTCTCCCTCTGTGCTCCCCCAACCTGATTGCTCATGTACTCATTCCTACTTGTGCTCAATCTACTCACAAAATCTTTTATATCCCCTTCCCAGGGAGATCCAGCTGTACCCCCAGGAACCCTCCTTGTTACCTAGTCTCTCTGGGTCTGTGGATTTTAGTATAATTATCTTTTATTTTAAAGCTAATATCCACTTATGAGTGAATAAATGCCATGTTTGTCTTCCTGCTTCTGAGTTACCTCACTGAGGGTGATTTTTTTCTAGTTCCATTCATTTTCCTTCAAATTCATGATATCCTTTTATTTAGCAGCCAAATAATACTCCATTTTGTAAATGTAGCTCACCTTTCTTTCTCCATTTCTTGGTTGAGGGACATCTAGGTTATTTTCATGTTCTGGATATTACATGTAAAGCTGCTATGAACATAGCTAAGCAAGAGTCCCTGTGGTATGATTGAGCATCCATTGGGTATATACCCAACAGTGATATACCTGGGTCTTGTGGTAGATTGATTCCCAGTTTTCTGAGAAACCATCATATTGACTTTTTAAATTTTTATTTTAATTATGTTTATGTATGTGTGGGTATATGCATGTAAGTTCAGGTTTCCACAAATATCAGAAGAGTATGCTGGATCCCATGGAGGTGGTTGGTTGTGGGCCATTCAGTGTGTGTACTATGAACCGAACCTAGTCCTATGCAAAAATCTGTCTGTGTTCCTAACTGCTAAGGCTCTTCCCTTATACTGCATATTATAGTCTTAACAATGTAGAATTTAGCATTGTGATACTGAAAGTAAAGCTATTTTCAGCAGGAAAAGGTGAAACACATCAGTACACTGGGAATCACTGACATCAAAGCTGTGAGCTGGAGGTTTGGATGCAGATTTGATCACTCAACAGGTAGAAAATATGATTATTTAATGTGTCTAGTACTATAATTACATGGAATGGCTGACTTAAATCTAAAGTAAATATAACTGTGAAGCTGTTGAAGACATTACCTGCTACATACTTGTCATTTAATAACTTGCAGACACATATAGTAATGGTATACAGTTTAAGGAAAGGGATACATAGATTTTGTAAAGTGACTGAGTCATGAATAGGGCAACAATGAGCAACAGTGTCCAAAGCTCTTGACAGTAAAACCATATACAAAACATAAAAGGGGTTGGGAGGAGACTACAGATTTTAAACTCTTTAGAAGTAGCTATTTTATTGATAATTCATGGGGACATGGCTGCTTTACAGTACAAAAGGAAAGTTTGAGTAAAAGACTTCTGTGAAGGAAGTCTAAGTCAACAGTGAAGGAAAAAAAGCCCTGTTTTCACTCAAACAATTAACCAGAGAGTAACTGGAATTAGACATTTGGTAGTGTTGAATATGAGTAGTAATAGCACACTGCCTGCTCCTCATTACTTAAGAAGAGGATAAAAAGTTTTCCTAAGACTGCCTCTGAGAGAGCACAGCAAGCCAGAGCAAAGGAGTGAGTGAGATAGATAACCCGTAGAGGATTTCTTACGATAAGGTGAAATACTATTTCACCAAATATCATTCAGACTACAATGCTTTTCTCTTACACCAAAATTTGATTTATTAAATTAACAGAGTAATTATAGTAAGTAATATTGTATTTCATTCTGAAAGATTTTTTTAATCCAGATATTCACTTATTATTTTTAACCCAAGTATTCCAAAGAAAAGTTTTCTGTCTGGAAATTTCATGCTACAGTATTCCTTGCCATATTAACAAAAAAATAATTGAATCGAACTTCTACCTTCTAAGTCAGACCAAGAAAATGAGGTAGCTTAGTTATTTTGTTCAATATTCTAGAGCTAATCTCCCACATATATCTGAGAATCTGTTTGCTTTATTTTCCTGAAAATGGATTTTGACCTCATATAATATGTATTCTAATTATGTTTTTACCTCCTGTACTCCATCCAGCATCTACCCAACTCCCGTCACTTCTTGTCTCTCATTAGAAAACAAACTAGATTATAATTTCAAACCTGTAATTTAGCTATACACATGCTACAGCTTCCTTTTGGAATCTGCTTCCTTGGAGAGAAAAGTTATATTTACTTTTAAAACTGTTCAGTGATATTTTAGACGACATGAGGAATCCATGTTCAAGCCTTCCACTGTGAACTGTTCAAGCTCTGGTCTTTTTTGGAGGATTTTAAATAATGTAATTTATGGTAATTTTAGTGTAATTATTTGATTGTGGCTAATCTTCCTCTACCAGCCCATACCCCAAAGTACAGCCCTAATTGGGGGCTAGTAATGAAGAAATAAAACTGCCCAAATGTTAAGAGAGGGAGAAGAAAGGGAACTGCATCTCACAAAATGGATATTTACCATCTAAATACTGATGCTTTCACAGAAGTCTTTCACTGTCTAGGATGCTAACAATGATGCCTTTGTTGTGTCTTTCCAGTTAAGTACATATCAATGTTGAAGAACCTGGGCTGAAACCAGATCTCTCACTAAGAAAATATAATGATTTGCTTCTGATAAATGTGAACAATCCTGGGGGCTGTCCAAGGAAGACTTACTGTGCTCACTTCTTTTTATACAGTGGGACACATCTCCTTATATTTCAAACATGCTCACCTCTCTGATGTATACCAACATGATTTTAAAATTAGTTTATTAATGAGCACATTTGAAGGGATTTTGTAGGGCCCAAAGCTTTAAAAGATCTTGAGAATGATCTAAAGTAATTTCTTACTTTGTTAAAATAATTCATTAAGGGCCTTTATATTTTAAGTATAAAATATTTCTCTTATAGTATTAGTATTTGAGGGGTAAAGTTCAAGGATAAAATAATGTAGTTACAAAATCGTCAACAATGTAGTGTTTAATATTTTCAGTAGAGGCAACACATTTTGCTTGTAGTACTGGTGATAGAACCCAGAGCCTTGTGTCTCCAACCTGCAGTTCTCATTCTCATTAATGAACAGCCAATGTATTTGACTCCATAGGCACTGATTTGCTTTGTCAATAAAATCAGAATCAGCAGCAGAAACAACTCAAGCAGCCATAGGTATGGAGAGCAACTTTCCCCACAATTCTGAGAGGGTATTAGTTTGCAAGAAGGGTAAAAGGGAAGAACATGTGACATGCACCTTCCTTCCTTCTGTCCTGATCACTGCAGATACAAGAAGCCCATTTTTAGGTAGCAAGGTAGACATTAACAGGATTATATTTCAATGAATCTTAAACTGTTCTCTTTTTAATGAACTTGGGCCCTGCCTCCTATATCTATGGTAGCATATAATTTTAAAGAAGGAAAAAGACCATGATTGTGTGAGTGCCAACTTGTACAGCCACTGTGGAAATCAGTATGGCGATTCCTCAAGAAAATGGGAATGAGTCTACCACAAGATCCAGCAATTCCACTCCTAGGCATATACCCAAAAGAAGCACATTCATATAACAAGGACATATGTTCAACCATGTTCATAGCAGCATTATTTGTAATAGCCAGAAACTGGAAGCAGCCTAGATGCCCCTCAACCGAAGAATGGATAGAGAAATTGTGGTACATTTACACAATGGAGTACTACTCAGCAGAAAAAAAACAATGGAATCTTGAAATTTGCAGGAAAATGGATGGAACTCGAAGAAACCATTCTGAGTGAGGTAACCCAATCACAAAAAGACAAACATGGTATGTACTCACTCATATGTGGACCTGCTTTATGATACATAGTAGTGACCATGCTTTATCAGAGCTGTTTTTAATGATGTTGCTCAGAATGGTTTCCTCCCAGATGATGACTGAGAAGCTAATTTAAAAAAAATGGTGCCAAGTACCACAAGAGGAACAGAACTGCGCTGTTTTCCTGGATTTTGTTTTTTACTTTGTTGTTGTTGTTGTTTCTTTGTTTGTTTTTTGTTGTTGTTGTTTTGTTTTTCTTAAATGGAGTGTGCTGGATGTCTCTACAATTTTGTTCAAATGACTGCAGAACCTGGAAATAGTTGCTGCTATTGATGCATAACATATTGCCATTATTGCTCTCTCTGTGTCTCTCTGTGTCTCTGTGTCTCTCTGTCTCTGTCTCTCTCTCTCTATATATATATATATATGCTAATTGAAACTCAAATATGTGATGAATCCAAGGTGTTTCAGTGAGTCCTCACCTGTGCATGTAAATTTGATTTCATCATTAATAAGTAGTAAAGTTATATGCTTGCCAAAAAAAAAATAAGTGACACACTGGAAGACAAATGTCACACAATTTCAATTTTATGTGTAACCTAGAAACGATGAACTTATGGGAACAGAGAGCAGAATTGTGGCTATTAGGCTTCCATGTGGGTATTTTAACAATAGGGAAATGATTGATTTAAGGGTATAAAACTGCAGTAGGACAAGAGGCATGGACTCTGTGAAGTCTTGAGTTCTACTGAGAGCATGATAAATATGGTTGATAACAATATGCTATATTTTAAAAGTTGTGAGATAGTATAGTTTAAGTGTTCTCAAAACAAAAATGATGAATATGTGTGATATAACATGTTAATCGGTTTAATTTAGCCATGCCATTGTGAACATACTGTATTGTGTATCATAATTGTGTATTACTTTATTTATGAGCTAAATAAATGAATGAAAAAAAGAAAAAAAAGACCATGATTGTACCCATCCTAGACTATGAAAGATTCTAATGGGTCCTCAAAACTTTAAATACTATATAGAAGGCAACAGCATGGAGGTAGTGGGTCTATGTTGAGTCCCATTAATGAAAGAAAAAGTACATTTATTATAGTTTTATTTGTATATTTTTATGTTCATGGATGTTTTGCCTACATGCAGAGGTGCACCACATGCATGCCTGGTACTTGAGGCAGTCAGAAGGATGCCAGGTTCTCTGGAACTGGAGTTAAGGACAGTTGTGAGCTGCTACATTTGTGCTATGAATCGAACATGGGTCCTCTGGAAGAACACAGCCAAGGCATGGCTACTGTAGGAGTTAAAAAAAACAACTTTCAGAAGTGAGTTTTCTCCTTCCCCTATGCAGGATCCAACTCAGGCCATCAGGCTAGGCAGCAAGTTGAATTATTCACTAATCTATTTCACACGCTGTGTTTTATACATTTCTTTATTTTCATTTTTCTTTAGTTTTTTTTTTTATTCTACTGTTAGTTTTCATGATTATTTGTTCAACACAATGGCACCTTTGGTGTATCTTTCACTTTGGGTAGACATATGACATCCTAAACTGTTGAAAGTAAGTGATAGAGTACACTGAGAGAACCAGGACCTCTAAATCAACTAAGTTAAGCTCATACGAACTCACAGAGACTGAAGCAATATGTGCAACTGTGGCTTGCATGGGTCTGCACCAGGTCTTCTGCATATATAGTATAGCTTCCAGTTGAGTGTTTTTATGCAATTCCTGATTAAGGGAACAAATGGGTCTTTTATTCTTGTGACTTCTCTTGGGCTTCTTTCCTGCTGTTTGTTTGCCTCCTGGGATGGTTTATACTTTTATCTTATATTTTATTTTGTTACATTTGGCTGTTATCTCTTAGAAGTCCATTATTTTCCGGAACAGAAAGAAATGGAAGAGTGTTGGGTAGAAACTGGGAGGAGCAGAGGCAGGGGAAACTAATAAAGAAGGGAAAGGAGCATACATTTGAAAAGAATCACTAATGTCCCTTCCCTTAAAAGTTATCAGTGAGCTTCCCATTGGATGGAAACATATCTGGAAGATGTCATACTCAAGAGTGGAAAGAAGATTGAAGATTTAGTCTCCAAATTCCCTGCAATACTATTTAAGTGTTGTCCCACTGATGTTTCTTCCTCAAGGATTCCAATGTAGTCTATAATTGAGCAAGTTTCTTCTGTAGTAAGAGGAAGTTAAGTGTTAAAGTAGTACAGAATATGTTTTAAAACTTTTTTTCTGTAAATAAGGTGTCTTTAGAACAGAGCCATTCCATTTTTATGTAATGTCTTTGGTATGGCTACTTTTAATATATTGTTACAGATTTGACTAAATGACTGATGAAGCTGAAAAATGCATTTGGCTCTTTACAATAAGTGTTGACTATTTAGTAACACAACTGAAATTAGAATTTAGCATATCTTTGGGGTGGGTTGAGAAAGACTCACAGAGATCTGCCTGGCTCTGCCTCCCATGGATGTCAACACACTCATCTATAATGTAAACTATTTTACTTCTGATACTGCTATACTTTCAGAATTGCACTTGAGTTACACTACCACTAAAATTAATTACATCAAGAGTTGTTTTATGAGTATTTAATCAACAAGAAATCTCTATCAACTGTCATTTTCATAGCTCTTGTCTTGAAAAAGTTATATTAATTTCCCTCATGTGGAACACTCATACTAAGAATATTTTCTTTGTGATGTATTTTGAAAATGCTAAGTGGGGTTCTGTAGAACACGAATGTTCTGAGGCCCAGCAGCTTGTGGATAAGAAACAATTCACAGTGACATTTAGCACCAGATTTGCTGCCTCTTTGCTACCATCTGCATACAGACCTTCAGACCAATGCTAAGTCCTTTCTGGCTAAAAATGTCCCTTGCCTTCTCTAGAGAATTTTCATCCAACCATTGATATTTATCAGATAACAGTCTGCTAGGGACACAGAGGTGCTCTGATGGATAAGTATTGCCTGGATGTGCTTTCCACCTCCCTGAACTTCTAAGCTACAAAGTCCCTTGTCAGAAAAGACACAGACGGAAAATGCTGAAATTATAAAGAAGTTCCTTTGGCAGTCACAGCACTGGATTTCACTGGTACTCCCAATCACTTGCATAAAGCAGTAGGTGGAAAGATAAACTTTCCCAAGCAATTGAGGCCTGGAATAGCATCGTTCAAACTGAATTCCTAAAATAAACAGAATTGTTCTCACCCTTAAACCGTTTAGAGATACAACTTTCACCTCAAATTTACTGTATCAGAAACTCTAAGGTAGAAGGCTCATATCTCCACTTTAGTAAGTAGTTGATGTTTTCTTTTTATATGGTGAAATTTGAAAACCACTGATTTAAGATCACTGGGTGAAAAACATTTGTTTCTTTTGTTGGTACCCCAATGTGATACTTTTTATATAAAGATTGCTACCATTAAGTCTCCTGCCCAAGCATGATTGTTAACAATGTAACTCTTTAAGGGGTAATCATGACCTACCCCTAATCTGGACTGAGTTTGAAAGTTACTTTGACAAAGAGAGAACAGTGGAAGTAACATATTAATGGCAAAGTCTAACCATCATGCAATCTTAAAGCTTCCATTTTCTCCATCTTAGAGGAAGACTGTCTTGAGAGCATCAGAGAATGCCTACCAGATGTATGACTAACAAACAATGCAGGGCTATATAAAGGAGTGAGGATCTCTAGCAAACAGCCACCTCTCAGACATTTAAGGAGACTATTTAGACTTTCTAGTTTATGAGAGGCCAAATTACATTCGGATAGATTAGACTAGGTGAGATGATAACAATAACCACCCAGATATCACAGTACAAAATGGAAACTCACAGAATCAAAATCAAGCAAGTAATAATTGCTTTAGACCACTAAGTTTGAGGCTATTTTATGCAATAATAGGTAACTGAAACACCCAGACATTTAGGATCACCAAAACATATCAAACATTTGTTGAGAGTATGCCCACTTATCTTGTGAATTTGAACAATTTTTACAGCTCAAACCAGACCAATGCATCATATTATATAATGAAAGTAAACAGCTACAGGGAAGCTTGCTTTAGTGTTTTCAAAAGACTACTTTGAAAAAATCAAATCAATTCAAATCAAAAGCCAATTTGAACCCCAATCTCCACACATGTAAAAGAAAAATATTCAGCCAGATGACAATTTTAATGATTATTCTGGGCTCAGCATTCTAGGCTGCTAAGAAACTCAGAGAAATCTGATTTCGAGATATAGCAATACAGATTGCTGTTATCCCCTAGAAATCTAAGAAATTAAATTAGCATTAACTAGTTGCTTGCTGCCTTTATCTAGAATTTTCATTGTGTTGTGGGATAAAAAAATAGTGTAAGACACAGTAATGAAACAAAACACCAATCGATGTAATTGGATTAGAATCCTATCTCTCTTGTTTTGAAGCTGTGTGGCCTTAATCTAGTAATATTCCTTCTATGTCTTGGGTTTTTTGCTTTTAAAAAGTTTTAAATAATCATATTTACTTTACAATTATTTTGAGGATAAAAGCCTAAGTGTTCCGAAGGAAGGTATACATGCAAAAGGCAGGCTTTGGGAAACCATCATGGTAAACTGTAAATCCCATTGTATTACAAAATAGTCTAGGGAATAATAATCATATACTCAAATCATATTATAAATTAGTTATTTTTAAATAGTACAGTTTAGATTAAATTACTATGTGTCACATAGCCAAAATATAAATAATTCTTAATTCTAATGCTTAAACTATTACATGAGAAAAACCGTCTTGGAATAAAAGCAGATTCTGATATGCTGTTGATACTTTGCACTCAATATTTGTGTTTTCAGTAGGCTGACTTTATGCCGATTTTTGGTCCATTTTCTGGAGGAGATAAAATCTCCTTTTTGAGAAAATTCCTCTCTCATTTTTCCAAATGTGGCCCTAGTACTGCCAACTCTCTCCAGTGGCTTAGCGCTGAAGATAAGGTCAGAATCCCCACTAGTAGCAATATAGCAGGAATGGTGGGGAAAAAAAGGAGCCATATAGTGATGAAGTTCTCACTGAGGGGCAAATAAGTGAAGCAGATGCCTGATAATACTGTCTTCCTTCACTGCTCTTTCTTGTTCTTTGTGTAGCCTCTGATGTCAGCTCAATATCATTTGTGATTACCACACTACTCCCACTCTAGTATCTTCCTCAGTGTGACAGCTGTGACTTTTTATACCGTCTATCATAATTTTTGTCCATACACAGACAATGCTCACTGTCTTGCATCACCTTTCTGATGTGTTCAGGCCAGAATAGCTTGCCTAGCTATACTTCAGACAATAATGCCCTCATCCCAACTCACTTTCCCATTTTTTTCCCTTTTCACTGTCCAGTGTGCTGGAATCACCTGGAGAGTCCAATAAAATGTATGCAACTTTGAAAGGGCTAGGGCTTGACTTTCTGCCTTTCTGTCCTAAGCCACTTGGCATTAATCTGTAGACTTTACCTCACTTATAATTGAGATAATGCTTTTTTCTTTTCATTGGCATATCATTTTCTCTTCCAATTTGACTGTGCTTCATAAATGAGAGACTTATGATGAATTCTCAGCACTTAGTCTGATGTCTAACACACAGATGTTGCTCCCTATATGTTGACTAAATAGATTAATTACATATGTTCTTATAAACCAAAACTTTTAATGCATTTTCAGTTAGAAACAGCATAATACCATTTAGGAACATAGCACGCTAAATACTTTTTGTTCACTGGCTTTTATCATTGGTGTAATGTTCACAGTACCTTACATGTAAATATAAACCCTTAACTTCCACATTCCAAAAATTTATGAAATATCATTGGAACATAAAATCTTCACAGCATTACAGACTGAGATTGAACATTCCAATGACACCTAGAGAACAAACACCAATAAAGGATTGTATATGGACAGCTGTGAATTTGTGCAGAGAGAACCAAAAATTTGAGCTCATAAATGGAAATAAAACTGACATAATTTATTCACTAGAATCTTGATATAGCAATTTCAGTGCACCATGTTGACGAAAAGAAAACCAAACAAACACAAAAAATCCCACAATACTTGCACATCTTTTTTCAAGTCTCAGTTGTCATTACACGTTCACCTTGATGTTTGTTCTTAGATGCTGGAGATATGGTGATTTGTTGAGTTTCCTTACTAAGAACCACCTTCAGCTTTAGTTAAAAAACAACTACCAATCGCCTGCTGCTTCTAATGAAGCAGAAATACAAGGAAAGGCCTTCTACTGATGATTTAGTATGGCTCCACAAAGCCAGGCAGCTTTAATGCTCTTAAAGAACAAGCTAAAGTATCTGTTTAAGACATTATGGCTTCTCCTCACCTGCTCTTTTCTTTTCCTTGAAGTTGGATCATCAGAAAATATAGATTGTAAACCTCCCATTGTCCAGAGAAACCACCTAAAAGCATTTTGCATATTAAATAACATAAATGTTTACTCCTTTCTACAGAATCAGAAACCAATTTTCCTTTCATTCAGAGATAGCCTTATAGCCATGTTTTTCACCAAAAAGCTAAAGTGAAAGTGAACACCTGAGACACAATGTACTTACAGGCTCCAACAGTGGTCAGTCCCGGGACACGATCAGGTTGCTTTGTCCTCAGCTCCCGAAGTAAATGGTTTACAGCCTCCCACTCAGACCTCAGATCTTCTAACTTCCTCTTTAATAGAAAAAGCATATGTTACTGATCTTACCATCACTTCCAGTATAACTTAACTCATTGGGTTGTTAATTAATTTTGTGAGTGTACTCTTTATGGACTTTTGCTTTTGATATAAAATTTTAAAAGGTGTTAGAAAATGGTTCAGTGATAAAAAATGTGTGTGCTATGCAAAGATTAGGAGTTTGGTTACCCTGGCTATGTTTTAAAAAGTTGTGGCAGCTTATATCTGTGATCCTGGATGCTCTGTGAATTGATAAGTGTATTCCCTAAGCTCCTTGGCCAGTCATTCTAGCCAATCCATAAGCTTCAGGCTCATTGAATGATCTTTTCCCCCAAAATATGGTGGAGAAGTGACCAAGAAGACAGCCAATACTGACCTTTGGCTTCCACATGTTAATGTGAGCATCCACATGTGAGTAGGTACACATACATAAACACATGAAAATATAAATGGACCATAATTCTAAACTCTTTGAAATTAAAATTTTAAAATTTTAAATTCTTGTCTTGTGAGAATGGTTGACATGCAAAAACTATGACTGTATATACACAGATGTGCATGTGGAGACTGCAACTGCATCATTTCATCCTGTCTCCTTGTATAAATCCATCTATGGGAAGGCTAAATTAAAATCTCAAACATGCTGCTTAGCAGTTAGAAACTGAGCAAGCCTAAATTGATACTCTCTACTCAAGTATTTCCTCAGAAGTAATTAAGCTCATATTTGAGCCTTCATTATTGCTTCTGTTTCAATTGATTGTTTTGAATAGCAAGTGAATTTGGGTGATATGCTCAAATAATCATAAGGAGGTATGCTGGGGAGGCTTCTAGATGAGTATAAGAGATTTTGGTTAAACAGAGACAGTTGATAGACAATTAGCAATTATTCCTAGTATATAACCAGTGGTAAAAGTGACTGTCAAAAATTCATTTGAAAGATTAAAATAATTGTACTATTCTTACCAAAAATATTTTAAAATGGAAACAACAGCTTTTCTAATATATTGTACACAGGTACTGATGCTTGGGAATAAAGCTTTCAGTAATAGCTTTGAGAATGTGGAAAATAATTTTGTTTGTAACTGGCAGCCACCTAGGCCATGATGATTAGAGTTGAACAGGCAGACAGTAAAATAAACAATCAAAAAGCAGAGAAATCAAGCTAGGTAGAGACAAGGACACCCCATAACCAGATTTAAAACAATGCAGAGAGAGACAAGTCAAGGCCTCTCTGCCATCACAGAAACGACTAATATGTATTATTGCTTCTTAAACAATGATACCATTTAGCCCTACTTAATCCTTAATTCTTCTCGAAGACTACATTAACTTTAACAATCAATTTGACTGCCACTTAATAGCATCTAATTTGAACATGGCTTCCACTTTGCTCATCCTTCTTAAAATTAAAAGTTTTCTGATAAAGATAACATATGGTCTTTTTGAAGTGTTTTCTCCTCTATTAATAAGGTGTGTTACCTGTAGTCTTCATTTGGAAGGTTTTTTGTTTTACATGTCCAGGGGTGGAACCTAGCTTATGTTCTTATTAAGTAAGTGTTATACCACTCAGCTATGCTTTCACCTGGGTATTACGGGATAATCTTTTTGCACACCATAGATGTGTCTGTTTTAACTCATCTGCCTCTAATTGGTTTAGCTAGGCAAGAGAGGATAGGCAGGGCTTCCAGGAAAAGAGAGAAATGTAGGGCAAGAATCTGAGAGATAGATATTTGTCAGCAAGATGCAGGGGAGGTCAGATTTACACTATGGCTAGGTAGCAAGCCATGTGGCTAAATGTAGATTAATATAAAGGAGTTAAGTTTTAAGAGCTTATTGGGAACAAGCCTAAGCCAAAGTCAAGCTTTCACACCGAATAATAAGTCTCTGGGTCAATATTTTGCAGCTGCAGGTCCAAAGAATGCCCAACTATAGTTGGTGTCCAATGTGGAGACCCATATCACCAAGCATAAGGCCTATAAGTGGCTGGCACACTGTCTGGTGGTAGAGTAGGTGGAAATGCCTGCCAGAGGATGGTGCAGCAACTTCCTAGATATGGGCAGTTAATACAGCTCCTGGCCTGTGCTCTTACAGACCCAAGGGAGGTGGGGACAGCTGCCAAAACCATGTGCTAAGCAGGGGCACAAAAGGAGTCTGCACATGCAGACAAGGACTTCTCAGCAATTTTCTGAGCCACAGGATGCAGAAAGCCTGGTCCACACTGAAAAAAAAATATCTAAATAGGTACAGTATTCTTAAAAATGTGCTTATGTGATGAAGATAGAAAAGAAAATCAGTATAGACACTCATAGAAAAATAGCTTAAAAGTAACAAAGTAAAGTCTTTTTTTCGAGACAGGGTTTCTCTGTATTGCTTTTGAGGCTGTCCTGGAACTCGCTCTGTAGACCAGGCTAGCCTTGAGCTCATAGAGATCCGCCTGCCTCTGCCTCCTGAGTGCTGGGATTAAAGGTGTACACAACCAACACCTGGCTAAACTGAAGTCTTTAGAGAAAAAAATAATATGGAAAAATAAGCCATATAAGGATAGGAACACAAGGCATTTGGATTCTATACAATGTTTTATTAACATTAATTTTTAAAATGCTAATGAGCAAAAATGAACAGCTACTGATAGACATTGGATTGTCGGGGGGAAAAGCTACATTAAATCAGCCTATATATTTTAAAAATGTCTTAACTTCAGAAGTGAAGTCAGGAAATGTATTGCATTTGACAGAGGTTATGCCTTTGTTGCCATAGGAAACAAAAATCTATGGATTCCTTTGAAATTAATGAAGATCAGATTTGACCAGTGGGTGCTTCTTGAAAATCTTGATTGCAGACATGAAGGAAGAAACCAAGAAAATCTACAAGAGCGGCGACATATATGCAGATCCCTTGACATGGGAACAGCTCTGAGAATAGATGAGATAGAAATCTTTTTGCCTATAGAGTCCTCATGACTTATTATTGTATGCCATACTTTCACATAGCATGGGTGGAGGTTTGGTTTTACAGAACAGGTGTCATAGATGCTGGTCCCATGACATGGGAATAGGTCTGAGACTGTATGAGACATGATAAATCTTGTCTACAGAGTCTTCATGACTTATTATTTAGTGCTGTCCTTTCAGATGGCATGGATGGAAATTTATATTACAATTTGATTATGTAGTCCAAAGAGACTTATGAAGTTGACAGATGCCTTTTGCCTGCTCAAACACAGAACAAAAATCATCTTTTACTAATTAGTGTACACCTCACAGTGCATACTTGTATTAATGCAGCTATGTATGTTACCTTTAAAAGTCCATGTGTTTTCAGAAAAAAAAGGACCAACTACCAATGAAGACAAGTAGCCTAGGTGACGCAACCTCTCAGGATGCCTCTGTTGTAGTTTCCATAAAAATCCACAACCAGAACAACTTCGAAGCTGTTAAATGAGATGAACCAGCTTCATAGACTACTTCAGCCAGAACTTCAGTTAAGCCCTGGACTTTCCCATCACACAGAGTTTGGACAACAAATGATAGAGTTTGCTTTCCCAGGACTTGAATATCATTCCAAATTTCTCAGGATCCCCCAATGATGCCATCACCCCCAGACAACAGGAAGTAATTTTAAGAACACTATGTTCCCCTTACCAAGAGGTGGGATACATGTTTTTGGTCATTTGGTGCATTGTGGATGTTTGTCATCATTTAGAGAGATTACTTGCAAGTTGTTATTGGTTGTGGTCAGGGAGGAAACTAAACAAAGTTTGGATTAAGGGATTTGTTTCTTTCCTCTATCCTTTCTCTCCTATCTAGTGAAAAAAAAACATGGGTATATAAGAATGAAAGGATAAATGGGTAGATAATTGGATATTCTTTTAAACAAATGAAACGAACCAACTACTGGTCTCAAATATTATACATTGGTATGGATTTTTGTATATTGATTCACATTTAAGGTTACTTTTGTTATAACATTCTGTATATGTTTCTACTCTTAGGGTAATATACGTAAGCAGCTCATTGATGATGTAATGGAAAGTTCTAGTCCTTGAAAGATATTATTATAATCTATTTAGGATAATTAAGAAATTCGGGTTAGCAGTTAGTCATCTATGACAAACAAACATGTAGTCAAGTTAGGTATGTTTTAAAGGTTCAACTAAGATATAGTCAGGATAGATAGGTGATCTTCAAACACTTCAGAGATCTAGAGGATATGGCATTTAAAATGTTTTAATCACATAAGGTTTTTCATGACAGTAAGATATGTCTTTTCCTGGCAGCACTGATTCACTTCAGCGAAGATGATAGGTACCAAAGAAACTCCATGTGGAGTTTGCTTTCAAAGTGACAAAACTAGCCATTTGAGAAAGAAACTGCTCTTGTTTTGACTGCTGACAGTATGCTGTTCAAATTGGACAAAAAGGGCACAAAGGAAGTAAACTGCCAAATTTGTCAAGACAAGATAGACCAGTCCTTCAAAATTTCTGCTTTACAAAAAAGTGTCAGATTTTCTCAAAGACTGATGCCCTGCAATTGCAGAGGAACCTTTGGTAACTGTTCAGGCAGCCAGCTGTCTCTGTCATTTCTTTAGTTTTGGAGGTCATTTCTTCTTCATTTCCTGTTTACCCAGGTAATATTTTATACTTCTCAGATCTCTGATGGGGTTGAAGAATAGATAATTATAGTTTTGCAGATCTCCTTGTTACCAAATTCAGAAAAGAAACTTACAAAAGTGATATAAAGTTTATAAAAGTTGAGAAACATAAAAGCTTAAGTTGTTTATCAAGTGTTTTAAGTCTAAAATGGTATTTTTAGGTTGGTGATACAAGTTATAATAGAAAGTAATTTAGGTATAAAACTTAAGACTCAACAAGATAGGATAGATAACAGAATATTTTCTCTAAATTGGCCAAATACAAATGGACTGAACATAATTGCTCTTATTGTATATAGTTTTACTGTGTTAGAGTTAAAACATTTCCTTTTTATTTGGACAAAAAGGGAGAAATGTTTCAAGATAATATTTTTGTATATTATGAAGATGTATTTATTTGTCTTAACTCATCAGCATAAGGCATCTTCTGATTTGTTTAAAAAAGTGCTGAATAGTCATTAGCAAGGCAGGAGAGGAACTTGGGGCAACAATCTGAGAGTGAGAGTTACCACTGGGATGTAGAGGAAGTAGGATGTACAGTATGGCAGAACCTAGATTAATATGAATGGGTTAATTTACATTTTAAGAGCTAGTTGGGAACAAGCTTAAGCTAAGACCAAGCCTTTATAGTTAATAATAAGACTCTATATCATTAATTGTGAGCAGGTAGTCCAAAGAAATTTCAACTACACCCAGTGGCTTTAACAGACTCATATGGGTATTTGAAAGTACCATATTGTAAAAAAAAAAAAAAAAAACATTTAAAATGTGAGATATTTGATTCTATAATATTTATATGAAGTGTTTTATCTAGGGAGTCTTTATGTCTCACCTGCAAGTTCCCAAATCACAATATGGAAACCTATGATTAGATCTGAATGCTTGGCTGGTAGCTTAGGCTTGTTTCTAACTAGTTCTCATAACTTAATATATTTCTATTAATTTACTTTCTGCCTTGTGGGTTTTTTACCTTAACTCTGTATTGCCCATGCTGTTTTCCTGCTTCCTCCTGGTCTAGCTGGTGACTCTGTCTTCTTCCCAGGGTTCTCTCTGCCCTGCAAATCCTGCCTAACTATTGGCTGTTTAACTTTTTATTAATCTGAGAGATACTATTCACAGTGTACTAAAACATTATTCACCAATAATTCCTCCTTTTGTTTTTATAAAAAGGAAAGTTTTTAATTATACCATGGAAAAACTACACAGAATAAGAAAAATTATCAGGTAAGAATTACATTTACAATGTCCAGTCCATTTGTATTTCACAAATTTGGGGAAAATACTTCATTATTTATTCTATCTTGAGTCCAAAGCTCTGTACCTAATTACATTCTATCATAACCAAGGAAAACTGCAACTATAACTACCTAGTCTTCAACTGCATCAGTGACCACAGAAGGTTATGGTATTAGCTGAATAAACAGGAATTGCAAGGAAAGCCACTTCCAAACCAATAGAAATGACAGTCATCCAGATGCCTGAACAGTCACCCAAGTTTCAAGTGAAACATTCGAAAATCCATCTTTGGCCTGCATGCCTAGAATATCTGACAGAAATTTTATGAAGCAGGAGTTTTGAAGGACTGTCCTACCTAGTCTTAGAAAAGTTTAGCAGTCCCTTTCCTGTGTGTTTTGCAGAATGCCACACAGACTTTTTTTTTTATGAAGCAGGGATTTTAAAGGATAGTCCCACCTTACCTTGGCAAAGTTCAACCATTTTTTCTCTTTGTGTCCTGCCTGCCCAGTTTCCTGCTCAAATGACTAGTTTTGTCACATTGAAAGCAAACACCATATGAAGTTTTATTGATACCCATCATCTTCTCTGAAGTAAATTGGTGCTTCCAGGAGGAGACATATTTCATTGTCATGAAAATCCCTATGTTAAGTAAACATTTTAAATGTCATATTCTGTAAGTCTTTGAAGTGTTTGAAGATCATCTATATCTATCTATCTATCTATCTATCTATCTATCTATCTATCTATCTATCTCTGACTTTGAAAACATAGAGAACATGACTGCAAGTTTATTATAGGAGGCTACTAACCTGCATTTCTTTATTATCCTGAATAGTTTGTAATAACTTTCAAGGATTGAGAAATTTAAATTACTATGTTAAATGAGCTTCATAGGTACAATAACTTAAACAATAGTAGAGGTTTTGTACAGTGTGTTCTAACAAAACTAATATTCAAATTGTATCAATATACAAATACTTCAAACAATGACAAACATCCATAACCCACCGAATGACCAAAACCCAACCATGTCTCTCTTGGAAATGTGAGTGTTGTGTTCTCTATACTGCTTCTTGTTGAGTGGGGGACCCTGAGGAAATTAGGATAATGGCCATGTCGTGGCTAGAATAATCTGTGAGGCTGGACCATCTCAGTCAGTACCCTTGAAGCTGTTCTTGATGCAAAACTCTGAGGAAACAGAAAGAGGCTCAAGCACCCAGGCCACCCATTTTCATTGATTCCTGGTCCCCTTTTTCTGAAAACACATAAACATTCAAAGGTAATATACATATCTTCATCAATACAAATATAGACTGTGTGCTGTACACAAGACATCCAAAGATGACTTCTTTTTATGTTTGAGAAGGTGAAATATACATCACCTGTCTTTTAGTTTTTATGGATTTATTTTTTTAAGTTGTAGCTAGGATTTTCATGGTGTCTCTCTTAATCAAACTTGATTCTCTTTAACCTTCAGTGAATCCACAACATTTAGTTTTCTGTGGAGAAAAACATAACCTCTTCTCCAATGTAACATATTTTTTTTACTTCTATTTTGATGTTAATACATTTCTAAAACATGAAGATTGGTTTAATTTAGGAGTTTTCATAATCCAGTGCCTTTCAGCAGCTTTGCGTTTGTTCACCAGCAATCAAAAATTGAGACTTTTACTATATTTTATTCATTTTATGTACAAGCCATAGTTCCCATTAACTCTCCTCCCAATTTCTTCCTTCTTCCCCCAAACCCATCTCTATCAGAAAGGGTAAGGCCTCCCAGGAGAAGTCAACAAACCCTGTCACATTAAGCTGAGGCAGGACCAAGTCTCTTCCCCCTGCATCAATGTTGAGCAAGTCATCCCACCATAGGCAACAAATAACATATCTAGACTCCCTGTACATTTCCCATCCCTTTGTGACTTGTTCTTTTTCTATTACTTTATTCTTTCTTTAAAGAAATTATTATTTTTAAAATATTCATTTATTTATTTTCATGACTGTCTATACTTGTTCTTTTTTAAGCCTATACACATTGAGAAGCACACTGTAACCTATTTAGAGGTTTCTTCATCTGAACCTGCTTTAAAGTGCATCTGTAAACTTTTCTGTCTGCATAAGAAAAATCTTAAAACTACTATGTAGCTTAGCTCATGACATGATGGTAGTTCAATCCCACAGGCATTGGCCAGGAGACTCATGTCTCTACATGCATGAAAGACTGTGTGATTAGGAAGCTGCATTTTGCTCAATTTTTGTGTGTTTGGAACCTTTGTTTAAGCTTTCTCAGTTCATATGAGGAAATTCATTGCCCCACGTTGAGTACCATTTGTAGTGAGTCTTTCTCTGTCCTACCAGACAGCTCCCCAATTAGTACATAGAGACTTATAATTAATTATGAAAGCTTGGCTGATAGGTTAAGTTTGTTTCTAAGTATCTCTTACAACTAAAGTTAACCCATTTCTATCAATTTACTTTCTGCCTTGTGGCTTGATTGCCTTAACTCTCTACTGCCGATGCTGCTTTCTTGTTTCCTGCATGTCTGACTGGTGAGTCTCTCTTCTTTCCATAGTTCTCTCTGCCCCACTAATCCTGCCTAACCATTGGCCATTTACCTTTTTATTAAACCAATCTGAGGGACACTTGTTTACCACATAGAAAAAGATTATTCCTTGACATGTTTTTTTTTTATTTTTAATTAAATCAATTTTTAATACAAGGTGTCATGTAGTCAAGGCTTTCCTGGAACTCATGAAATACTTGGGGCTAACCTTGAGTTTCTGATCTACCTGCTCTCCATTCCAAGTTCATGGTTTGCAGGCATATACTAGCATGGCCAGTTGTATGTGGAGTCAAAGAGCATACCCAGAACTTCATAAATTCTGGGAAGATACTCCATATCCCCAGCTACCTTACAAAGCATTTGAATAAAACTTTAAACATGCAAAAATCAAATTTGTAAATTAGTGTTATTTTGTAGAACGTAAGACAGCATGTATGGAACTACCACATCACTTGAAAATATCCATAATGATTGTCAAAAAATTATGTTTACAATTTTTCTCAAAGGCTACTGCAAATGTTACCTTCAATGTATGAAAAGTAGGCTAATTATCATGTTCAAACATTGTTTGTGATTAGCATTTATTCTAACTCTTTTAAGAATTATTTTATTTATTTTATATTTATTTGTGTGTGTGTGTGTGTGTGTGTGTGTGTGTGTGTGTGTGTGTGTGTGTGTGTGTATCATGTGACTGAAGATACCAACAGAGGCCAGAAGGGTGTTTCAGAGTCCCCTAGAACTAAAATTATAGGTGTTTGGAAAGCCACTGGAAGTAGCTGCTAGGCACCATAGTTTTGTCCTCCAGCAGAGCAGCAAGTGGTCTTAATCTCTGAGTCATCAATCTTCATTTTTGACAGTTTAAAAGAAATCCTTGAAAACCTGACAAAGAATACAAGGAGGATACTAACTAGGGATGAGCCCAGGTCTCAATTTCAACTCAGCTTGGAAGAGGAATATAGGCATTAAGCCAGACAATGGTTTTGAAATAAAATGTGGAAGTGCCAAAAGACAATTTCCCAAGAAATGGACATTCTCCAATGTTTCCTTAATGATGAAGTCGGCAACTGTTAGACAGAAAATCTATGTGAACAACTGAATCTTAAATAAATATCCTTGAGGAATATTGATTTTCTTTTAAAAAGAGATTTATTTTTAAAACTAGATATGTACATATGTGTGAGATTGCCCATGGAGTCCAGAAAAGGGTATCAGATAGCATGTAGGTAGAGTCACTGGCACTTGTGTGTCACACAATGTGGATACTAAAGTATTCGAGAAAAGCAGCTAGCATTTTTGCAGGCCACTCCTTTTTCTTTTTAAGAATAACACTCTGCCTGCTATTTATTCTTTACAAATACACTCCTCCAAAGGTAATCCAAAACAAATTTCCCTTATAAAAATGTATTCTGGACTGGGGAGACCATTTTTCTTTCCAATAAATGTACAAGAAAGCTAAAAATACAGAGAGGCTAAAGCAATTTCATAATTTGAAATATATCATCTATGGGTTCAGTGTTGAAAGTGGCTTTTTCACACATTGTCAGAGATATGGGTCACCCTTTAGAAAAACCAACAGCAATCATTGATGAAGAAGCATTCTACTTATGCAGTGAATCAAGTGGTACTCACAGCTTTCTGTTCTGATTGTTAGGTGTCATTTTCTGTACTATGAGACTATTTTTGTGAGATTTTAGTGCTTCAGAATATTACAAAACTGCATCTAATTTTGGGGTATTTTCCAGGTGATGGTCCACATAAGGAGATGTGGCTCTAAGTAGAATACTTGTCTAACATATACTGTGCCTTGAGTGCTCCATGCCTCGTATGGCAAAATAAAACAAAATGTTGTGAGTCAACCATTTCTCTAAATCTTACACCTCCTAATCAATAATACCTACTACTCCTATTAACCTGATATTCTGCTTCCTCTACAAATCAGGGAACTGTAGACATGCTTTTACTCACGGTGAATGTATCTATTCCAAATGAGATGAATATACAGGAAATGGGGAAGCAAGAAAAGTGGGAAGAAAAAAATAATATTGACTTACAAGACTGCTTTAAGAAACTTTTGTGTGGGGAGACAAGTTGTATGGCTGTTTTTTTCCTTTTGTTTCACTCCTCCATTTACTACGCTAAGGAAACAGCAGGACTGGAAAGAGCCCATTTCTCACGTCAAAGCAAACTTGTGATTAAGTGTACAGGTGGAAGTGAGATTAGGTTAAGCATCACTGCTTTGATTATTATGTAAGAGAAAAGCAAAATTGTCTACAAATTTAAGGAAGGATTTTTGTATGTATAATGTAAAAACAGAAAGTAAAGGAAAATTAAATGTACATTTGTGAATTATATGAAAGAGTGTTAAACCTCAACTCATTGGCAAACCCATATGGCATTAAGTTTTTGTGGATCCATAACAATAGATGGAATGGACTTATCTGTTACAGACACAGAGATCCTTTTACTCACAGAGAAACACTAAGAGAACCAAGAATGTTACTTACACGGGGGTGTCCCCTCAATGGAGGAGATACAAATCAAATACTTGCATTCCCTCCAGAAAGATGAGAGTGGAGTTTGTTAACTACATGGTCACCTTTTTTCTATAGAGGCAGATCTCACCCTAATTCCCAAGAATGATTATCACAGACTCTTCCCTCCCTATACCATTACCCATCCTTAGTGGAGATGTCACATGTACTTTATGGACTACTGACCTCTATGCTCTTGGCCTTTTAGATATAGAATCCACTCTCATGATCACATGTACCATGTAAAGGAATCTCTATATAGTCATACCTTAAGCTTTATTGTATACCTGGAACTGGACTGATTGTTGCCTGGAAAACTTTTCCCAAACTGTACTGTATGTTTAAATTTGTCAACAATGAACTACCTGATATTAGATTCCCCAATGTCTGATTCAGGTTGATAAAGTCAATATGTACTGGGTTTTCATTTGTATCTCTTCATGTGATTCACTTCCCTGTATGATACCTGCAGGGACTCCCGAACTTATCCACCAGGTCCGCTTGTTTATTTCATGGATCATTGGAATGAAAGTCTCTGTGATGGCCACAGTGGAGACTTTACCACTTTGGTAACTAACCTACATGCCTTTTTGAAATTGCTGCTCTCAGTACTGCCTCTAAGCCTGCAGTCCAAGCCCCCAAAATACTTATTTTATTTTTTAAAGAATCATATCTAACCTTAAACTCTATTTGGAGCAGATATAAGTTTATCAATGAATAAATGAATTTTAATAGTTCCAGAGAAATCTGTGCTTTTTTTGAAACTGGTGTTTTGCCCTTATGTTCAAAACCCAACTTTTCAATTTATCTAATGAAAACACCCATGTAAGCTTGAGGAAAGCAAGTAATTCTGGAGGACTAAACCTTGGCTCAAGTGCAAGGAAACTAAGCACTGAGCTTAAAGACAGAGTCTAAATTCTGGTAATGCTATTTGCAAGGACAAACTGTTCCGTATAATGAGGTTATTGACTCGCACACTTTTAGGATGGTTTCAAACATGAGAGTAAGGCTCCTGAAATCTCAGCCAGCAACATTAGCTGAGAAACCAAAACTGATCAATAAATAACCACCATTTGCAGGCTCCCAGGAACCTTTATCATAGTAGAAGTTGTTACAATTTTGGCCAGGCATGGAGAATAAGGTAAACATGACCTAACATCTTTTTATAATTTATCACTGGCTTCTCATTTGCACATGGAAGCCATTGATTAGGTGTTTGTTTGTTTGTAACTAACCTAGCTTTCTATTGCTCTTCTCAGGTAAGATCCTGTGATTAAATTTACCCCAGACTTCAAAATGCACATGCAGAAAGAAAGACAGTAGAAAGATTTCACTCAGGCTAGCATTTTACTGAAGAAAGATTCAATTACATGACATTTCACTAAAAATTCCTGACCTTATAAGGAACTAAAGCCTGAATGCATGTTTTTTTTCTTTCATAAGAAAGAGAAACAGAACAAGGGAGATCATATTGTGATTCTTCACAGCTGTTGAAGATGGTGTGATGCAATGGCTTGCTTTAAATTAAACCAAACAATATGAAGAGTATCAAGGCTGGCAAGCAATGCAATAAAGCCACCAAAGAATTTAATCTACCTTGAAGTTGGTGCTACTTTTTGTATTGATGGTACCACACTGGGGCAGAAATGAGTCCTTTAAGGCAATGACTTGTTAATAGGCTTAAGATCACAATATATAAATAGGATATGTTGATCAAAAAGACAGCTTTGCCTCTGCAATTGTGCTATGACCAATATTTCCTTACACGTTATTTCAGTGATTATACATAGACCTTGTCAATGTAAAGTGTACAACAGGAGACATACAATCCATTATGAGGTAATACATATTGTTAGAGGTTGCTTCATTACCTTCACTGGCTGAGTGCTTGGCTTTTCCTGATACAAATGCTGCCCTTTAGACAAAAGCCTTTCCACATCCAGTTGTTTAGCTTGAACTGCTCCTTCAGTTTCCTGGGGGGAAAGAATGTATACAGTGCAGATTAACTTCACAGTTAGTAATAAAATTACTAAATTTAAATATACCCTTGGAGACTCCTCATGTATTGAAAATTAATTTCTGCATAGTACACAGGAGCAGGAAAATGTAGGTTTTGATAGGGAGAAAATATAGGTTCTTGTGAAATACAGTAGCATTAAAACAATCCAAAATCTTGAATTGTATCATGGTAATATAGTGGACAAACACAGACATTACATATTTCTTTAAAAAGCAAAATGCAATAATGAGAAGTACAATTTATCAATACATATAAACACCAGATTTAAAATCAGTAATACTAATGATGTTAATGTACCTTACAGACTCCTTATTTTGTAAGTTTCTGTTTTGAACTTCAGTTCTAAATTCTGTCTCTGTCTCTCTCAACATACACACACACACACACACACACACACACACACACACACACACACACACACACACTTGCTCCGTCTCTCTCTACTTGTGAGTGTATATGTAAAAGAAACCAAACAACTATTTTCATCTCCCTGTTGAAATGAAGTTCCTTTCCCAAGAATAAACACACAGCACAGTACCAAAGCTTATCATTTATTAAGCAGTCAAATTAAACAGATCTTTTGAAGAGTGATTAGATTACTTTTATTTTTCCATTGCCGGTGGACAACTGAAGCCTGGCAGAGGAAAGCAAACACTCCTTTAGGTATATGAATATAAAGTGTTTTGTTACTGACTTCTGTCTAGCTCTTGAAGAAACAACAAAAGAAAGGTGAATAATTGAAACTGAAGGAAGTGAAGTTAAACATTACAGAAGACTTTTTGGTTGGAACATTTGTTAAACACTGGGGTGGTATATTGATTAATCAATGTCCTGTGTCAGTCAGGGCCTGGGCAACCTTCCTCAGAGCTGCTTTTCATTAACAAGAATTCTTGTCTCCCTCTCCTATCCTGGTGCCTCCCGGCTCTGGTGTGTGTACATGTCTTGCAGCTTCACCTTGCTCTGTACACTGTGTTCCCACATGTTCCCCCCTCAGTTCACAAGGGTGGAAGCCTATGAGTTCAAGTCACTATAATCTGATCATGCACAGAAGGATATCTTGGAACATACGAATGCTCAGCACCTGTTCTTTGAGAGAGAGTGTTTGCCTTGTTATTATTAGAATAACTACAAGTGTGAGACGGGTACTTTGGTCAAATGTGTCCCTAACATTAAAAGCATTTGCTGTATATTAATAAAATAAGAAACTACATACTTGACTCTCCTGGAAAAATTGATCCATGCTCTACTGACCACTGCCAGAAAGGTATTGTGCTTACAAGTAATTTTTGATAGTAATTCTTTGGTAGAGGTAGAATAATTTCCATCTCAGATCAGGAACAAGAAACATCTATTTACAGGCACTTGTTTCCTAATAGATCTACAACAACTGCCCATTCTACCTGGACTCAACCTACAACACATTTTGGTGTAGTGAATGGCCATACTTTGTAAGAATAATGTGAAAAAATAAATGATTCTAAATAAAGAGCATATTGTTATCAACATCAAATTACTTTAAAAGTAGCACAATGCAGCCACATTTTTCATCTGTACATGAATGATTTGTGTGTGCCATGCATTACCAATATAAGTCTATGTACTGTGAAAGAACATTTTTGGAAAGAAGCTATATCTGCAAGCATGGATTAATTGATTAGAACTGCAATTATGCTAAGAGCTTCCAGTGTTGCAGGTTAAGAGCCTAATTACCTTATGTTGTGCTAGTTTTAGCCACCTGAATATTCATTCCTTGTCCACCTCTGTGTCAGAACTAACATCCTGTTACTAATAGATAAAATGAATAAAAACCTTTAGGATCCATTAAATTACCAGACTACTAGCTTCCACCCACCCCAAAGCTAAGACTGTCAAGATAGCACTTGAGGCTTATAGGGGAGATACCCTATCTTGTAACCTGCTTACCAGATGTACCTGTCACACTATTTTACTATTACCTTGATTTCTGACTTTCTTTGTTTAATACTATAATACTTCATGGGACTGCTTCCATTTGGGAACATGGATCCAGGGATAACCTACCTAGCTCTATGTTCCCAAGGCCATGACCACTCAAATTTGGCTACAGAACAAACATTTCTTATTCCCTTTGAAGTGAGATCTGTGGCTTTTGAATCGACAGTAGCCTATCTAAATTACATGCACATTTCGTATTTGAAATGAATTATCTTGAACCAGAGTCACTGGCATTTATTATACATGACATAGGAAAAGTAGCTCTTAATGCTGGATTGTGATTTTAATGGAACACTAAACTTGAAGTAGCTGGAGGACTATAATTCACATTAAAACCAGAAACTTCTAATATACCCAAACCTGCCCTGTTTTAGATAAAAAAGAAATCCTTCCTTTCAAACACTCCTATTTCTATTTTTTACTCACTAAGCAAAGAATAACAAGATCAACCACAGATTCCTTCCAATGAAATATACACCTCAACATACAGATAAAAGCTGACATTTGATACATTTAACACAATTTTCATTTCATAATATTTATATGGTTTTGCAATGGATACCAAGTTTCTCCTATTATTTCTATCAATACTATTTATTTTAATAAAGAAGTATGATTGCAATATAATATGTGCAAGAGTGGGTCTGTGAACTTCCATTACGGATGGGATGGAAGAGGGGCTCTGGGTCCTTGCTCCTTCCCAGGGAGCTGTTAGCTGCTAGTAGTTGCTTGGTGAGGGTTACAATCCCTGGTTTCCAAAGGAAAGAAGTTTTGATAAAGAAGTATGGGATGGTCTGAAAGAATATTGAAAAGCATATAAACAAGCAGAAAACTTCAATTTGGCATCACACGGGCATTATTTTGGATTGTTATCAAAATGTTTAAGGAAGAGGAGAGGGATGGTAGTCATGGGAAAGAGCTAGGTAATACCTCGAATGAATACAAACTGCATGGTCAAACCTTACAATTAGTAAAAGAAGAACATGAGAAGGTGTACCAGGGCTTTTCATTTTGGCAAACAGCCAGCCCCCTAATCATGATAAGACTTAATATTAGCTATAAATATTCACCTTTATCATAACTCTTATTTTAATCTGTTTCTCTTCACCTATATTTTGTCTCAGGGATTTTACCTTTTCTTTCTGTATGCCCTACTTTCCCTGCTTCTTCTCTGTCTGTCGGGCTGGGGGCTCCCTGCTCAGCTGGCTGGCCCCAGGCATCTCCCTCTATCCCTCATTCTCTTGTCCTCCTTCTCCTTATTCTTGTTCTCTTGTGCCTAGTTTTCTACTCGTATTTATTCTGTCTGCAGACCAGCCCTCTTTTCTCTGCCTAGCTATTGGGCATTCAGCTATTTATTAGACCCATGTGGTGTTCTAGGCAGGCAAGATGAAACAAATGGAACACATCTTTACATAATTAAACAAATGCAGCAAAACAAATGTAACACACCTTTACACAGTTAAAGTAATATTATTTAGCATAAACAAATGGAACATATCTTTACATAGTTAAAGTAAGTTCCGCAACAAAAAGGTTTTCCCCATTCAGGAAAAAACAAAATTGAGAATATCAAAACTAATAATTATGCTGGTAAGGGATGACTCCCTCAGCTCTCTTACAGTAATCTCCATTAAATACATATCCTCTGTTGCCTGAAGATGATCCTGAAGCATGGGGTATGGAATTTTACATTCATTCTAATCTTGAATCCTCTTCACCTCCTGATAAGTACTTAGGAGATCTTATGAAAATGCTAACTTCATAACCTAGGCAAGCTAGGGCATGGCAGAGTAAAGGAATTTATTTATCACCCCCAAAGCTCCATGATCTATAATTGATATTTCCAATGCAACAACCAATCTATTTAAAACTCTATAATGAAAGATGGTGTTGGACTGTCCTTCCATATTATCAGGAGAGGCAAGAAAAGAACTACAGCTATTTGCATCCAGACTAAAAGAGGCATTTGTGGATCCTGTGGATCCTTCATTGCCTTCAAATTTACTTATTTCCCACACTAAATAGTCTCCTACAGGCATTGTAGCACAAGAAGATAAACCTTCGGAATGGATTTGTTTACACCATAAGTGCCACAAAATACTAACTTCCTTACTCTTCCTGCTCAATTAATTCGGGGGAGGACCTGATGTCAAAAATTATATGGATATTGATCCCTGCTATATATTACCCTTAACTAAAAAAATCATTACTATGGAAAGAAAGGAATCATTATCCAACTTGCATACTATGAGATTTCTTTTTCATATGAACTGAATTTGTGATTATAAAAGTTGTCCACTATTATTCCATTCCATATGCAGATACTTGCTTTACTGTTGGCTTATCTAAGGGTATAGAAGAGATTTATATTCCAGGTAGCCATCAATCTATTAATACTTTTCCTCAGCACAATAGGTGGGACTGTCTGTTTTGATTTATTTTTACAGTTAATTCATTTACAGTTAATTCAAAAACTCTTAAATATAATTTTAGAATCTGCTTATTTTGTAGGATTATTTCCAGCAATAGAAACTGCTTGAATTTTGTCTTCACATTCTGTTATGCTTCCATTACTACAGGAACTAAAACATGTGATTAAAACCCACACACATCCTTCGTTTATTACTCATACTCATGCATACTCTAACCTCCCTGGTTTTATTGCAGAAGAAAAAGCAAGCTGATGCATTAACATGCTTTATTTTGACTTCTCCAGAAGAAAATTGGGAAGGAGTTATATCTGTCATTGCAGATGGATACACTGAAACATTAGAGATTCCTCTTTGCTTCCTCTGGCCCAGAGGCATCAAGGACAATGGCAGAAGGAAAGGAGACAGTATAAGTAACCAGAAAGGTAGCAAACCTCCAACTAAAGAGAAAAAGGATATATCAGCCATATCATCAGAAGTCAATTCTGATACCCTTGAGCCAAGTTAAAGTCGTATGCAGTAAGGGAGAAGTTATTCTATCAAATACACAGGGCCTTATGTCACCTGAGAACCCTTTTCTGGTGATGCTAGTTGCTTTGACTTGTGCTTCTGCGGTGAGTGTCTCTGAGTATGTATTGGTCTTATGTTCTTCATCCTCCTTTGAGTCACCTTGTAGATCAGATGGATCCAGCTTCTGCTATCTTTTCTAATGACTCAGTGTTTATGAATAGGCGTTGGGACTATAACAGACTCATCCATTCATCTGAAAAATGGACTGCATTTAATTTTTCCTTGGGATTTAATTTACTTCATATTTGCATAGTACAGCATAACATTTGTATTCCTATTTATGGGGCAAATATGAGCATATGCTCTATAACATATAAGAACTTCTAACTATATGGGTCTCTAGATTTTTCTGATCAATATAATAATTTAACTTATAGCACTGGATGTATTTTGGGTATCTGTTATTGGTGACAGGGTATTATACATAATGCTTTCAGTGTTCTAATACTGTATTTGCTTGGTCATAGGATACTCATACACCAAATGACAATTAGCTTCATCTATAGCATCAGAAATAAAAAAAAAACAATCTGGATAATCTGCTATTAAGTCACAAAAAGGGGAGATGTTGAACACAGATCAATAATGGAGTCATGTAAGGGGTAATTGAAGTGCTTGTGATAATACTACAAGAAAACAAGTCAAGAATCTTGTGATCTGTTTCTTCTAGAACATGGAATTCATTGTGGAATGTGCTTGTTTGTGGCCCTCGAAGGTGTAGCAAATAGGAGTGAGTTAACTTTAGCTTTTTTATTGCAACTGAATATTGTAATTTGTTTATTGTTATATGTGTCTATGGAAAAAACATGTTCTTTTCATGTGCAAATTGTCCTTGTGATTATATACATCTTGAATTCATGAGAACTTTATGAATGTGACCTTACTTTACCCTAAGTGTAGATTGTCTGATGTTCTGAATAAAGCTGTCTGTTGCATAAGACTTTAGTCTGCCACATTTATTGGTCTGTTCACTCAGGCCTAACCACATCTAGAGTGTAAAACAGGATGAGTGTATCATATGTCTTTTTGAGT
Organism: Cricetulus griseus; assembly: GCF_003668045.3. Lineage (NCBI taxonomy): Eukaryota > Metazoa > Chordata > Mammalia > Rodentia > Cricetidae > Cricetulus > Cricetulus griseus. The sequence goes on from NC_048604.1 coordinate 83,725,921, forward strand.
GTATGAAATTGTCAAAGAAAATGTTTTTAAAAATTTATAGTCCCTTGGAAAATTGGAAGTATGGGTGGATATGATTGGGATACATTTACACTTGCATCAACATTTTCAAAGACAAATAATTTGGATCATGATTTTTAAAATCTTATGCAAAACTTAACAAGTGTAAATTCACGGTAACTTTGATTCCTTTAAAATTATTTTGTTGTTGTTTAAAGTCAGTACTTTTTTACACTTTTGAATTTCGATTCTTTTTATTGAAATAAAATTATACAATATATTCTGATAAGTTTCCTCTAACTCCTTCCAAATCCTCCCTAACTCCTCCCCCACCCAACTTCATACCCTTTATTTACCTCTAATTAAGTGTAAACTTGTATAAATCCATGCCTTCAGAAAATGATCATACATTATGAACAATGTTACCCAAATTGTTGGTTTCTAGCCAAATGACTAGCATCCTCTGCCTGATTCATATTCTTTCACGATAAGTAGAGAATTCAAAGGATCACAAAGATTGGTGTTACTATTCATAAGAAACAGAGATATTTAAGAGCTGGATACTGAATTTTATTTTACAAGGAATTGAATGAAATGCACATTTAAATTAGTGAAATTTTCATTGGCAAATGAACAGAAACAGCAGCCAGGCTGAAATCAGGGAAGCCCAATTATAGTTCTGAGATCTGAGCAGGTGTTTGTTAGAGAGAAATGAAGATGACATGCCAAATAAAACACCTAGGTTTTGCAACAGGAATCGCAAGATCATAGTCCTTCTGTATCCCTAGAATACTCTTTGTTCATCAACTTCACCATCCACAGATTGAAAATATTTTTATAACAACTGTTCTGAGCATACTGAAAATTTTTCTCGTTTTCCTTCTCTAAGCAATACAGTACAACCATTTACATGGCAATTGCATCATATTGGATATTGCAAAAATATGACTGAAATTATACAGGAGGATGTGGTTAGGTTACATGCAATAACTATAGCATTTTATAAAAGGAACTTCCACATTCATGGATTTTAGGGTCTTGGAGTCAATCCCTTCCAGATGCCAAAGGACAACTGTACATTCCTTTTTCAGGTCACCAAAGTAATTCCAGATTCAGTTTTCTTGTGGATGGATATTTTAATCACATCATTTCCTTCTATTTTCATGGTTCCAATACCACTGTGTCTATTTTCTAGCATTTCCTTCTGTCATTACTACTATCATCTTTTTATCTTTCCATGAAATAATAAAGAACTTAAATACCTGGAAAAATTTAGTGCTTTCTCTGTAGAAAAACAGCTATAAGTGAGAGAAGTCAAGCATAGAACTAAGTTCTTTACAATTCTTCTCTTTGGAGATGTATATATATATATTATTATATGCACTTTTGAAAAAATCACTGTTAAAAGATCATTTTGAAGAAGTTCTATAATTTGTTTCACTCTATTTACAGTGTTAATTTATTAGTAAAATTATAGGTCAGTTATTTAGGACAAGATATTATTTTTTGAAGAATCAATTATATAAACACAATCAAATTCATTCAAACATTATTTAATATATATATATATATTTCTTGAGTATGTGAATACACATAAAATGATAATAATCTTGAAAGAAATGAATAATAGATTAAAATTACATTGATGATATATACTTTAGATAAATACCACTTGTTATACAATAGCTGAACAAGTAAACTGATGAATTTAAAAATGTCACATGCAAGAGATAGCTAACACTTAAGAATGTTTGAAAAGGTCATATTGTAATATACTATTTTATAAACTTAATACACACACACACACACACACACACACACACACACACACACACACACACACAAACACAAGCTTAAATAGAGTTACCCTATTACAATGGATAATGTTTCTCAGAGAAGTCATAGCATTTTAAATAAATGCAAGCCTAGAGCTAGATGTGGCATATTTTAATGCAAGTTATTGATCAGAAGAGGTCCCAGAGATGACACCCATAAACATAACAACAACACTTCTATTGGTTGTCCACTAGAAATTGTAGTTAAGGCCCTATGCTAAAGATGGGAGAAGTGGCACAGTCCTTTAACCCTAGCACTTGGGAGGCAGGGACAGATCTCTGAATTCAAGGTCAGTGTGGTCTACAAAGTGAGTTCAGGACTACAAGGAAAATCCCTTTTTCAAAAAACAAAAACAAAACTGAACAACAAAAAGACTGTGTGCTGAAGACCCCATACACATTAGTCATAAGACCTGACACTTATGACCTTTAAACTTCCTGACTGCGAGATTTTATGGTATCAGAATATGCTATGCAGGATGAATGGAGAGAAAAGTCATCAGCAATCTTACAACTGTGAAATTTTTGTGCTATAAAAATGACTGAAATGATTAGCAAGATATGCACATTTGCAATAATGACATGACTGTTTGGGAAGTAACCAAATAGTTTCTAATTGGACTTAAGATCTACTCCCCAGGAGGAAATTCAGGCCTAGCACTGAAATTCAGGCCAACAACACAGGCTGGGGAGTTTATAGGCCCTAGGAATGAACTTACAGCTATTATTCTGCTAAATGGACATAGTATCAAACTTTCTTCTAAAAGATCTTGTTACCCATAGATTAGTACACACTACCTCTCGGTCCTCATCATAGAGGCTTCATTGTGCATGGATGGTGGCTAATGCAAAAATTCACAAGTGGTCAAAAAAAGAGAGAACAAATATTTATTGATTTATCAGTCTTAGGTATGATATTTATCTCTAAGCCTTTATCCAAAGCTCTGGGGGAAAAAAGGTAAGAAGGGGTGAAAGACAGTGAGAACCAGGGTTTAGGGAAGACTGATATGACAGGGCTTTTTGTCTTCTTGACCTCATAGATTCCATGCTGGGGTATTGACTGGCTTGATCTTTTGCAGGTAGGTCTTGTACAGGCAACTACAACTGCTGTGAGTTCATGAAGGCAAAAGTCCTGTCATGTCAGAGAGAAAGACATACTGACACAGACAGACAGACAGACAGACAGACGCGAGAGAGAGAGAGAGAGAGAGAGAGAGAGAGAGAGAGAGAGAGAGCAGAGACTGAGAGACAGGGAAAGAGAGGCAGAGTCTCATTATCCTGGAAATTACTATGTAGAACATAAAGATTCAGCTGCCTCAGCCCCAGAGTGAGATTATTAAAGGCTTGTGCCACCACTTCCTGTGGTAGCTCTTACTATGTTAATTCAGTCTACTCTTCTTTAATGCAAATAAATTCTTCAATTTTCTTATAGGGCACAAATGAGAAATAGTCCCATTTCTTCAATTAAGAAAGGGTTTGGATTCATTTTTAAAATAATTGTGTGGCTTGCATGTATGTCTTGTGCATTGTGTGTCTGTAGTGCCCAAGGAGGCAAGAATAGGGCATAAGATTGCCTGGGCTTTGGGTTTCAGATGGTTACCTACTAGGTTAAATACCAGGTTTCTGGAATTCAAACAAGGGTCCTCTGGATGAGTACCCAAGCTGTCTCTTAACTGCTGAGCCATCTTTTCAGTGCCAGGATAAACATTCTTCCATGGCCAGTAATTTGTATGTGAAAATCCATTTCCTCTGACATGACTTTACATTTTCAGTTCATGATATAAGAGAACGACATGAAGGCCACAGGTAAACTGGCAACAGCTAATTATTGTGGCCAGTTTTTGTCAGTAGACAGTGTTCAACTTCAAGGGGCATGCAAAGTCTTCACTGGATTTCAATAACAACAATGTATGCCTCATTTTAATAATAGAATATATCTATACAAGTTTTCTTCTCCTTAATTCCTGATGTTCTTTGTAATGCAAAACTATACAATAAGAGTTTAAATAACTGTGATGCAAGAGTTTTAGTTTCATCAAAGTATATGAAATTTGCTATAATTTCAGGGATAATTTAAGAAGATAATTTGCATTAATCAGGTAATAGGGAAATAACCTTTCATTAATACTCCCTAGGAGAATAGCCTCTAGCATAGTTTATTTTTATATTCAGTTTTGCATAGTTTGTTGCAAATAACTTCCTGACTATTGTGTAGTTGCTGATCTGAAGTGAAGCATAGGTTACTGATTTGGCAAAAATGCAAAGAAACCTTTGGAATGGTACAAGGAAATCTGATGAAAATAAATAGAATTTTATTTGTGTATGAGTTGATTTATTGAGCCTTATTTATTGAGCTCTGTCTTGTGTTTATTTCTTCTAAGTAGCAATGTATATTAGCACAAGTTGAGATTGTCTGTTTTTTCATGTAGAACATGGTGTATTTATCCATTTTAAAACTACATTTTAGCCAATCATTAAGTGTGTATATGTTCACACTGACAATAGATGCTTTGTGCTTTGCTATTTTTATTTTATCTGAGTATTTATATATATATATATATATATATATATATATATATATATATATATATATGACCATATAACTCAAGCATATTTACAGGGAATTTAAAGAACCTGTTATGTTTTTTTAAGTATTTATTTGTACATTTCACAACCACTTATTACAATTTTACAATGTTACAGTGTTGGTCTAGGATCTAGAAATACAAGGATACAAACATAAACACATTCATATTCCACAAGTTTCTGTAGTGTAGTGGTTATCACGTTTACCTAACAAACAAAAATACATACTCAAAATTTCTAGTGCAATATGTAATACATTAGCAAATTTCAATTTATAATGGAGCTTAGAGCAGGTAACAATCTGAAATGTGTTTTATGGACAAGAGGGTCAGGGAAGAAAGCCTAAGAACAAGGCTTTTCTAAGAAGTAGTTCATGTATCTAGTTTACAAGCAGATTAATGACAGAGAGCAAAGTCCAAAAGATACTATAGTTCCCAAGTCGGCAAGCCTATATCACATAAGAAAATAGGGAAGAAATCAAGCAAAATAGAAGGGAAGAGCCCAAGGAGCCACAAGTGCTAGTGTAGTCACAAGACTCCATAATCAGAATGTTGAGGCAAGAGAATCATGAGTTTAAGAATATGTGGGTTTCTATAGTGAATTTCACTGTAATCAATGAAATCCCCATGAATATAAATGTTATCATTGATTTATGAGTTCATTATTCACTTATGATTTTAACAAGGCTGGCTTCACAGCATATTGGTTTGGATAAGTACATTGCTTTCATTAACTTATTGTGAACATAAATTGGTAACTTTAGCTCTGACTAGAACGTTAAAAGCAATTTAAACTGCACAGGTTCCTTTTGATCTTGCCTTTCACCACAAGAATATTATCATACTGAATATACAACTAAAGTCCAGTCAACAACAACAAAATTTCCAAACAAAGCAGTACAAGATTTAAAAAATCAACAAAAATTCCATTGATTTTATTTTGTGTTGGTCATCTACTGCTGGCCATGGAGTTGTGGTTTCTGGGTTTTTATTAGTTTTATGTTGATGTTTGTATGCATGAGTTTTTTGTGACATTTTTCTTTCTAGTTTCCTTACTTTTTTGTTCTATTGTTTATTTTCTAAAGAGAAAGTGAAAATGAAGGCCTGGAGTTGGGAAGGTGGGAAGGGTCTGACAGGAGTCAGGCAAGAGGAAACTGGGATTCAATTGTTTTTTTTATAAAAATATTTTCAATAAAATACACCATACAAAAGACTCTTTCAGCTTGAGTGCCTTGAGTGGGAAGACATTTGAAGCAGATTCTCTGTTCAGATTTCATAAAGATATCTTAAATTGACTCTTAGAGAATGTGGAATGAATCTACAGGTTATCTGCAGACAAATAAGTGAAAAGTCAATAAAGAGATTTGGGGACATGCTACTAGAATCTGGGGATTGTTTGTTATGGCAGCACGAGCTGACAATTACAATATCGTAACAAACTAAATTGACTACCAAACATGTATGACTTTCTAGATAAAAATATCAAAGTATACCACTTATAACAAATGTGTCCTGGTCATAGATATTGACTGGATCATCCCTCATTCTACATACAAACTATTTGCTAAAACAAGCAGCAAGGAAAAATGAAATAAAATCAATATTGTGTAAGAGTCTGACTTCTTTGCCCTAGATTGTCAGGAAGACTCTGACAAATGAAAGTTGATGGATGGAAAAGCACAAGACAGTATAGTTGTGTTTCTTTTTCTTTTGTCTCATGCTGTATGACTGTTCTTTTATTTATTTACAATTAGGTTTGCTGGACCATGGCAACCCAGCTGTCTTTCACTTTAACTGCATGCTGTCAAGTATGTGCCAAGCTGACTGACAAAGAAGGACAGATTCTCTCTTTCCATTCTGGGTTAATCAAGGGCATCCAAACAAAGAGAGGATTTTCTTTCTAATTTAGAGATTTATGAATTTCAAAAATAATCTGTTCAAATATACAAAGTATCATGCAGTATCGATTTTTAAAGTGGGAAGTGCTGTGCCGCTGCAAAGAGACAATATACTATGCTATATGCCTGAGAAAGTTCAACAGCACAAAACAATAGATGCAGAAATCCACTCATAGTAGATTCACTCTAAAGACTTATTGTGTGTGTGTGTGTGTGTGTGTGTGTGTGTGTGTGTTGTGTGTGTGTGTGAGAGAGAGAGAGAGAGAGAGAGAGAGAGAGAGAGAGAGAGAGAGAAGAGGGCTTCAGGTCTAGAATTGGAGTTACAAGTAGCTTGAATTATGTATTTTTAACAATCAAACATTAGAATTGAGCATTTTTATTTCTAACTACTTAGAAAGGTTTGTAGACATAGTGAAACAATTTACAATTATATTTGAATGTGGATTTTTACAAACACTTTTAGAAGATTAATTTTTATTTTTATTTTATGTGTATGAGTGTTTGTCTGCATGTATGTTTATGTGTCATGCGTGTGTCTGGTTCCTGCTGAAGGCAGAAGAGGGCACAAACTGGAACTGCAACAGGGATATCTGGAACTGAACCTGTGTCCTCTGTAAGAACATCAAATGTTCCTAGCCACTAAGACATCTCTGCAGTCTAAGGCAATTGTTTTGTTGTTGTTTGTTTGTTTGTATTTATAGACAGCCAGAACCATAAATCCTTTGTTTCAGTGAGTTAATATTGCATTTCAAATGCAGACAGTATCAAAGTAGAAAAGACAATGGGTCAGCAAATATTTGCCACTAACATTTTATTTACAAAAACAGGTGGAGGGATGAATTTGAGCCTCACAGTTTTGAGAGTCCTCTTTTATTTATTTATTCTTTATTTTATTTTATATCTGAGTGTACATGTGTGTACCATAGTGTGTAAGAGCCTGAAGAGGTCAGAAGAAGTGAAGAATGACCTTGACCTGAGGGTTGTATGCTACTATTTGGGTACCAGGAACTGAATCTCTAGCCCCAAGATGCCTCTTACTATATTACAGAACAGTTGATGTAATAAGACTAGGGATAAGCACATTTGAGCACCAGTTTTTTTTTAAATCTCTGAGTTGGAGCAAGTCACTTACCTCCATTTATAGTCAATATATTTAATTATATAAAAAAGAACAAAATATATGTTACTGCAACTAAAAACCCTCCCCCTAAAATGAGATTGATGACTTCTCTTTATGCCATCCTAGAGCCCTCACCCAGTGGCTGATGGAAACAGAGACAGACATCCACAGATATACAATGAGCCGAAATCGGGAATTTAGTTGAAGAGAGGGAGGAATGAAGAACGAAGGGGTCTGTACTAGGATGGAGAAACCCACAGGAACTGTTGGCCTGAACAAGGGAGAGCACATCGACCCCAGATGCTGTCCAGGAGGCCTGTACAAGACTGATCCAGACCCCAGAACATAGATGTCAATAAGGAGGCCTCTGCACTCCAGGGAGCCTCTGGTAGTGGATTAGTATTTTTCCCTGGTGCAAAAAGGGACTTTGAGAGCCCATCCCATATGAAGGGTTACACTCTGGCCCTGGACACATGGGGAAGGGCCCAGGATCAGCATAGGAAGACTTGGTGGACTTTGCTGAGCTCCCGTTGAGGGCCCTACCCTGCCTGGGGAGTAGTGGGTGGATGGGGTTGGGGGGATGGGCTGGGGGTGGGGGAGAAAGTTTGGGGGTGAGGGGAGGGAGAGGGAGAAGGGACTTGAAATAAGCTTGTTCCCTATCTAGAACTAATAAAATAAAATAAAATTAAAAAAAAAAAAGTCAGAAGTACCTTTTGTACTTGCACATGTGCATTTGAACTTTCATCAAAATTCTCTTTTTTCCTAGAAAGCCAACAAAGTTGGAATAGAGAATGTATCCCAAGGTACTATTGCTTAGATAAATTACTCAGATTGGTAAACCACAGAATACTCGCATGTCCTATGGCATATGAAGAATGAATCTCCAGTAAACAGCTTCAAGTTGACTTGTCTATTCTCCAAGTGTAGCAATCCTTGTAAATTAGTCTTTTCATGCACTTTGCAGTTTTTCCCTATGGTACACACCATAGTCTTTTTGGGTAAATGAGGATTCTATGGTAACATTGCTATGGTGGTATGAAAGAAAATGCCCCCCAGAGGGAGTGGCATTATTAGGAAGTATGGCTTTATTGGAGCAGGTGTGGTCTTATTGGAGGAAGTGTGACACTATGGAAGTGGGCTCTGGGGTCTCATATATGCTCAACACATGTCCAGTGACACATTTCATATCCTGCTGCATTTGGATGAAGAAGTAAGTCAGATCCAGTATCATGTATGCCTACATTCTGCCTTGCTTCCTGCCATGATGATAATGTATTAAACCCTCGAACTCTAAAAGAGTGACCACAATTAAATGTTTTCCTCCAAAAGAATTGCTGTGGTCATGGTGTCTCTTCACAGCAATTGAAACCAGAACTAAGATAACTTCCCAGCACATTTATGAATCACCTTCCTTTGTACCTGAGCAGTCATATAAGACCATGCACACACTAAAACTGATTTTGTTCTTGGATGACTCTAGATATCCAAAGACTCATACACATCACAATACCATTGCAGAAAGATGTGTAAAGCTGCCTTTCCTGATAATGGGTAGTCCTATCGTTCATTGGATTTGATACTGGATGGGGTCAGAGGTAGTTTTTGTATTATACCTATGCAAGGAAAACTTATTGATAGATGTTAGGACAATCACTTCTCAGTCCTATATTTTATTCACACACATATGACACATTTCATAAATGATGGCATACCAGCATGTAGTTGTTAGCACTCTTTTCTCAGTGACAAATAAAGTAATGATTCATTTTGTAATCAGTAGTGTGCTAGAAAAAAATTGGGAGGAGAGCAAGCTCTGGATAGTTAATTAGGACCATATGATTGAACACATGCAAAGCAAATATTAACTGCCTTAATTTGTTGAAAACTTACTAAGTACAAACACTTCACAATACACTTAAAATAAATCATTTAAATTAATAGCAGTCAATCTTCACTATAGAGCCTTTCAGCATATATTAACATCATTGTTTGGATCAAAATCCTACAGTCATAAAAGATTAGAAATCTTGCCTAAACATCTGTTCAATGATGTTTATAGCAGCATTATTTGTAACAGCCAGAATCTGGAAGCAACTTAGATTTCCCTCAACTGAAGAATGGATGAAGAAAATATGGGGCATTTACACAATGGAGTACTACTCACTGGGGAAAAAAACAATGGAATATTGAAATTCACTGGCAAATGGATAGAGCTAGAAGAAACCACCCTGAGTGAGGTAACCCAGTCACAAAAACACAAACATGGTGTGTATTCACTCATATATGGGTTTTAGTCATAGAACAAAAGATTACCAGCTTACAATCTACACCACCAGAGAATCTAGGAAACAAGGAGGACCCTAAGAGAGACATATATGTCCCCCCCCCCCGCAGAAGGAGAAAGAGACAAGATCTCCTGAGCCAATTAGGAGCATGGGGGAGTGGAGAGGAGAAAGAGAAGGGGAGGAGGGTAGGGTAGAGGAGGACATGAGGGAGCTGGAAGATTGAGTCAGAGGAAGAATAGAGGTGAGCAAGAAAAGTGATGCCATAATAGAGGGAGCCATTATAAGTTTAAAGAGAAATCTGGCGCTAGGGAAATGTCCAGAGATCTACAAGGATGATACCAACTAACAATATAAACAATAGTGGAGAGGCTACCTTAAATGCCCTTCTGTGATAATCAGATTGATGACTACATTATATGCCATCCTAGAGCCTTCATCCAGTAGCTGATTGAGGCAGAAGCAGACCCCAGAGCTAAACACCGAAGCCAGTTGCAGAGAAGGAGTAATGAGCAAAGGGGTCAAGACCAGGCTGGAGAAACCCATAGAGACAGCTGACCTGAACAGGGGGAGCACATGGACAGATCCCAGACTGATAGCTAGGAAACCAGCATAGGACTAACCCAAAACCCCTGAATGTGAGAGTCGGTAAGGAGGCCTAGGCAATCTATGGGGCCTCTGGTAGTAGATTAGTATTTATCCTTAGTATACAAAAGGATACTCTCTCATCTTAGACATAAGGGGGAGGACCTAGGCTCTGCTAGGTGTGACAGATCTTGAACCCCCCCATGGAAGGCCTCATCTGCCCTGGGGAGCAAAAGGGGATGGATTAGGGGGTAGGTGGGGGGCAGGGTAGGAGGGGAAGGAGAGGGTACTGGGATTGATAAGTAAAAGAAGCTTGTTTCTAATTTAAATAACAAAAAAATCTTTACTAAGATACAAGTTAAATGGTGGGACTGAGTTGTTAACACAGTTTTGTCTCATACAATTCCTGTGAACTGAATTGCTATACTGAATGTTTGCAAATTTGCTAGTCAATTCCTGTTAATGTGGTGCTACTTTCTCTCTTACTGGTTATAGGATGATTTGCAACATCACTAGTTAATTCACAAGTTGCTGGCAGGACTTTCTCCTCCTTCATGTCCAAGAAAAAAAGCCAAGGACAACATCCTTTCATAATGAAAGTCCTGAAGATATTAGAGATAAAAGGGACATACCTAAACACAATACAGGTAATTTACATCAAGGCTATAGCCAACATCAAATTAAATGTAAACTCAAAGCAATTACACTAAAATCAGCAACAACACAATGCTGTCCAGTTGTCTACTCTCTATATATATATTTCACTATAGTACTTGAGTGGTAAAAAACTGAAAGAGGTCACAGCATCCTTATTTGCATATGATATGACATTGTATGTATCTGACCATAAATATTCCACTAGGGAACTCCTACAGCTGATAAATTCTTTAAGCAAAGTGGCCAGCTACAAGAGAAAGTAAAAAAAAAAAAAAAAAATCAGTTGTCCTCCTATACACCAATGAAAAAACAATGGACTGAGAAAGAATTCAGGGAAATAACACCATTCACAATTACCTCAAATAATAGAAACTATCTTTTTTGGTGATTCTAACTAAGCAAGTGAAAAACTGGTATGATATAAATTAAAGTCTTTGAAAACTTAAATTGAAGAAGGTTTCATAAGACAGATCTCCCATGCTCGTGGATCATGTAAAAATGGCCATTCTGTCAAAAGCAGTCTGCAGATTTCAGGCAATCTCCATCAAAATTCTATCACAATTCTTTTCAAAACTGAAAGAACAATTATAAACTTCAAATGGGAAAAACTATAAACCAGGATAATTAAAATAATCCTGAACAATAAAAAACTGCTGGAGGTCACACAATTCCCAATTTCAAGTTGTACTACAGAGCTCTAGTAATAAAAACCACAAGGTAATGGAAACAAAACCACATTGACAAATGTAACTGAATTTAAGACCCAGACATAAATCCTCAAACCTATAGAAATTTTATATTTGATTAACAAGCAAGAAAGAAACAATAGAAAGAAAAACATCCATAAGAAACTGGATGTCTGGATGTAGAATTCAAAGATACATATTAATCACCCTGCACAAAACTGAAGTCCATGAGGATCAAGAATCTTAACATAAAATTACACACACCGAACCTGATAGAAGAGAAAGTGGGGGAATATCTTTGAATGCATTGACACATGAGACAACTTTCTGAAATGAACTAATATAGAACAGTCATTGAGATCAACAATTAATAAATGGGACATTGATAGGACCAACTGGCAGCCTACTTAATGGTTAAAATGTGGTACATTTACACAATGGAATACTACTCAGTGGAAAAAAAGCAATGGAATCTTGAAATTAGCAGGCAAATGGATGGAACTAGAAGAAACCATTCTGAATGAGGTAACCCAGTCACAAAAAGACAAACATGGTATATACTTACTCAGATATGGGTTTTAGACATAGAACAAATGATTACCAGCCTATAATCCACACTGCCAGAGGAGTGAGGAAACAAGGAAGACTCTAAGAGAGATATACATGGTCTGTTGGAGAATGGGAAAAGGACAAGAACTCCTGAGCAAATTGGGAACGTGGGATGGGAGAGGGAGCTAGGAGAATGAGAAGGGCAGAAGAGGAGGAATGAGGAGGACATGAGGGAGCAAAAAGTTTGAGTTGGGGGAAGAATAGAGGAGAGCAAGATAAGAAATACCATAATAGAGGGAGCCATTATAGGTTTAAAGATAAATCAGGCACTAGGGAAATGTCTGGAGATCTACAAGGATGATACCCACTAACAATCTAAGCAACAGAGGAGAAGCTACCTTAAATGCCCTTCCTTGATAATGAGATTGATGACTAAATTATATGCTATCCTATAGCCTTCTTCTAGTAGCTGATGGAAGTAGAAGCAAACACCCACATCTAAACACTGAACTGAACTGGAATCCAGTTGCAGAGGAGTAGTGTTGAGCAAAGGGGTCAAGACCAGGCTGGTGAAACCCATAAAAAACATCTGACCTGAACAAGGAGGAGCTCTTGGTCCCCAGACTGATAGCTGGGAATCCAACGTGGGACTGATCAAGACCCCATGAACATGGATGTGAGTGAGGAGGCCTTGGAAATCTATGGGGCCTCTTGAAGTAGATCACTACTTATCCCTAGCATAGGGATGGACTTTGGGAGCCCATTCCACATAGAGGGATACTCCCTGAGCCTAAACACATGGGGGAGGGCCTAACTCCTATCCCAAAGTATAATGAGACTCTGATGAATCCCCCCAATGGAAGGCGTTACTTTCCCTGGGGAGCATAAAGGGTATGAGATAGATAGGGTGTTAGTGGAGGCAGGAGCGGAAGGGAGGGAGAGGAACCTGGGATTGACATGTAAAACAATCTTGTTTCTAATTTAAATATAAAGGAAAAAAGAATTAAAAGATGTGATACAAATCAGAGAATTCTAAATAGGGGAATAACAAATGGCTTTGAAACACTTACAGAAATATTCAAAATTCTTAGCCATCAGGGAAATGCAAATTATAACTATATTGAAATTCCATCTTACACCTGTCAGAATGGCTGTGATCAAAAACACAAGTCACAGCTTATTTTGCGGAGGATGTGGAACAAGGGGAAAACTCCATTTCTGGTGAGAGTACAAACTTGTGCAGTCAGTATAGAAATTAATATGGTGGTTCCTCAGATAATTGGGAAACAACATACATCAAGATTCATCTATTTCACTCTTGGGGATATACCCAAAGCGTTCCCCATCCTACCATAAGGACACTTGGTCAAACATGAGCAATGTGGCTTTATGCAAAATAGCCAGAACCTGGAAACAACCTATATGCCCATCAACTGAAAAATGAATAGAGAAAATATTGTATGTTGTACATTTATACAATGGAGTATTGGTCAGCTGCTAAAGAATGACATCATGAAAACTGAAGGCAAATGGATACAACTAGAAGAAATCATCCTGAATGAGGTAAGCCAGATATAGAAAGACAAATATAGTATGTAGTCATTTATAAGTGGATATTGGGGTCCAAGTAAATGATAATAAAGCTACAATCCATAACACCAGAGATTTTAGGTAAAGTCGAGAGTTTGGGGGCAGGAGTTGCATGGACATTCCTGGGAAGGGGAAATAGAATGAATTTTGTGGGTAGTCTTTGGGGGAAGGTAGGGATTTGAGCTGGAAGGCTCATGTGGAGGGAGTGACTGAAGGAGAGATTGCAGTTAGAGACAGCTGGATTAGGGAGCATTGTGGGAACGTTATTGAAACCCAAGGAAGTAGAAACTCCCTGGAACCTATGAGTTTAACCCTACCTTGTGCTTCTGGTAATGTAGTTTACATCTGAACTGGCCATCTTTTGTAGCCAGCCAAGTCTTCCAGTATTGGGACTGGGTCTCTTCCTTTGAGTTATTGGACAAGGAGTTCCCATGGCAATCCATAAACAACCCAAGCTAATGCTAGGACAGATATTTTCTTTCTGAAAACTGAGAGTGTGTCCCCATTGCAGCAGACAATATTCACACAGCTCATTGGATATAAAGAAGTTAAACTGGTTCCTGCTTGGAGCCTTCACTCCTATGCTCTAGTCTTTTCAGTCTAAGAAGATACTCTGTATGCCATGGAAAGAGAAAACTAGACACAAATAGAGCCACCAAACCCTTGACCTACAATCTGTTCTACCTGCAAGATATGCTTATGCTATGGTGTTACAGAACTTGTGGAGTGGCCAGTCAATGTTTGGTTTAACTGCAGTCCCATGCCACAAGAGAGAGTCTATGCCCTACGCAGCCTGGATGGCCAGGAAATGGATATTGGATAGCCTAGAGACCCAGGGTAGAACCAAACACAACTGGTAAAAACAGAAAACAAAACCAACCAACCAAACAAATTAAAACAAAAACAAATAAATTATTCTTAATGGCATTCTGCTGTATTTATTGACTGGTGCCTTTTCCAGTCATCATTGAGACGTCATCTGATAGCAGATGGGAACAGGTGGAGAGCCCCACAGGCAGACATTACTTGGAGAGATTATATATTGGAGGTTTCCATTGGATCCCTTCCCTCAGAGATTGGGGAACACTGCAGAAATGGGGAAGGAAAGATTGCAGGAGCTAGAAGGGATGGAGGACACCAAAGGAACACAGTACAACAAATCAACTAATCAGGGCTCATATGGGTCCACAGAAACTGAAGCAGTAAGCACAAGGCTTGTGTGAGTCTGTACCAGGTTCGTTGTATGTGTTCTGTTTGTTAGCTTGGCATTTTTGTGGGATTCCCAACAGCAGGAGAAGGTGTATCTCTGACTCTTTTGCCAGATCTTAGGACTGTTTTCTTCCTATTGGCTTGCCTTGTACTGCCTCTATATGAGGACTTGCCCTGTCTTGATGTGCCTTGTTTTATTTAGTTTTGATGTTGTTTCTTAGAGACCCACTTTTTTTCTGAAGAGGAAACAGAAGTGGAGTGAATCTGGGGGAGAGGATTGGTTGGAGGTGGAATAGGAGGAGAGAAGTGAGAGGAAACTGACTGGGATATATTATATGAAAGAAGAATCTATTTTTAATGATAATAATGAAAAAATGTGCTCCCAAACTGACTAATCTTTCTGGGGAAAAATCCTTGGTTGAAAACCTCTTCATTATTGAACAAATGATCAACAAATGAGACAAATTAAAGGCTTTCTAACTGTTTATGGTTTATATTTTCATACAATTTAATAGGAATTCCTTCCATTAGTTTTTCTTGTTTACAATGTGTGCAGTGTCATCTATTCACATATTCCCTCTAATATATATTTTTTTGTTTTTTGAGACAGGGTTTCTCTGTGTAGCTTTGGAGCCTATCCTGGCACTTGCTCTGGAGACCAGGCTGGCCTCGAACTCACAGAGATCCTCCTGCCTCTGCCTCCCGAGTGCTGGGATTAAAGGCATGGGCCTCCAACACCCGGCTATAATTTATTTTTATAGATATTAAATCTTAAAATTGATTTTAATTTGGGTATTCATGAACTTTAACCACAGTTAAATATTTTGTTTCTGAATAAATTGTTCATAAGCACACTTTTCAATATCTGAAACAGATTATTAATCAGTGGTTTTTGGATTCCATGGAACAAAATGTACATGTAACATGAAGTAATTCTGACATATCTCTGAAAACTTGCTTAATATTTATGTTACTATAAACCAAAATAGCACATTTCTATGCAATCCATAACTTCTCTTGTGTCCATATGGTAGCTGGACATAGTTCTTGATGTTTATATGGAAAATATTCATTGAAGATGTAGCTTTTATTAAACACCAGAAACTTTATAAAATATTAAGTACAAATTAGGGTTATTTTCATTAAAAGCAGAGAAAATAGCAATTCAAGTCTCACTTCATGACTATTACAATTTTGTGATAGAGATATTTTTTGTTTGTTATTAGGCTTTATACCCAAATTATAGTCATTATCTAAAACTACTTTCCAAATTCATCTGAAACTTGTAAAAACAAAGCCATCTTATAAATAAGTTAAGTAAGTTGTAGGTTTAAAAAGCACAAAAATCCCCCAAGTTTTCTGTCCTGGACATCCTTTCCTTAGTCATGTGTAGAGAATAAAGCAAATACAAATGATCATAAAGTTAAGGAGAGGAAAATGTGATAGAATTAGCCTTCTTCTTTGATAAATTCAACAGATGTGCTTTCATCTGGTAACCACATCATTTAACCTGCTATGTGTAATTGTTATATTCAAAATCATTACTATTTCTAAGTCTATGGATAATGCATCATTTTTCATTGGTTTTCCAAAAAGCTAATGATAGAATTTTAGATAATGATTATAGACCTGTTTTCTTACATTCCTATAAAGTAGCATTCTGCTTGAATCCAATATAGACTTTGTTATCAATAAAAGATTGTAAAAAAGACAATGGAGGGCTAGAGAGATTAAGAGTTGTTACTACAATTGAAGAGAAGCTTGATGTGGGATGTAATTCTGTATGCTTCGAATATGTGTTGCTTCTATTGGTTTAAGAATAAAGTTGTTTGGACCAATGGTGAGGCAAAATATAGCTAGGTGGGAAATCCAAACAGTTCTGGAGAGAAAGATGGCAGAGTCTGGGGATACCATGTAACCATCATAGGGGTAAGATGCTGGAGCATCACTGATAAGCCATGGGCACATGGTGATATACAGATTAGTAAATATGGGTTAATTTATAAGAGAGAGCTTTCCAGCAATAAGACTGAGCCTTTGACCAATTACATTTAATATTAGACTCTGAATGATTATTTCATAGGTGGCTGCAGGGACCCTCAAGTGGGAGAGAAACTGGTTCAGAGGTACAAAGTAGAGTAGAGAAAGACATTCAACTACATGTGGCAAGAATTTCCATGTAAAATCACAAAATCTTAAAAAGGGATTCTAAACACAAACAGCAGAGTCAAGCATGGCTTATTGGTAGTAGCAATTTTTTTCAGGTGGGCTCTGTGTGCTGGTGACAAGCAGATGCATGGCTCTTTTAAGAGTTGGCTTCCTGGTTAATGATGGCAATATGCATGGCTCTTTTGGGAAATCCTTCTATGGAGCACATGATTGGGGTTTGTGGGCAAGTTAAATGGAGAATTCAGCTTTTACTCATACAGACAAAAAAGGTTTATTGCCAGTGTGCTACAAGCTGCTTAGTGGCAGCATGGATCCACTACATACCAGAGCTAGCTATAAACATACTTCTGTCATGCTGGAAAGCCTAAAAGGGCAGAGCCAGTAGCCAAAGCCTCTTTAGTACGAGCCAAGACTGTTTACCATTTTAAAAAATTGTTCTTGTTCAAAAAGGATTACAGATACACAAAAGGACATATTTAGACAAAGAAGACCTCTAAACAGGTCACAGTGTGTTTGATAACAGTGCATGGGCTTGAGAGAGAGAGAGAAGATAAAAGACAGAGTGATTCATAAAAAATAATTTAAGGATAACAAACTTAGGTCCTTAGAGGAGAAATAGATCAATAATGAAAATTATAACGGGACACGTAAAGTTGGAAAATACTGAGTGTTGATTATGTATATTGTTGTGTTTTCTTTTCTTTGAATTTTTGATTATTGATGATCTACCTACAGAGAGACATTTCATTGGGGGCTTCTAAGCTAAATATATATTATATATATATATATATATATATATATATATATATATATATATATATTAAAGGTATGTTGATTTCAAAATTTAAGTCTAAGGACGTGTTACTTTGGAAAAGGGGTTCTATTTTTGTTTCCACAGAAGAAAAGAACCTGTGGATTCCTTCCAGGCTACTATGGTTTGATCAAGCAAGACACTCTGAAGCAATGGTCCTATATCCTATATCCAAAACAGCTTCAAGTCAACTAGCTGAGACAGTACAACCTCACAGACTACTACAGCCAAGATTTAACCATAATTCTAAATTTTCTTAGGATCCCCATAAGATTAACAGTACCCCATATCATCAGGAGGTAGTTTAAAATACTATGCCCAAATACCCAACTATTGTTTATAAATGTTTGTTTTCATTTAAAGAGGGTTGACTATAAATGATCAATGTTCATAAACAATCTCTTTCTAAAGAAAAACAGGGGATATGATATAGGAATGAATACTTTACATTGATAGGGATTTGGGGTTTTGTATTGATACAAATTTAAGGTCAATTTTGTTATACTATATATATTTCTACCCTTGTATAAGGTATTATGTTTATGAGGCTCATCTAAAATGTATTTCTTAATTATATATTACATCTATAGTACTCAAACTTATAGTCTTGTTAATGAAGTTTTCTAGACATACAGAGATATATTTCATATGGATAATTAATCTTCAAAACACTTCAAAGACCTAAAGAATATGGCATTTAAAATGTTTTAAGAACTTAGCTTTTCATGATAATGAGACTTTTCTGGTCCATTCAATACCAACCTACTTCATTGAAGTTGATGGGCATTGAAGAAACTCCATATGGAGTTTGTTTTCTTTATAGCAAAAGATAGCAAATTGGGCAACAAACTGTTCTTTCCTGGACTGCTTAACTGTATGCTGTATACGCTGGACATGCAGGACCCATAAGAAAATGACTACTAACCAAGATGGAACAGTCTTTCTGGATTCCTGCTTCATGGAATAATCTGTCAGACATTTTGCAGGACACAGAAGAAAGCAACTGATGGACTTTGCTAGTACTAGGAAGAACAGATCTTCAAATTTCCTGCATCACTGAAAAGTCTAGATACTCTAGGCCTATAGGATGAGATGGATGCTCCAACATTGCAGAGGAACTCTGGGTGACTGTCGAGGCAGTCAGATGTCTCTGTCATTTCTAGAATTTTGAAAGCTGCTTAGAGTGCATTTATTTTTTACTGAAGTAATATTATATCCTTCTGGGGTCTTTCATGGAGTTGAAGACAGACAGTTATAGTGTTCCTTATTTATGGTAAAAAAAAGAAAGTTATAAACCTGTAGACTCACAAATATAGGATAGATGATAGAGTATTTCCTTTAATTTCATCAAATGCAAATGGACTAAATATTGTAGGTATAATTCTTAATTGATAACTGTTTTGTTATATATAATTTTACTATGTTAAGTATAGACCATTATTTTTTTAAGTAGATATAAAAGGGGGAGATGATGTGGGATGTCCTTCTGTATGCTGTGAATATGTGTTGCATTTATTGGTTGATGAATAAAGCTGTTTTGACCAATGGCCAGGCAAAGTATAGTTAGGTGGGAAATCCAAACAGAGTAAAGGAGGGAAATAAGGCAGAGTAAGGGAGATGCCATGTAGCCACCAAAGGCTACATCATCATTGGTAGGTTACAGCTTCATAGCAATATATAGATTAATAGAAATAGGTTAATTTATGAGAGAGCTAGCCAGTAATATGTCTAAGTCATTGGCCAAAAATTGTAATCTATATATTAGCCTCTGAGTGATTATTTCATAAGCAGCTATAGGACTATGCAAGGCAGAGAAAAACTTGTGATTACAGAACTTTAGTTTAGTCCCCCAAATTCACATCAGGTAGGTCACTGCCCCTTGTAACTCCAAATCCAGGGGATTTAACACCCTCTGGCTTCCACAGGCATGGTGCACATGCATGGTGCACATAAACTACATAAACTAATTCAGGAACACCTGAATATACATAAACAAAAACCTTTAAAAGAGTGAGTGATCATTGGAAGATTTGGCCATGTCTATAAGAAACAACTTGCAGGTAGACACTCCAGATGTACACAAAGGGAAAAGAATGTTCAATCAGAGACATGCAAATTTGACAAAATAGTTTTTTTCTGTTGCTGACACAAATAGAAACTTCCATATACAATAAAATGAAAAATGTGAAAAATTAGTCAACAGTTTTAAGTGTTATCACATGGGACTCTGAAAAGATGCACAAAAAATTCCCCTTCAGCATTGTTTATATGAATAACATAAAAATAGAATGAACTTAAGTGATGATTTACTGCAAACTGAGTAACCAGGTTATTTGATTTGGTCCTTTCAAAATTAAGAATTGTCTTACTTTTCTCTATTCTAAAGCTATTTAAAACATTTGTGCTTAATTGTTTTTGGTGCAAAATTCTATTTTAGCTAGTCATAACGAAAGTCAGTGTTTCTATTCATAATTGACTTATTAGACAAATTGAAAGGAATGAAAATGATATGTTAAAAAATAAGACTTCAATTGTAATGGCAAACACATCACAATGTTCAAACATTATCCATTTAATTTTGATTAAAACATAGTAGTGTACATGTGTGTGTATAGATATCTATTTTGGTTATCTCTTCAATTATGTAAATCAATAGTAGTTATTACTATGCTAATACTAGAGGTATATTGTGGAAATATTATCATGAATTATTCATAATCTGTTTTTGTCACATAATTAATCAATTGATTTAAAAATAGAGATGCTTATCTACACAGAAACTTCTCTACATGTTAGCCACAAATGTTCCTTCAATTTTGTATATTAGATGTATGCATATATGGCCTTGACGTTTCATTGATCAACAGAAGAATTCTAGCTGAATCCTACACATTTTTGTGTGTATTGCCTTATGAATGATTCAGAGAATTATTACTGTCATCAATCACAGTTTAATTAATAATTTGCTACAAAATCATATTATTATTATTATTAGTTCATTTTGAGTTGCTTAACCATAAAATTTAATTTTCAAATTAAACAATTAAGGCCTTTTAATTAACTATGTCTTTTACATATTTTAAGCTCAGTAGATCTTAAATACTCATTATTTCTAGAAAAGGATGTGAAAAATTCAAGATTTTAATGTCAGTGTCTTAGATGTATTACTCGTATGAACTATATTTATATATATATATATATATATATATATATATATACTTTTGAAACTATGAACAATTTCTATGTGTTTACCTTACACCACAAATTAGATAGTTAACATACTCCTATAGAGTTTCTATTTCCAAAAATATATAAGATACAAGTCCACGTATTTGGTATTCTCTAAAATATTGATATCTCCAAATACTATATTTGTGATGTGTAAAATATTATACTACAGACATAGCTACAGACATAGAACCAAAGCATACATGCAAAAGCCTACTGTCACTAATACAAGGACCCAAAGAACAAGCAGAAAGAATGACAGAAAGAAGTATGTGGCTATGAAAACAGTATCTATTTGGCAATTTATAAGTATGGAGAGTATAAAGGTGATTTTTAAGTCAAGTATAGCTTTCAAGAAAAGCCACATCATCTGATTTCTCATAATAGGTGCTAGAAGTACTTGTAACATATAACATAAAATTGTTTCACTAACAATGTTCATGCTATACTCTTACTTTTAGTGACCTAAAATAATACAATAAGTAAAGACTTTGTATATATAATTATATGCTTATAAAGAAATAAAATATCACTATGATTTTTCTTCTTTTCTTTGCTTTTGATATTGGGGAGCAAATTCAAGACCTTGTGCCTGCCTGCATATAGTTTACAATGAACTATATCACTACCTCTTGTCATTTCAGTTACAAGACCTTGCCATTTAGCTCAGATTGGCCTGTGAATTGCTATCCTACTACCTTTGTGTTAGAGGGTTCATGGTATTTAAAAGCAACACATCCAATACATTAAATTTAGCTTTGAGTCATTTTAAAGAGTCATGTGACTTGTGATGTATTTTCATAATAATTCAATAGAAGCGTACTCTGAATTTCAATATATTTAGCACTCCTTAGAATACATATTTTTCAGAACCTTATAATGTTTCATTATCTTTAATTTTTACCTCTGATTTTTGGTAAATTTTTTAGACTTTTAAATGTGAGTGAAGGCTTAATTTATAATAATTAGTTAATATGACAACTATTTTTAAAATATTAAAGTATTTATTTTTTAATTAATCAACTAATTTTATACTCCAGCCACAGTTTACTCTCAATCCTCTCCTTCCATCTCTCACCCCACAACTACTCTGTTCCTACACCCCAATCTATTCCTTGTCTGTTTCTCTTCAGGAAAGGGGAGGCCTCTCATGAATATCAATAAAACATGACATATCAAATTGCAGTAAGACTAAGTACATCTGCATGTATTAAGGCTGGGCAAGATAACTTAGTATGAGGAGTAGGATCCCAAAAGTTAGTAAAAAAAAGTTAAAGTAGTTTTTAATTATAAACTGATTTATAAATAAAATATATGGCATAAATATTTAAATCATTATATATACAAAATATGTGCTTTATGCCTTTCAAGTCACAGAGAATATGAACATAATTGCTTTGGCTTTAGTTTTCACCCAGAGCACAGGTGTCTTTTTCTTGGAAATCCTGAATCCCCACCACACAACTTATGAAATGAAAAAAACAAAAACAAAAGCAAAACGTTAGTCTTTATGTTACCATAATGGCAGTCAGGACTACTTTCAGATGAATTATAACATTTTGTTTGGTTTTTAGAGACAGAATATTATATGTAGCCCTGGCTATCCTAGAACTCACTCTGTAGTCCAGGCTGGCCTTGAATTCAGAGATCTGTCTGCCTCTACATCCAGAATGCTGTGGTTAAAGGCTTGTGTCACTAGTACCTAGCCTGTAAATTTATATTTAGAATTGTAAGTATACTTCTGTGGTAACTTCTACATTTAAGGATTCTTTTATGGCCATTATAGTTTACCGAGCAATTAACATCATTTCCTGACAAAAATATAATCTCATAGCAAGGAACACACAACATGGTAAAGACAACCATAGAAGACTAAAAGCACCTTCCTGTGTTTCTTATGCCCTGTATAAGACACAGTTTTTCCTTGTCTACCCAATAGGCTGCCATCCTGTAGAGGAGCAGGAGGGGAAAAAAGGAATCAGGAAAAAAAAGCCTAGCTATTTATCTTAGAGATACTGGCCCAGACCATGAAACTGGATAAACTGGTAATTCAGGATGAGACCTTTTTCCTCACTGCTTAATGAGGGAGAGAGTTGTGGAGAATCAAAGAGGAACTAAGGGAAAACCTGCTTATTATTAATGAATACTTCACCAAGATATCCATACTATATAATTTCTCCTGTACATAAAATATAGATATACGTATTTGCTGACTTAAAATCCATAACTGAGTTAATCAATATCCTAGTTTGCTTTCTATTCCTCTGATAAAGACCATGACCAAATGCAATATGGAAAGGAAAGGAATGAAATGGAAAGTGTTTATTTGGTGTATGTGTCCTGATCATAGCCCATAATGTGGAGAAGCCATCAGAAACTCAAGGCAGACACCTGGAGATAAGTGAAGCAAAATCTATGGAGGAATGCTACTTACTGACTTTGATTCTCATGGCTTTCTCAGTCTAAATTTTTACATAACCCAGTATTACCTGCCTGGTAGTGGTACCAAACACAGTGGGCAGGGACCTCCCACATCAAACATTAATCAAGAAAATGGCTCCTCAGACCTGCCTACTGCATGAACTTATGAAGACATTTTCTTAAGTGATGTTCCTTCTTGATCCTATCGTGTGTAAAATGACAAAACAAAACAAAACAAAACTAGGTAGCACAATCAACACATGGACCCTTACACTAGCAGCATTAGTACCACCAATGAATTATATTTGCAATATTCCTGGGTTATTCTATGATTGCCAAATTTGAGAAGGATAATCCCAGGTAGCACATAATGGACAGGGGAATGGATAAATGTTAACTCCAAATTGTATTTCACTTCCCTATACAATAATGTACCATGTACTGTTCGGTGATACAGCTTTATAAGTAAACAATTTTGTGGATACAGCATTCTCAGAAAATTTAAAATAGTGCCTGAATATTTTAAGTATAGTTATAAATTTTTTACAGTATTGAATATTACAATTTGCAAATTCATATATATGTAATTTCTGAATGTAAATGAACTCACAGACTACTCATTGACCCCAATGGTGGCAATTTGTAAACTCAAACCTTCATATTGACTTCAATTTTTTCTACTCTGCATTCTGTCTGGCTATCAAAACCACCCCTTGGGCAATATGGTAGTAATCAAGGTGGTCTGTTTATTGACTTACACCAAGAATGTTTGAAAACTCTTGAAAATGTTCTAATTTTCTTCCTTTAATCATATTCATAAAGGGACAATACCCAAGTTCAAGGCAGAAATTTCTGTAGTTTACATTTAAAAATGATAACATTGCTTCCAATGTTCTCACATTAACTTCCAGCAAAGTATCATTACCGACAATTACATTTAATGGGACAGTGAAAGAGCACTAAAAAAAGATAAAATTCTACTGTGCAGTAAAAGTATGATGCAAAGGAAGCAATAATAGTTGCAGGGTAACAAAATGACTTTAAGTTACATCTAGAGCAAAATAATGATGAAGAAAAGGATAAGTCTTCTTTGGAAGAAAATTGTTTAATATTGGTGAAGGAAAATTAAAACTGGGTCATTTAATTCTATTGGGTTTATTTCTCATATGTCAAGATGAATAATATTCTGACTGCAAAGAACAGAACAAATAGTGCTGACAGGAAGTAGTGCCCAAGAGGAGTAAAGAGATTAGAAGGCCCCAATCTGCTAAGAATTAACTCTCCTGATTCAGACAAATTATATCTCAGGATACTAATAAAACTAGCCAGGCACTATGGGTTCACTTGAAGACTAGAATCGAGAGTCTGGGATTTTATAAGAAAAAATATTATGTGAAAATAAAGTTAAAACTTTTTAAATAGTTATTTCAAATGAGCCTGTCAGACAAAAGGCAGAGAGAAGCCCAGAGCCCATGGTTCCTAAATTGTTGTAATCTCGCAATCAGTTGTCAAAGGGCTTATGAAACAAACAAATACACAATCATGTTGTCATCCTTATATACTGTAGAATAGATGTTAAAAAAGAAAACATGGATTACAATTTCTTATTGTGATACAATTTCTCATCAAAGCAAACTTCTTTTTAATAACTTGCTATGAAGGACAATTTTTACATCATTTGTTGAAAATTCGTTTGGATGGTTTCAGGTTACATCCATAAAATTAGAATCAATTTTTCATGTAAAACATTTTCTGTAGAGAAGAGCCATGTTTCTACTTCAAGTTGTAAATGCATTTGCCTCAGTTTTTGAAAGAGATGGGTAACCAATGGAGAAATCTGGAAATAATCTAATTAAAAGTATGTACAAAGGGAAGGCAAAATGATTGTGAGACACTTGAAAAATTCAATCTCAAGAAAACTGTAAGTTAAAAAGAGAGTGAGCTGGCACCCTCTCCCCTCATCTCTGCTTGCTAAAAGAAGTTTGATGACACACCAAAATTTGCAGGGACCAAATAACATGCCTTCCACATTGTCTTGGCTTGGTAAGGATTCATGCTCTTGGGCTATTAATGGCATCCTTTTAAAGCACTCACTACACAATACAGCATATGTTGGCATCAATTATACTTCATACATTGAGTCTATTTATACATTGTACCCACTATAAGCAAATTGAGAGTGCTCCTTAACATAAGGCATCATAGTCAATCAACATATGGCTTGCTATTTTCATTAGTGTACTTAGAGGGATTCATTGGGGAATGGTGCAAGTAAAACTCATATGTATTTAAACAATACATATAAAATATTGGAATGTGTCCTTGTTGACAACATGAAACAACAGCAAAAAATAGGAAGTAAAGTAATAATAATTTTATAACTAATTGAATACTCGACCCAAAGTAAGTTGATGTCATAGTAGGAGGTTTCCTAGTATATGCTGCAGTGATTGACACTGTGATTAAGTCTGTTGAAGATGTTTTTGACATAGATAAAGTTATAGAATGTGTATTTATAATTTATTCTATTATATTGATAAATTATATGTTAAAAGGGAACTTTAATAAACTCTATTCAATTATATTTAATTTAATATACTCTAATGACATTAACATTTAATAGTCTATATTACATTATAAGAGAAAATTCAAAACCCAAAGATGCCCTCTTTTCATCCCTATTATCAAGTGGATTTACAAACATATTGTAGTAGGAGGAAGAATAATCAGAATTGAGTTAGGAAAGGCCATATATAGGAGAACTTGTTCCCAGAAAGAGCAAAATAATGATGTAGAATAGGATAGGTCTTCTTTGGAAGAAAATTGTTTCATTTCACTCTAGAAATGAACCTAAAGCCAGGTACTACCTGACAAGGTTACTTCCTGATGCTGCCCCTAAGTGTTTTCTTTTATGCCCTCTGCCTTCAGAATGACCCAAGGGGTGGTGGTGGATGTAGCTAGTGGCTCATTCCCTTAATAACACAGAAGCAGAGGTGTTTGTGAGTTTGAGGTCAGCCTGGTCTACATAGAGAGTTCTCATTAGGTAGAAAAGGCTACCCAATGAGACCCTGTATCAAAACTAAACCCCAAACAACATTATAAATTAAGTAATGACACTTAATGATCATAAGTTCTTAAGGTTGGGAAACATCAGTGAATATATTTGAGGATAGGGTTGACAAAGACCTTTGTACTTCACTCCATTAAATAAATAGCCACAAGACAATAGGAGAAATGTCACATCAGGACTGGAGAGCATACCATGTGATACCTATTCCATGAATGACACAATGAAGATGAATGTATTTCAGGAATGAGTGCACTGAGTTCAATGCCTGTGGTAAGATAAATGATAATGCTTTAGCAGCATAACAAGTGTCAAACCAGGGATCAATGTGTCCTTCTTTCCTTCCCACAGAATGTCAAGCTGGAGAAAAATCTTCAGAGTGGGGTCTTTCTCTGGAGTTATGTGATATATGTCCTAGGGATATGTGGGCAGCAGTGGTATAAGTGATTTTTTTACAGATTCCCAGTCACTTTAAGATATTTGACTGGCTGTGTTCTCATGCTACATTTGTTTGTCATTTCAGTTTTGTTTTCTTTGGGCTGTGATTGTTCTTTACCCTGCCTGCAATATATCTCTCTAGAATATCCCAATGATCATTGCTTCTGAGACATATTCATTTAAAAATAAAAGTATAACTCAAAGTACTGGCAAGTGAAATCCTTTTTGAATGAAGGATTCATTAAGCTGACACCTGCTCATTTAATTAATAAACTTGTTCCTAATAAAATTCTCCTATGTTTGATATTCATTAGTCACAAACTTAGCATGTATAGTTATTACTAGCTATGAGTATTAATGGTAGTTGCAAATACACCTCAATTTAATTGATTTAAAATATTTGAGAGCCTTACAGGAACAAGAAATTGTTTCTAAAATTTGAAGTTCACATATATATTTTTGTCATACAAACATGTATGGCATATAAACAGTTAATAAAAGATATCATATCATGAATACAGATTTCATTAGGAAATTGTTCTTTGAAGGGAGTGGGATGGAAGTCCAATTCAAAGAAGAGTCATAATATAAAATTTCTGCTTATTAAGAATAAGTTTGTTCATGCATTATTGAAGTGGATGATTATAGATAATATGTTACTATGGTTTTGGATCACATTGGATATATTCAGAAGACTAAGCAATACTAAAAATACTTTTTATTTTAGTTTTAATTTATAATCCTTTGAGAATTGTATGCATGAGAATACTGTATTTACAGCATTTCCACCCTTCTTTCTCTCCTGCTCTTCTCTCTCCCCTTCTTCTCCCTCTCAGATTTTACTATTAAAACACACACACACACACACACACACACACACACACACACTTACTCACACACAGTACCTCTGTTCCTGTGATAAACACCCACCAAAACAACTTAATGGAGGAAAGTGTTCATTTAGTTTAGTTTACAGATTGCATAAAAGGGAAGCCAGGGCAATATCTTGAGGTAGGACCCTGGGGGCAGGAAATGAAATAGAACTATTAAATAACACTACCTAATGGCTTGCTCCCTGGCTCACCATTGACAAAGCCAGCCAAATATCACGACAGGTTCCAAATAACTCAGTTAAGAATTAGGCCTCAGTTTCTACTTCTTGAAACCTTGCAAGCTGTTTCTGAGGAAGCCAAGAACAAAGGACAATCCATATTTTAACACCCCTGACAGCAGCCAGTCTACCCCACAGCCTCACAGCAGCTCAAGGTAACAGCCAAATAAGGACAAAGCCTTGGACTTGTCCAGGACTGCCCCCCAAAGAAAAAAGCTATAGTCTTAGTCTTCCCTTGCTAGCCCTAGGCAAGTAAGAATGTGCTAACATAATTGCCACTTGCCAAATGTAAATAAAATGATCTAACTGCTCTAGGAACTCCCCTTAGCTGTCCTTAAAAGGAGCTGCATGTCCATCTCAGGGCCATTGCCATTTTGTACAGGTGAGAAACCCCACATACATGTGGCATCATAAAACACTCTTGCTAATTGCATATCTGGATTGTGGTCATTTGTGGGACTCCTCCAGGACCCAAACAACCTTCAGCTACTTTCTTGTACCTCCTAGATCAGTCACTAATCAAGAAAATGCCTCTACAGACTTGCCTGCAGACTAATCTAGTGGAAACAGTTTTTAAATTGAGGTTCCTTCTTCCCACATAAACCTAGGTTGTGTCAAGTTAAAAAAAAAGAACACTATACACAGAAAATACAATATGCATAGAAAATACCTTTTAAATATCAAGTTTGTATATCACTGTAAGAGAGGGCATTTGGGACCCTCATCTCGGGCTTAACAGGGAACACTGAAATTTTTACCCATCATGAAAAGTACAGTAGATTTCTCTTGGTCAACACAGTGCTAATCCAAAATATATTTGCATGATCTGTTCTATGAACTCTCATCTAAAGAAACCCCAGTTTCCAGTCTCAAGAAGTTCATTATTATTTGATGTAGAAAAATTGAGTTAGAGAATGAGGAAACTCTCCTGGCTCTCTGCCACTGAATTTGATTTCTGGCAGCAATTTTCCTGCTTCCTGGATGGAGAGATGGAAACT
Source organism: Cricetulus griseus (assembly GCF_003668045.3). NCBI lineage: Eukaryota > Metazoa > Chordata > Mammalia > Rodentia > Cricetidae > Cricetulus > Cricetulus griseus. The sequence continues at coordinate 83,755,157 of NC_048604.1, forward strand.
GAGGTAGAAGATCAGGATCTTTATTTTCATAGGAACATCTATGACGGGAGACTCCAGGATCTTGCTGAACTGGATTAAAGGTGTGTGCAGCATAGTCCCTAGGGGATGAAGGGAACATCTAATTTTCATAATATTGTACCCACAGTGTTGGGTGCTAGTATATATAATATAAGGACAAGCTGTGTTACAGGGTCTATGATTCCAGGAGGATTGGGTCATTGATTGTATCTCAGCCAGGTACTGCAGGGATTTGAAGAAAATTGGTTTATTCATGCATGGTTTCTTAGACATCTGCAGTGAATCTGGGCTGCAGGAGGTGTTACTGTGTTTCCTTTGTTTTGGTTTACTTTTCCCATTTCACCCTGATAAGCCCTGCCAATGAGTTTATGCTTCTCAACAGCAACCTGCAAGCTTTGGATATGAGCCTGGACACTGAGCTAAAAATGCAAGTTTTTAGCATAAAGGGACATTTACATGAACTGTAACATAAACAATGGATATTTTATGCCTTTAGAGGGTCTCTGGATAGATCAAGATACCTGCTGTAAGTCTCATTCCCCCATGGAAATATTGGAACATAGCCTCTGTGAAATTATGGATGAGGCTAAAAGAAAATGTTAGACGTTTCCTTCAAAAATACTGGCAAATGTTTTAACTTTCACACTAAATAGATAATGTCACCTGTATTCATGAAATTTTCTACCTTGTGCTTTATGTTTGTTTCTGTCTGTCTCTGTCTCTGTCTGTCTCTGTCTCTGTCTCTCTCTGTCTCTCTCTCTCTCCCCGTGTGTGTGTGTGTGTGTGTGTGTGTGTGTGTGTGTGTGTGTGTGTGTGTGTGTGTGTGTGTGTGTGTGTGTGTCTTGATAGGTCTTAATGGGATTTGATCTTGAAATTAACCTTCAGTAAATTTCAGCTAGAGCAGGACAATAAAGTGGTTGCCAAATGTTTTGTAATGGTTGACACTCCCTAGAGAGTGTCACAAGACCCTCCATCAATTAATGTCCTTCCTCACCAGCAATAAACATAATGGCAGACAGACCATGTTAAAAAGGGGAAGGTTAATTGAAAGCAGGAGTCCACAATGCAGCTTCTAGGATGTTTCCATCCATGATTAGGTATAATTTTGTAGCTCATCTAGGAGTATGCATCTTTTCAGGGATTAACAATGTCCCTGTATGTAAGCCCTCACTTGTGCTTTGTAATCAAGCCTAATAAACTCCCAAATTGGATTTGGGATTATCTTTGGTATGCATCTGAGATTAATGCACTTTCACCAGGAAAAGTTCATGAACGGTGTTAAAAGATGCTGGTGTGTGATAATTTGCTGCTAAACTGATTCCCGATTCTCTTAGAAAATTAAATAAAAATAAAAATAATGGCTAATAAATAATAGTCAAGCATATGTGGATAAAACCATTGAAAATGAAAGGGACAACAGCAATAAACTTTGTATATAACATATGCTGCCTATAGGGCGTATTCTGTGAAGAAAAAATAATTCTGTCCCAAAGCAAAACAACTGGTCCTGCCAGAAGGAGGAAGGAAAATATGTTCCCAATCTCAGTAGATTTAAGAAGTAGAAAGTTTATGGAATAGTAACCTTATGTCATACAGTTAATGTGTTCTGTGAGTTTATTTGTAAGCACTTTAATAGATTTAACACAAACAGAATCCTAGTGAGAAGTTAGTTAAAGGTCTGTTAAAATTTTAAAACATTCTTATATTACAGATCTGTTCCTCATAAATAAAATAAAAACCGCATTTTACTAAGCATGACACCACAGATCTGCAATTCCAGCTGCTCAGAAATCTGGCAAGTTCAAGGTCTGCATGGGTAAGTTAGCAAGGCCCTATATGAAACTAAATCATAAAACGACGCTTGCAGATGTATCTCAGTGTTAGAGATCTGGCCTAGCCTGTATGAGGTGCTAGTTTCAATCCCTACTACTACAACATACTGGGTGTATTCAAGGTGTACAACCTGATGTCCTGTATCTCCTTTGTTGGCATATCTTCAGTTTCATGAACCAGATTTCCTAAGTTGCTCAGGGGGAACCTGTGCTCCCAGAAAAAAAAAAAATGGACTCACAAATATTGCTGTATCATTACCCTCAGTTAAAGGAAAGTTGATACTGGTTGCTTCCTCAGGTTAAATCTCACTTCCATTTTTGAAGAACGTTTACTTCAAAAGCCCTTCTTATTATGCAGTACATTTTGCCTCTTAAAATGTAATCCTCCCGGATGGCCTAGAAGCCCCTCCCCTAGAATGAGAGGGATGACTACTCTCTATGCTATCCTAGAGTCCTCATCCAGTGGCTGATGGAAGCAGAGACAGACATACACAGAAATACACTGAGCTGAATTCTGGAACCTAGTTGAAGAGAGGTACACTGAGCTGAATTCTGGAACCTAGTTGAAGAGAGGGAGGAATGAAGAACGAAGGGGTCTGTACCAGGTTGGAGAAACCCACATAAACAGTTGGCCTGAAAAAGGGAGAGCATATCGACCCAGACGCTCTTTGGGAGGCCAGTACGGGACTAATCCAGCCCCCTGATCATGGATGCCATCAGGGAGGCCCCTGCATTCCTGGGAGCCTCCAGAGGTGGACTGGCTTTTTGCCCTGGTGTATGTGGGGGACTTCGAGAGCCCATCCCACTTGAAGGGATGCACTCTGTCTCTGAACACATGGGGAGGGACCCAGGCCCAGCACAGGAAGATTTGGTGGACTTGGTGGAGCCCCGGTTGGGGGCCCTACCCTGCCTGGGGAGTGGTGGGTGGATGGGGTGGGGGGTAGGTTGGAGGTGGGGGAGAAGGAATGGGGGTAAAGGGAGGGAGAGGGGAAGTACATGTGAAACAAGCCTGTTCCCTAACTTGAATTAATAATAATAAAAGAGAGAAAAAAAAATGTAATCTCCCATGTTCTGACTCAGGAATATTTGCCCTATGTATCTTCCAGAAACACCAAACCTTTGAAATGTAATCATTACAGAAATTATGCCCTGATCTTCTAGTTTGTGGGAAGCTAGGGAATGACTTCAAAACATGAAAATGAGAAGCATAGATGGCCAAATTACTTTCATCTCCATCCCCCTAGAAACCCTAGGTACTTTTCTACTAACTCATCTAGCACTTGGAAGAGCCAAACATTTTTGTGGCTGTTTTGTTTGGGTGTGTTTATCTTTTGTTTGTTTTGTTTTGGAGACAGACTCTCAGCTCAGGCTAGTCTCAAACTCACAATACAGTTGAGAATGTTCTACCTCCTAAGTGTTAGGATTACTGGCATTTGCTAACATGCCTGATTTATTATGCAGTAATTCATGCATGCAAAGACAAGCACTCTTATCAACTGAGCCACATTTCCAATCCTTTCCTGTCTTGTTTCAACAGAATTGAGTTTAATTTCTTACTTCCATTGTACAAGTTATGGATGAAGTCCTTCTTGTCTATTAAATTGTCCATTACTATTTTTCTTTGGCAATACTCACTACAAAATGGGAATACATGATTTGGGTATTTAGTTACTGTATTGGTTACTTGTTAGGATTTTGCTATTGGTCTGCAGATTTGAAATTATAGACAATTACATTTCTAATATGGTTGGGTTTATTTATTGACCACAGATAAAAAGCCATTCTTTAGGGAGGAAATACCATCTTTGTCATCCATATGGAAATAACCCATTTACTAAGCTTTAATGGAGGGAATTACACATTTCCCCTAACTTCTATTTCAATAAAAAGTTTTGAAAGCAGCAGTTAGTCTGTTATATGTCAGATAAACAGTCTACCTCTAGCTCATTATTGAAAGCTTTCATTAAAGATTAAAAGCGTAAGGCCCTTTATATAAATTCTAAAGTGGTCCCTGGATCTTAGCATTCAATTATCATTTGTGAAATTTGAAATCAACATAGTTTATGTCTAAATTGAGAGTACATTTGAAAATCAAAATTCAAAGGCATGCCTTCTTGTGGGCTGACTGATGGGAAAGGGCTGTGATTATGCCTCATTTTCACCCTCTACATCACGATCTCATTGATTATGTTTCTCAGCTTGCTAAGGGTTCTGTGAGGTGATTTTCAAGATAAATACTGCTATTTGCAGGATTTCCTGAATAGGAATATTTCGGGAGTAAATTGCACACACCAAGTGATGTGCAGCCAATTTTCACTTTAGCATAAACAATGTATTAGCACAGAACCCTTCAGGCTTTTCCTTGCTTTCCTCCCTCCTGCCTTTCCTTCTTTCCTCCTTCCTTTCTTCTTCTTTTTTAAAAATTGAGTTTCACTACAAGCTTGCTGCACTTCATCAATAAGCATGAAATGCCAAGCAGGAAAAACTGAAGCTCAAAGAGCACATTACATATTCTTTTTCTTTCTAACATTTGCTCTGAGTTTGACCAGAGAAAATGAATGACCTGAATGGCAGAGCCCCAGGCCCTTTGCTTCTGATGTATCATGTATCTATGACCACCATAGACAGAAAAAGAAAGTTCTTTACATTGAAGAAATGGAGCCAGGCTGTAGCTTTCTTTATATCTGCTTTCTTTTCAGTGACTTTTAACAGAGTGGTTTATTTTCATTTTAATGCAACTTAATTGCCTGTGTTAAAAAGTTGTCATGTTCTCCCAATCATTTAAAAACGTTATGTTTTATTGTGGATAAAGTGCAGCAAATATATACCATTTTATCATTTTTAAATTCAAAGTAAACATTTAATTTCTTTAAGCAGAGGTGTGTGTAACATGCTATAAAGAATGAAATCCATAATTTAAGGAAAACTAAAACAGGTATGATCTTAATAAATAATTATTAGAAATAAAGGTAGATATAGGGGGATAACGAATTTGTTATAACTAACAAAGGTCATAGTTTCTTGATTGCAAGCCAAGGGTTTGGGGGTTTCTGGGAGAAGCTCTCCAACTAGCACACACATGGTCATATATCCTTTTTGGCCTGGATATATCCAAAGGAGAAAGAAGAACATTAAGTGGTTTTTGAAATCTCCACACCAAAGATCAAACACTCAGAGTTTGCAGGGAATATACCAATGAGTTTTCTACATGGAAAGAGGCAGCTGTTTTTTCCCTCAGTGATTTAAACTAAACTTTAGGAAGCAAATTTAATGACACCAAAACACCACACGGCAGTGAGAGTAGCGACATGTAGCTTTGATAATGAAGTTCATTAACACTGACAAGAGTGGCTTCACTCCACACTGTAAGACCTATTTGTTGGAAACCTGTGTGCTGTTGATAAAGGTTGATGTGACTTTTGTGTATTGGAGAACTAACTGGGGACAGGATGAGGAAAGCACAGATCAGACTGAAGTCACTTTGGTGGAGTTAACACGATCTATTTGTTTCCGGGGATTTAGTTTCTTTTCTTTTACATATGGTTCATGGATGAAGAGAGCTCTCATGGTGTATCCACTTTATTACTTTTTTCTCAAAAGACACATTTTGATGAACTGACTTTTACAAAATTAAAACAAAAACATGATTACTTGTTGAGAGGGATTGATTTGTGTCTTTTCTTCTTTGTGATATGAAATCAAAGACAAGGAAAATACTAGATCTGGCATAATTAATAATCTGGCTCAAGTTATGGTACATTTTGGCCAAGTATCTGTACTTTTTTATTGGGATGGTTTATTCAGTAACTAAGCGACCAGAATCAATGAGAAGTAGCACTGGTAATTGCAACAGTGTTAAGTATGTCTGAGTATACTATGCACTAGCTAACTGAAAAAAATGCTAGAGCAGGTGGTTTCTCTGACTTGAAGAAGTCCTTTGTCCAATCATCACTTGTGAGCCTGCATGACTCAAGGGTAGGGTGATTCAGGCATCAGAAGCCTTATCTAAACCCTATTTCAACATCTCCAATATACTGTTGATGGACAGGCTGTATTGTGACTTGTCATATAGATAATGCTAACTTAATTTGTTACTGGGTAAAGGTTATTGTTCATCATGAGTTTGATTGCCAGACTGAATTGAGGACCATGACAGTGACTGAACAGCTGAGCTTTGTACTAGGGAAATGATATTTTCCTGTGACTTAAAAAGTACCAAGTGTTCTCAGTGCACAGCTATCAGAGTGGTCAATAAAAACACCAGGAGGAAGCAAGGTAAAAGGAAAACAGTGCACTTTGCAAATATAACTCAATTTAGTTAGAACAAACCTCTCAATCTCTCTTATTTTTATTCCATCTTTTAAGCACATGTTCAATGTTTAGGATGACATTTTTACATAAGAATCAGCTTTAGGTAAGATACCTACAAATACATGCCAATTAAGTGCAATTGAAGGAGAAATGAAAACTGGGTCATACTAACAAATTGGCTGATAACGGTATAGTGATTAGTTTACTAAAGACATGTCTAGTACATTCTGAAAGAAGTAGAAAATACTAGTGAAATAGTGATTATCACAATAGCAGCAATGATAATGGTATAGAAAGTTTATTAAGGATTCTGGGACTTCTCTCCCCCTATATTTATTCTTTCTGATAAAACAAAACAAAACTGAACCCTGCTAAATTAGTTTACCAAGAATTACCTCCAGATTTGATCCCCTTTTCACTTGATTAGATTTTTCTTCTCTAGCAGCCCACAACATGGTGTCTGTGCACTCTGTCTTCAGGAAGAACCCTGTTCATTTTTCCAGAACCTTCTTTTACCCCAATTGTTTCTACCTAACCCACTAAGCCACTCCTGTGCTAAGAATTCCTACTTCCCCATTTGGAATTCTGACAAGCTTCCAATTTCAAGTCTCCTCTCTAAACCCCATTTCAGAGATTGATGTGTTCATTGTGATGAACTTAACAATGTTATCATTGTTCTCCTTTAAGGACAGATAAAATTCAAAGTACCCAGTGAGAACTCAAAGCTGCCATTGAGCCATTCTGCCAGAAAATAAAATGTAAAGCTAGAGGCCCCTACCTTTAGGTCCAATGGTCCAGTTTGACTTGCTTGGGTATAAATTTCTAATTGATTCCTAATAGGAGAGAGCCACAGAAGCAGGTGATCTAGCTCCTCTTCAAGTTGCCCAAAATCTTTTATGTGAACCTCAAGTTCTCCCTGTTTTTCAGGCAAAGCTCTGGAGACCTGAAAGTGATAAAAAGTAAAATACAAACAATTCTCAAGGTAAACATTAAAAATGGCAAAGGTATTTAAAAATAGGTGCTACAGCAATTTGCTGATCCATTTGTTTAACAAGATGTTAAAATTACATATATGGCATGTTAAAATAAAATTAACACAGTAGAAATCATTAAGTAATACTCATTTTTTAAAAAAAAATTACAAACACTAATGCCTTTATGAATGCAAAATATATACCTAAGCCAGGTGTATCGTCTCACAATTGTAATACCAGCATATATGTGACTAAAGCAGATGAATTGCCATGAGCTAACTTTGGCCACAGGGCAAGTTCAAGGCTACCCAGGGCTATAGAATGAGACCCTATATCAAAAGAACACAAAAACAAGCACATAAAAAGCCTCACCCACACTTACACTGATGTATACTTCAACTGATCAAAGACAAGGAGCACAAACCTCATCTAACTTCCCATTTACTAAATGTGTATGCCAAGCACAGAGCCTTTGCAGTATTACAAAGATAGGAACCAAATTATAAAGCTTTAGTACTAGGTGTATAACCAAGTCTTCCCCAAGTAATTTGATTTATACTAACAGAACATAATGAAATTAAAACCAAAGTAAAATGTTTTATTGATATAGCAATAATTTCTTCTACTATAGTTGATTGTAGTTTGACTTAAGGATAATTTTGCAAAGACATATTTTATTTACAAGAATGGGTAAGACAATCATTTTTTGTTAGGTATAGTTTGTGAGGCATAGTGTAAATAAGTAAAGCAGATATCGATGATCAAATTGAAAAGTTAACATGACATTTGGATGAGAGTAAACTAACAATGACTGCTCCGTTAGTTTCATAGGCTTAGTATGAACTAACCATCATGTATGTTTTCCAAATTTATTGCTTTCTTTAATCTCTCATGGCTCCTGCATATCACTGCTGTTACCATCTAAATTTTAAGCATAGATAACATTGGAATTATCAGATGTCAAATACCTTTGTAAACAATATGCTATAAGATATTGTCCGATCTAATATTAGGTACTTAAATTTAAATCCTGTTTTTTTCTCTTGCCTAAGATACTAGCCCAGTTTTCCCTAACTTCCAGTGCCTCTTTCATAGACTGGAGATAGTGCAGACACAATATTAATGTAAGAATTAACTGAAGTAATTCTTTTAAAAATTGCTTAAAATAATTCTCTGCATGATGGTGAAAGACAATAAAACCATTAAATGTTAGCAACAGTTGCTCAAACTCCTGGGTAAACAGACAGCCAGGAATAGCAAGAATGAGGCTATTTTCTTCAGAAAGTCAAAAATTAAAACTAATTCCAGGGAATAGTGTCAACTTGTAATGACAACTTTTGTCATAATCAAATAAATGGAAAATGATGACTTTATCTACTCTAATGCTGTCAAGGCTGTGGAAAATACTGATTAATCAACACCACTAATCCCATGAATGTATTGGCATCCCCTTGTGGAAGATAATTTGGCAATTTGTTTAAAATATATTTGAATTTTATATTTGTTCAATTTATTTGACTTCTAGTATTTTATTGTGTATGTATATCTCTGGAAATAAAATAATAGCTTGGTGACAAAATGTGGTTGATAGGTGATTGTCAGATCATATTATAGTTTTTGAAAGATATACTTGTATAGTTTGTATCAATAAGTAACACAAAAAGCAAATCCACTTTTTCCTCTTAATACAAACTATTAGAGGAAAATTATGTTTTGTATAGTTTAATAAAGAACTATCATTAGGATGTGAATGTATTGGTTATTTTCCTCTGACAATAATAATCATGCATTGTTGATAGTGCATGATTATTATTGCACTAAAGAATAGCAAAAATCACAAAATTTTTGCTATTCTTTCTTCCTCTTAAAATTGGGCTCTAAGATGGACTCTGTGATGTCTTGAGGTCTACTGAGAGCATGATAAATATGGTTGAAAACAATATGCTATATTTTAAAAGTTGTGAGATAGTATTCTTTAAGTGCTCTCAAAACAAAAATGATGAATATGTGTGATATAATATGTTAATTGGTTTAATTTAACCATGCCATTGTGAACATACTGTATTATGTGTCATAATTGTGCATGACTTTATTTATGAGCTAAGTAAATGAATGGAAAAAATAAGATAAAACAATGGACAAATGAAAAAATTGGGCTCTAAGCACTGTGTTAAATAGACTGTGGGCAAATATGGGAGGTTTAAATAAGGTGGAACCACAGTAAATTTTGTGGCAAACTTTACCTGTTTTTAAATAATTAGAGTTTGTATCTAATATTTTACATTTTCAATGAGCTATAGAAAAATATTGGACCAGAAAAATTCACAATTTCTAATAAACTTTAAGTATTCTAAAACTCTACATATATTCTCTGTGGCAAATGGAACAAACACATTCAACTCAATACGTATTTACCCTAATCTTGACCTAGTTTTAGACAAGAAATTTTGTTCCTTCGTTGCCTGATTGCATCTGTTTTACAAATACATATTTTATATACACATCTCATACTTTATACACAATATCCAGAAAAACTAAATTTGTGTCTATAAAAAGATATAACAGAATTAGAAGAAATATTATAGAAAGAAGGAGATGATAGCATCTACAAATCAAAAGTACTAAGCAAAATTAAGATAACTGTCAGGTAGGAAAATCTATAGTATCTACTTATAATATCATAGTTTACTGCACAAAAAGGTTATCCAGTTAAAGAAAACAGAAACTGAATCTACTGGAAAACTAAATACATTGCTAAACACACACACACACACACACACACACACACACACACACACACACACACCCAATATACAAGATAAATTCCAAACACTACATAATCAATAAAATGCAAATTAAAACAACAATGCTACTCTATCAAATGCCAGTTATACTGTCTTCTGGAAAAAATTATCATGCTTCCTTCCCTCCTAATGAATATCCATATAATATTTGTTCAACTATACATTTTCATAGTCTATAGATTAACTTGATAGTTTACATAGAGAAGGAAGATTTTTACCCTAAAAAGCATGAATACTCTGGAGAGATGAGGAAAACTTAAACAAATAGAGGAATGTAAGATGTAATGTTGTAATAAATTAGTTTTCTTCAAATAATCTATAAATTCAATGTAAACAAAATCAAAATTACAGGTGAAAGTCTTTCACAGAAATTGAGAGGCTATTTTTCAACATAATATGGATGTACAAAGGAGTAGTATAACCAAGGAAATTTTGATGATAACATACTTTAAGGATTATTTGCAATCACCTGTCTTATTTGCTATAATAACATGAGTGGTATTTTTGTGACAGCAAGTAAACAATATGATAACAATGTCACTTCAGTAAAATGCACATGGGAATATTCAACAAAGGCCTTGAATTAAAATATTTACATCTATAAAGAAAATACAAATGAATTTTTAATGTTCCAAAGGTAGCCTCTGGAACTTTATAAAAAGAGGCTATTAAATGGAACTAATCTTCAGAAAATTGCAAATTAAAACACAATGTATTAAAGGCTAAAAGGGCTAAAGTGTGTTTTATTTAAATAGGCAGATTCTTTATGTGGAACAAGTAGATTTCTCTCTGTCTATGTCTCTCTGTCTCTCTGTCTCTCTCTGTCTCTCTGTCTCTCTGTCTCTCTGTCTCTCTCTCTCTCTCTCTGTGTGTGTGTGTGTGTGTGTGTGTAGACAAGAGGAAAACCTTGGGTATTATTCATTGGGCATAACTCATCTTTTTTATTCCAGAATTCCCATTTCATTTTTTTATTAGAAAGAAAATTATTTTACATGTCAATCCCAGGTCCCTCTCCCTCCCCTCCTCCCCTGCTCCCCCTGCTCCCCCAACTAACACCCTACCTATTCCATACCCTTTCTGCTCCCCAGGGAGGGTGAGTCCTTCCATAGGAGGTCTTAAAAGTTTGTCATAGTCTTTGGGATAGGGCCTAGGCGAACCCCCTTGTGTCTAGGCTCAGGGAGTATCCCTTCATATGGCATGGATTCCTAAAATCCATTCCAATGCTAGAGATAAGTACTGATCCACTGAAAGGGGACCCAAAGATTTCCAAGGTCTCCTAACTGACACCCACATTCAGGGGGTCTGGATCTGTCCCATGCTGGTTTCCCAGCTATCAGTCTGGAGACCAAGAGTCCTGCCTTATTCAGGTCAGCTGTTTCTGTGGGTTTCACCAGTCTGGTATGGACCCCTTGCTCATCAGTCCTCCTTCTCTGCATCAGGATTTCTGTTCAGTTCAAGGTTTAGCTGTGGGTGTCTGCTTCTACTTGCACCAGTTGCTGGATGAAGGCTATACAATGGCATATGAATTAGTCATCAATCTCATTATCAGGAGACGGCATTTAAGGTAGCGTCTCCTCTGTTGCTTAGAATGTTAGTTGGTGTCATCTTTGTAGCTCTCCAGACATTTCCCTAGTAACTGGTTTCTCTTTAAACTTATAATGTCTCCCTCTATTAAATTATCTCTTATCTTGCTCTCTTCTGTTCTTCCCCCAACTCAACCTCCTGTCCCATCATGTCTTCCTCACTCCTCCTCTTCTCCCCATCTCATTCTCCTAGTTCCCTCTCCCCTCCCCACATGCTCCCAATTTGCTCAGGAGATCTTGTCCCTTTCTCCTTCTCCAGGGGACCATGTATGTCTTTCTTAGCGTCCTACTTGTTTACCAGCCTCTCCGGCAGCCTGGGCTACAGGATGGCAATCATTTCTGTCTAAAATCCACATGAGGGATTCCTCTGGAAAATTGGAATCAGTCTACCACAAGATCCAGCAATTCTACTCTTAGTCATATAACAAAAATAAGCACATTCCTACAAGGACATCTATTCAACTATGTTGATAGCAGCATTATTTGTAATAATCTGGAAACAACCTAGATGCCCCTCAACTGAAGGGCAATAGAGAAAACATGGTATATTTTACACAATTTAGTACTACTTAGTGGAAAAAAAAAAGCAATGCAATCTTGAAATCCGCAGGCAAATGGATGGAACTAGAGAAAACGATTCTGAGCGAGGTAACCCAGTCACAACTCAGATTTTTTTAGGGTTTCTTACTGGCCTGAAATTCACCAAATAAGCTAAACTGCCTGGTCAGAGTGGTCCATAGATGCACCATGTCTACCTTCTCTGTGTAGCATTTTCCTATTACAGAAAGATTTTTCATTTTTGGAGAGAAACTTCTTATGACATATGATATGAAAGGTAGGTGAAACAACACGATTTTTAGGACAGTAGTCTTACAAAGACATGCAAAAAGAGGATATTCTAAAGGAAGCTGGACATACCACCCAGCCTAGAAGACCATTAAAATGGGAAGGAAACAACTCAAAATAGCTTCCAGGAATCTCAGAATCTGACCAGATTCAATAAGAATATATAAAGGGTAAAGACTGCTGAGAGACACTCTTGAATGAGGCTAGCTACAGTCAAGCAGCCTGGAGCACACATAGACCAGCTGAGCAGATTGAAGAAGCAGAAAGCAGTCAAAAAGCCTGAAAGAAGCTGAAACCAACTGACATGCCTGGAAGAGCCTCAGACCAACTACTGGAAAAGGACATTCTCCAAACTGTTGAGCTACCTGCAAGTTTTGAAGTGTGCTTCATATTTGATTTGCAGATTTGGTGAGTTGTCATTCATGCTGGTAGGCTTTTAATGTAGCTGTCTTTTAGTCATTTCTGCTCCTCTAACTAGCCCTTCAATTATTTTTCTATGAGTAACTCTAATAAAACTCACGGGTTCACTAAATAGGACTTTGGTGCTATCTGTCATTCATTCCCTGTCTGGGGAGATGGCAACCTCCCATGTGCTGGGGATTACAAACCTGTATTAGCACACTTGGCTTATTTTACAAATGTTATGAGATTGAGCTCAGATTCTCATTTTGCTGAGGTATCTCCCCAGCTCCAAAACTAGAATTCCCATATACTGCCAAGTTGATTTAGATGGTAACATTGTAAAACTGTTTCTGCAGTAATTCCAAAGACAGACAGAGAGACAGAGAGACAGACAGACAGACAGACAGACACACACACACACACACACACACACACACACACACAGAGAGAGAGAGAGAGAGAGAGAGAGAGAGAGAGAGAGAGAATAGAGCCATTCTGCCTGCAATTATATTCAAATTTTAGCAAACAACACATGTCATAACATAACACTACAGTAGGTAAAACTCAAGTATTATATAATGCATAAACTGTGGCATACCCACACAATAGAATATTGTGTAGACATCAAGTAGAAAAACTGTGATATATTAAACAATAGAGAATAACTGCACAAATACTGTGGGAAAACATTCTGACAGAAAAACATAACATGAGGCCACTGCTGTTAATTTCAGAAACAGAACTAATTTATTTGTGTTTTTAGGTTAGAAGACTGCTAACACTTATAGATTGTGGTGACTAGAGAGGAAGTAGTATTGGGAAAGGTGGCCAAGAGATGAAATCTTAACATAAGGTTTTATTTTTCCCAATTTACCAGATTTACACAACTGAAAACTATCCTTTTAATGTAATGGCTTATTGTAAATTATTGAACTGAATAATACTTTCACAGGACATATTAAATTACATAAGTTTCTCTTATGAATTATGAACAGTTTGTATACATTCATGTAAATAATTACATAAAGTAATTTAAAATCCTTAAAAATATTCATTCCTTTCCATGTCAAAATTCCACTTAGAGATAGAATCACATGAATAGAATGATCAATTCTATCACTTACATTACCTAAAGATGAATATAAAATTCCCCCAGGAAAATGAGCTTCATGCACATAATGAAATATTGTATTTATTTAATGAATGCCATTAAATATTATTAAATAAACATTAGTGACATATTTAAATACAAGTCATATACCACTCATGAAAGTTACATTATGTGTTTAATCTATATTTAAAATATCATTTTCTATACATAAGAAAGGACCTGAAAAGATATTTCTTTTATTATTATTATTTTCTTTATTTTATTAGTTCAAATTAGGAACAAGCTTGCTTCAGATGTCAATCCCTTCTCCTTCTCCCTCCCCACACCCTCAACATCCCACCTGCCCCTAGCCATCCCCCCTCCATTCCCAAGGCAGGGTAAGGCCCTCAAAATGGGCTCCCCAAAGTCTACCACATCATCCTGGGCCAGGCCTAGGCCCTTCCCCATGTGTCCAGTTCAAGAGAGCATCCCTTCATATGGGATAGGCTTTCAAAAATCCCTTCTTTTTTTTAAGACCTTACATATTTAATACAGTGCGTTACCCCTGTACAAATGGGAAAAAATTAAGTTCAACATTTCTAGAACAATATGGCTGTTAATTTTTTGTACAATGCCAACTGAATGCAGTAAAATGGGATACCTTTTTCCAAAGTTGACAGTACAGCTAAAGTTTCCAAAAATTCAAATTATATATGTATATATGATATTTCTTAAAGAACAACATAAAATGTCCAAAACGCATATTTAAAAGAAATGCTTGACATCACTAATCTTCAAGTAAATGTAGAATGAAACCATGATGACAGATTGTCTCAAATTTATTTAGCTGGCAAATATGTAAAGAAAAGCATAACCAATTAATATCCCAATGTGAATGTAAATTAGTTTTTCCAGTAGGGAAACCTGTATGGAGTTTTCCTAAAAGATTATGACAGGAGCTACCACATGATTCAGCAATTTTCTTCTGGGTCTGTGTACAAATGAAGTGAAATTATGTCAGAGTGCTATAAGAGAGGATTTTGAGAGACTTTACCAGAGAGATACATGAAAATTTGATAAGATGAACTTTTTTAGCTGGATTTACATATTGCTCAGAATATACATATATCAAAGCATCACATTGTGTGTCCAGTAAATACATAGATTTTTGTTTTTATTTATCAGTTAAAATAAACAAAATTCAAATACAAAAAAGCAAAAGTCATGCCTGGGCTCTTATATACATTTTGAAGCCAGATTCCTTACAAAAGCTGAACTAATTTGGTCTGGGACCTGGACTGCAGATACCTGATCTCGGGAACTGAAGTTTATTGGGAGAGAGCTTAGTAAGTGAAGTGCTTGCCATGTGACATAATTAAAGTTTCTGTCGCTGGAATGAAACACCATAACAAAAAAAAAGATATAAAAGAATATATTTGGCTTACTCTTCCACATTGCTGTTCATCATTGAAGGATGTCAGGGCAAGAACTCAATCAGAGAGGGAACCTGCAGGCAGGAGCTTGTGCAGAGCCCATGGAGGACTACTGCTTATTGACTTACTCCCGATGGCTGATTCAGCATGCTTTCTCTTTTTTTCTACATTTTTTATTTAAATTAGAAACAAGGTATTTTATATGTCAATCCCAGTTCCATCTCCCTCCCCTCCTCCTCTGCCCTTCCCAACAAAGACCCTACCTATTCCATACCTTTTCTGCTCCCCAGGGAGGGTGAGGCCTTCCATAGGGGTCTTCAGAGTCTGTCATATGCCTGCTTTCTTACACATCCCTGGATCATCTGATCAGGAGTGTTCCTACCCACAACAGTTTGGGCCTTCTCACCTCAAGTCAATCACTAGTTAAGAAAATGCCCTAAATTCTTGACTACAGCCCCATCTTATAGAGACATATTCTTAATTGGGGTTCTCTCCTCCCAGATGATTTTAGCTTGTGTCACGTTGACATAACACTAGCTAGCACAAGTCAAAGCATAGGTTTTATTCCCAGACTCCCACCTTAAGGGGCCTGATAATGATGGTGTGTAACTGTAATTCTAGAGAGGAGGCAGGTAGATCCATGGGGCCTGGCCGATACTACGTTTTGACCTCTGGCCTCGGTGCAAATACATATGCATCCACACACAAACATGTACCCATATACAATAAAATAAAGTAGACAAACTAAAACAGAACAATAAATTAAAGCAACCAGTGAACTAGACATAGGAAAAATGCATTGCTAGGTATAGCTTTCTTATGTATTTTACAACAGTTTTAATGGCAATTTTTCCTTCATAATGAGGTCATTTATTTTCCATTTCTTTACAAATTTAGCAAAACAATAATGAGTGCAGAAATGAAAAGTAAATTGTATCTATATTCCACTGGCTTTTCAAAGTTATAACGTCTGTATAAAACTGTATAGTCATCTCCCAATGGGATAGCTATTGGAATTTTACTTTTAATGTAAGTTGATTTTATTTTTTAAAGTGAGTGCATTTATTCATGTTTATAGACATATATTTAATATATAACTGTCAGTTTATGTGAAAATAACATTTAATTCTCTATTAATACATCACAATATGTTCTAATTTTATTGTACAATCACTTCATTACTAGACATGGATTTGGTTGTTGCTGTTGAAGACCTCAAATACATAATACAAAATGTTGTAAAAACAAGCATTTGCACCAAGATTTCAAAGTCAGTAAATTTTGATGAACAATAAATAGTTTTGTAGTCCCTGGAGTACTATGTCCTTATTCCCACACTAAAGCCATATTGGCTTTTCAGTAAAACTGGTATTCATGAGCAGTATTCTTGTTCATTAGTTTCTTAGATTGCAGTCAAAGCAACTAACTTCATGCCTTAAAAATCCTTAATGATACACATTGCACATGGAAAATGTTTTTTGATTGTTCACCTTGATTCAAACCTCCTCTAATGTTAGGTAACAAGTCCTATAACTGCTCCCAGAGGCATTAGAAATGTTAAGTGAATTGGTGAAATTGATTTGCCCAAACTTCAATAGCTCTCATTTATCTTCTAAAATGCATTTTGTAGGGATTTACACCCACCTAAATATGTACCTTCCCACACACTCTTTACTGCACAGTGAGATTTTGATCACATACTGTTGAAACTCTAGGGACAATAAAACTCATAGAGAAGTTAAAATGTAATTTTATATGGCAAATATACATTCCATAGAATGTGTTCTTAAAAATTAACCCCATATTTGTCTTTCTCATTCCCTAGCCATGCTTATATTCTCACATTCTCCCAGGAGAAATCTTTGCTTTTATAAAGAGACCCCATACACTATAGCTAGGTGATGCAGACAAATGAACGTTGGGTTTCTTAGAAAATACTGTTTTTGTTTCTTTAGTCAATTTAATGCATTTAATAAAACTTTAAGAAAACAAGGGCACTGTCTTTGTAGTTGTACCTGAAACAATGATACTACAATATAATATCTTTAAGATGTCATTTAAAATTACCTTACAAATGATACAAATTAAAAATAATCTTATGTTTACACAAAACAGTATACATTGGAAACAGAAAGGAAATTGTGCATAGAAGATGATACCTGTAAAAGTTCTATTTAAAAATAACATCATCTAAATATAACTTCAAATTTAATTAAAATGCAACAAACATTAAGAGTAGCTCCCCAGTTGTACTTATATTTCCAGAAGTTAAAAGACAGACTAAGACTCAATAGATTAATCACCAGCAGTGAAAGTACAATGGTTTGAGTTTATACCCTTCAAAGCCATCTAAAGCAAGAAGTGATAAGAGTGACAGACACAGAAGGGTCCCCTGAAGCCTGTGGGCCAACAAGCACCATTTATTTGTAAAGGGGTGAACAATATGATACAATGTCTCAAGGTAGAAAGCCAGGACTGACACTTGAGGTTGTTGTTTTACCTACCTACCTACCTACCTACACACACACACACACACACACAACACACACACACACACACACACACACACACACACACACACACACACACGAACACACACACACACAACATACACAGAGAGAGAGAGAGAGAGAGAAGAGGAGAGAGAGAGAGAGAGAGGCAGAGAGACACAGACACAGACACAGACACAGACACAGACACACAGACACAGACACAGACACAGACACAGACACAGACACAGATGCAGACGCAGACGCAGACGCAGACGCAGACGCAGACACAGACACAGACACAGAGAAAGATCCACACAGATCATGTAATTCCTTAAAAGAAAAAAAAGTTACTACACAGAAAAATGAGTCTGGTTTCCCTCTCTCCATCAGAATGGAAATAACTTACTAAACTAAAAAAAAATCAAGATTGTAAAGCATTTCTGTATCCAATGCTTTCATCTACATAATTCATAGAATATTTTCTCTTTATAATATTCTATACAGCTGAAAATTGATGTACTACTATTTATACCACAGGATATAAAATGCATATCGCATCACTCAGTAAATGAAACATGCCTAACAAAGGAGAAAATTGATGTCCTTGGAAGTTTTAATCTTACAGATGACTCACAGTGTAACATGCTATAAAGCAGTGACTCCTGGAAATGGTGATGCTTATGGGGCTGTATATTGCTTTTGAGAATGAGGAGGAGGTAGTACTGGTTTTCAGAAAGCTGATGTTTCACCAGGTGTGTGGACAACATGAAGAAAAGGAAGTAAATGGGATGGTGGGTGGAGATTACTACTAGTTAGAAAAGAGAGGACCTCAAATGAAAGCAGGTAAAGAGACTTGAAGAGATATTTGACTTATTTGGATGATAAAATGAAAAATCACTTAGAATTGCGGTTAAAGCAATTTTGTTTTTTTTTTTCTAGATTCTTGCTGTCAGTCATTTTAACAAGAGTTTAGGGCAAGAGACAGTTAAATACTATTCTTTCAATAAATATAACTGCTACATGTGTTCCTACAGGCTTATAATTAAGAATGATTTTTGTTTCAAATAATTGAAAAAAGATAAATGTCAGAAGAACAGTTTTATAAAACAAAAATTTGTCACCATACACAGTTTTTGAGACTCAGCTATGAACATTTGTTTCCCAGTTGTTAAGTGTTATGAATTTTAACAGCAGCATACAGTAATTGTGGTAGGGTTGTTATAGCAAGCAAAGAATAAAATATTTGCAATCTGTACCTTTGAGAATAAGTGATGATGACCCTTAATCTATATGTTCAAAGATTTACACCATTACTTTAAGCTCATTTATATTTGTTGTTTGTTTCTTATAGCTCTTCAATGGAACAGTCACTGAGAATGGCTGCAGGGATTCAGTATATTAAAAAAGTCCCTTAGTATGTAATGGTTATGTTATATGTGTGGGTACATGTAAATGTTCATGCATTCGTGCATGTGGTTGAAACCACAAGTGGTAGCCAGAGGCCAATGTTTGTTTCTTTTTCCACTATTGTCTACGTTGTTTTGGAGATAGGACCTAACTAATTGGACTAGACTGGCCAGTTATCCTTAGGAATTTTTCTACTTCAGCTCCCAGTGCCAGGATTGCAGATACAAACATATCACCATCTATTTTACAAGGGTTCTGGATCCCAAACTCAGGTATTGGTGTTTTGCCTAGTGAGTCATCTCTCAGACCCATCCTCCAGGTTCAATTCACTTTGGTAAACTTACTTAACTTGGAAAACAGATGAAAAAACACACTACAATGAAATTTTTTAAATAAATATACAACACACTAGAATGTTGCTGAAAAAGTTAATGGTAACAATGGTAGTGAAAACATGTCAGCTTCCAGAAGTCCAGGTAGGCTACCTGCCTTTGAACCTCCTCCACTATGTCCTTAGCCCTCCACCTATCTCTAATACCTCGTCTTCCTCTTAGCTGTGAACCAAGCATCCAATATGGAGAGAGAGACCTGCTCAGCCACAGACCACATCAGCTAGAATAGAGAGAAAGCAGAAATCAAGGAACAAAACACCCATCCAACATAGATAAAACCAGAAATCGGGAACCTAGATTTATAATCACCACAAACCTAAATGCCTGGATGCCAACTTGAGAACACAATCAAAAATAGCTAAGGCAATATGTCACCAACAGAGCCCAGATATCCTATAAAAGTAAACTCCAAATACTCCAACACAGCTGAAGCACAAATAAACAAACTATAAAACCAACTTTATGAAGATGATAGAGGAGTATAAATAGGAAATAAATATTTGCTTCAAAGAAATAAAGGAAAAGACCCACAAAAAATTGAGTGAATAAATCCTTAAAAAACAAGAACATGGTTGAACATACGTCCTTGTTGTATGAACGTGCATTATTTGGGTATATGCCCATGAGAGGAATTGCTGGATCTTGAGGTAGACTGATTCCCATTTTTCTGAGCAAGTGCCATACTGATTTCCAAAGTGGTCTTACCAGTTCACACTCTCATCAGCAATAGAGGAGTGTTCCTTTTCCTCCACATCCTCTCCAGCATAGATTGTCATTGGTGTTTTTGATTTTAGTCACTCTGACAAGTGTGAGGTGGTATCTCAGAGTTGTTTTGAGTTGCATTTCTCTGATGGCCAAGGATTTTGAGCACTTTCTTAAGTGTCTTTCAGACATTTCAGATTCCTCTGTGGAGAATTCTCTATTTACTTCTGCACCCTACTTTTTAATTTCATTGTTTCATGTTTTGGTGGCTAACTTCTTGAGTTCTGTGTATATTTTGGATATCAGCCCTCTATCAGATGTGGGGTTGGTGAAGATCTTTTCCCATTCTGTGGGCTGTCGTTTTGTCTTACTGACTGTGTCCTTTGCCTTAAAGAAGCTTCTCAGTTTCAGGAAGTCCCATTTATTAATTGATGATCTCAATGTCTGTGCTACTGGTGTAATGTTCAGGAAGCAGTCTCCTGTGCCAATTTGTTCCAGGGTATCTCCCACTTTATCTTCTAGAAGATTCAGAGTGGCTAGATTTATGTTGAGATCTTCGATCCATTTGCACTTAAGTTTTGTGCATGGTGACAGATATGCAGATATGGATTTATCTGCAATCTTCTGCATGACTGAATCCACTTGTGCCAGCACCATTTGTTGAAGATGCTATCTTTCTTCCACTGAATAGATTTAGCAACTTTGTCAAAAATAAGGTGTACATAGGTGTGTGGGTTAATATCAGGGTTTTCAGTTTGATTCCATTGGTCTGTCTGTCTATTTTTGTGCCAATACCAAGCTACTTTCAGAACTATGTCTCTATAATAGAGCTTGGAGTCAGGGATGGTGATGCCTCCAGAAGATCCTTTATTGTACAGTGTTCTGTGTTTACCCATGTTCATAGCAGCATTGATTGTAATAGCCAGAACCTGAAGCAAACTAGATGCCACTCAAGTGAAGAATGGATAGAGAAAATGTGGTACATTTATACAATGGAGTACTACTCAGCAGAAAATAGCAATGGAATCTTGAAATACGCAGGCAAACTAGAAGAAACCATCCTGAGTGAGGTAACCCAGTCGCAAAAAGACAAACATGGTATGTACTCACTCATATATGAATTTTAGACATAGAGCAAAGGATTACCAGCCTATAATCCTTTTCACCAAAGAAAATAGGAAACATGAAGGAGTCTAAGGGAAAAATGCATGGACCCCAGGAATAGGATGGGGCAGGAACTCCTGAGCTAATAGGGAGCATGATGGTAGGAGAGAGGGAGCTGCCGGAATGAGAGAAGGAGAAGAGGAGAGGAGAGGAGGAAATGGAGGAGTGTAGGGGAAGATGTAGCCATGCCTACTTAGGGGCTGGCTACAGGTGTGTCTGATCATGCCTGCAAGGGCGTGGTCAGGGTGACACAGATTGAGAAGCAGTCAGGTGGCACTTTCGGTTCACATTCGGCTTTCTGTACAGACTGCTGCCATCCCGGCTGGCTAGGTAGCTCTGTAAGTAAGGCTTTTCCCTATTTCTACCTGACTCCATATTGGTAATTTCCCACTTTATCTGGTATCAGGAGTGGGATCTTGGTCCCATTAGGGACAGCCTGCCCCCCCCCCCAGTCCCCCAACTGCAGACTAGGCCGGGATAGCACCTTTTCTCCACAGGAGCTCCCAGCTAGCAACACACACGCTGTGCCACACAAGAACATTCCCATTGCTGCTGAGCTACTCAGAACCATCTGCCCAGCTTGGAGACAGTTTCTAGCTGCCTAGAGGCAAGTATGCCTTGGCTTTCAGCAGCGGCTTCCCCAGGCAGCTGCTGCTGTAAAGCCGAATCTCTTTCAGTGGATGTGGCTGCAGGGCCATATCCTCTCTAAGATAAGCAGAGCTGCTTTTGTGACCTCTCTCCAACACTACCACTATCTTGCCTCACCCACCGCTGCCAAATGCTGCGGCGAGTACCTGAATGCCTGTGGCACCTGCTGGTTAAAAATAGTTACTGCATCTAGAGTAGAAAACAGGTAAAATTTATCATTTGCTAAAATTGGTAATATTTTTGCTTATTACGTGAATTCAATGTTTAAGGATGATGCTAATTTGTCAATTACTGGCCTATATGCCATAATGGCAGTTAGCTGGCTGGTACAAATAATATTCCTAGCCAGAGGGCTCAGTAACAGGGACAGAGATAACCTCACCACCTGTTTGCAGAAAATAACAGCTTTATGCAATGAGGTTTTAGAGAACAGATTAGGTCAGACCACAATTGTGCAGCAAGTGGAACAGAAATTGGATAATAAACTTGGCTCTGTGTCCAATACACTAAAGACAGAGCTATCTGTTACCCAAGATGAGACGCAGCATATGTCTGATAAGATAAATACAGAGAGATCCTCCATGTCTAAGGCCTTAGAGGCTAGGATGTCAGAAGACCATGACGAGCTAAAGAATATCTGTAGCCAGGTAGAAACTCAGATAGGCAATGTTACCCAGAAACTAGATGCAAAGATGCAAAATACCCAGGATAGGGTTGAAGAATTGGACAATGCCATTCAATCAATTATTGAAGCATCCAAGGTGGCTGCTCACAAATTTGAGTCTAGATTTGAATGTTTGGAAGATAATTTACAGAACAGGGCTGACAGATTACATAGGTCCATACGGTCAATTGCTGAGGACTCAAAATCAGCAAATCATGACCTCGAATCTAGACTCCAATACCTAGAAGGCAGTTTCCATACCATCCAGATGCTGCCTAAGGATGATCATATTCAAGACCTAGAAAAATGTGTAGAGGAGCAGTTAGAGCAATTTACAGATTCACTAACATGTTTGGAATCTTTTATGATTAAGGAGATTGAAACTTTTCATAAGGATATCATTACTAGGCTGAAAGATCATTGGGATGCCTCAGAAGCAGATTCATTCCAATGCCAGGCACCTACTCTAGCCAGGTATCATGACTATTCTTCTACGGTTGTTACTCGTACAACATTAGTGTACCCAGCTTCCATGGTAGAAAAGCCAGCTTCTAGGAAACACCTTCATGGATGTATGGCTTATGAATGGCAACCTATACAGGTGAAGGATCTTAAGAATATTAAAGAATCAGTTGTCTCATATGGTCTCCATAGTCCATACGTAAAACAGCTATTACATTCATGGGCAACCTTTAACAGGGTGACACCCACAGATTGGGACCAATTGGTAGCAGCTGTACTTGAGAATTCATGCCAAATCCAGGGGAAGGCATTGGTAAGGGAAGAGGCGAAGCTCCTTGAGCGTCAGGGCATAAAGGAAGGTTTTAGAGCCCCTCTAGATAAGCTTCTTGGTCAGGGTATTTATGCTAACCCAGAGGCTCAGGCTGAATATCATAACTAGATACTGTCCCTATGCAGGAAAGCAGCATTAAATGCCTGGGATAAGGTTCGTGAGCCAGGAAAACGCCTTGAAGCTTATACCAGAATAGAATAGGGACCAACAGAACAGTTCCTGGACTTCTTACAAAGGTTAACTAGGGCAGTAGAATTGCAGGTAACAGATCCAGAAACAAGTCAATCAATTATATATCCAATAGCTATGAAAATGCAAACCCAATATGCAAAACAATAATTTTGCCTTTAAAGATCAGATCAGCTCTGCTAGAAGAATGGGTTTTGTATGCAGCCAACATTAATTATAATGTGCAAGATACTGGAGCTTGGGTAGGAGAAGCCATTTGAAAGGTTTCAAAAGGCAACAAGAAATAAACAGTTCTAGAGGTGAGGATGCAAGGGCTTGGGAAGGAGAAGCACCTTATAGAGGTCAACATAGGTACCAAGAGGCTAGAGGTTACTACTACTATGAACCAGAACCTTGGATAGGAAGAGCCTTCCCCTGGAGACCACGAAGACACCAGGAACCTAGACATTTCAACTGTGGAAAAATGGGACATACTAAGAGAAATTGTAGTCAAACATAGGTTACATAATGCTTTATTAACTCTAAACTTTCTTAGTGCCAATGAAAAAGGACAAACAGCTGCAGAAAGGCACTGGACTACAGAAAAAAATGCTGAACTGAATCAGCCGGTATACTTCAAAGATGTACTAACCTCTGTATGGATACCAGGACATGTGTTACGTTGGGGTAGTGGTTTTGCATTGGTTTCCACAGGAGAAGAAAAACTTTGGATACCATCAAAGTTGATCAATATTCGAGTGGAAAAGGAAAAACTTCTCGACGAGGAGAAATGACAGGTACTCTTCTAAGGTATATCTCATAAACTAAATAGAAATCTCCCAAAGGAAAGGGAAGTGTTTTGCTTTTGTCTTCACAGGAAAACTCATCTCCAGAAGTCAAAGGACACTGCATGGGTAGACACTTAAGAAGAAAAGCTAGCTATAACCATCAAACAAAAGGAACATGCCATATGGTAAACTTTACAGCTGTCTCTCAGAGAACTCTATTTCTCTTTATTTTCTAGTCCCCACTCAAATAAACCAATGCTGGATTTAGAGGTGGATTTGGCTTTCCTCCTCTAAAATCCAAGCACGTTGTTTAACTAAACTTTAGAGTTTCTGTATTGTATCAAGGAGCCAATTGATGTAATACAGAATAAAAGAATTTGGGGACTGTCTTTGTCTTTTCTTGGATCTTTCCGTCATGGTGTACACCCTCTCATAATTGTTATGCTCCCATGGTTGCCTTTCCCAGCATGTGTACATACACAAGCAAACATTTCTCTGCTGTTTGTGTTTGAGTCCCACATAGCCAATGAAGACCTGCCTGACAGAAATCCCTGGACACCCCGGAAAGAAAATGTTCCACTCCTCCTCGACTGCACTGGAGCCAACTTGTTCCATTTCATCCGGTACTCCGGCCAAAGCTTCGGGTACTGACTTCAATCAAGTTGAGGAATTCAAGCTAGATCTTCAATTAAGTGAATCCCATCTAACATGGACAGGATACAATCCATTCAAGACTTTCACTTTACTAACATATTCTTCTTACAGGACCCCACAAGGCTCTCATCGTCCGATTTCAGCAGGAAGTAACTTGGCAGATGCTCTGCCCCCTTTCCCCATTGTTTCACTTAGGATAGTGTATATACCTAGTTAGAGCTAACTTCCTATTGTTTATGGTTGGGATCGGAAAGAGGTGTTCAGGCTTGGACACCTCTTTCAGATGACTTTAGGGTTTAGTTAAAATAGACATAGTTAGGATGTGACATAAGCAGATTGTCTTATCTTTTTATATTTCACATTTATGATTGTTAATTTTGGATACTTTACACTGTTAAATCTTAATCCTCTTTTAGACTAAAAGGGGAATTGTAGGGGAAACTGTATCCATGCCTACTTAGGGGCTGGCTACAGGTGTGTCTGACCAGGGTGACATAGAGAGTGAGAGGCGGTCAGGTGGCTGGGCACTTTCGGTTTCACTTTCTTCTTGCTGTACAGACTGCTGCAGTGCTGACTGGCTGATTAGGTCACTCTGTAAGTAAGGCTTTTTGCTATTAAATACCCTTATATTTCTACCTGACTCCATATTGGTAATTTCCCACTTTAGAGGAGCAGAAATATTGAGTTGGGGGAAGAATAGAGGAGAGCAGGATGAGAGATACCATAATAGACCATTATAGGTCCGAGGAGAGATCTGGCACTAGGGAGATTACCAGAGACCAACAAGGATGACACGTACTGACAATCCAGGAAATGGTGGAGAGGATTACCTAAATGCCCTTCCCCTAAAATGAGACTGATGACAACTTTTTATGCCATCCTAGAGCCCTCATCCAGTGGCTGATGGAAGCAGAGGCAGACATCCACAGATATACACTGAATTGAACTCTGGAACTTAGTTGCAGAGAGGGAGGAATAAAGATCGAAGGGGTTGGAACCAGGCCCACAGAAACAGCTGGCCTGAACAAGGGGGAGCACATTGACCCTAAATGCTGTCTGAGAGGCCAGTACAAGACTGATCCAGACCGCTGAACATGGATGTCAATGAGGAGGCCTCTGCACTCTAGGGGGCCCTTGTGGTGGATTAGTATTTTTTCCTGGTGTTAGAAGGGACTTTGAGAGCCCAGACCATATGAAGGGATGTACTCTTGCCCTGGACACATGGAGAAGGGCCTAGGCCCTGCCCAGGATGATGTGGTAGACTTTTCGGAGCCCCCATTGAGGGCCCGACCCTGTCTGGGGAGTGGAGAGTGGATGGGGTGGGGGGTAGGTCGGGGGTGGGAGAGGAGAGGTGGGGTGAGGGGAGGGAGAGGGAAAAGGGATTCACATGTGAAACATGCTTGTTCCTAATTTGAACTAATAAAGAATTAAAATAATATAAATAAAAAAGCAAGAAGAAAAACAGTTGAAGGAAATGAATAAATCTGTTTAAGATCTTCAAATGGAAATGTGGACAATAAGGAAAACACAAATTGAGAGAATCCTGGAGATGCAAAATCTAGGTACGTGAACAGGAATTACAGATACAAGCATCACCAACAGAACAGAATACACAGGATGGTAGAGAGAATCTCAGATGTTGAAGATAATATGGAAGAAATAGATACATTACTTTGCTCAAAGAAACTGTTAAGTCAGGCATTGGTGGCTCAACCTTTAATCCCAGCACTCGGGAAGCAGAGGCAAGCTGATCTCTGTGAGTTCAAGGCCAGCCTGGTCTCCAGAGTGAGTGCCAGGATAGGCTCCAAAGCTACACAAAGAAACCCTGTCTCGAAAAAAAACAAGAGAGAGAGAGAGAGAGAGAGAGAGAGAGAGAGAGAGAGAAACCAAAACAAAAAAAAAACTGTCCTAAGCCAGGCATTGGTGGCTCACGCCTTTAATCCCAGCACTCGGGAGACAGAGACAGGTGGATCTCTGTGAGTTCGAGGCCAGCTTGGTCTCCAGAGCAAGTGCCAGGATAGGCTCCACAGCTACACAGAGAAACCCTGTCTTGAAAAACCAAAAACAAAAAAACACCTGTTAAGTCTAAAAACATTCTAAACATAAAATATCCAGGAAATCTGGAGGACTATGAAAAGACCAATCTTAACCAGAATAGTAACAAAAGAAGGAACAGAATCCCAGCTGAATTATCAGAAAATATTTTCTACAAAATCATATAAAAACTCTCTTCCTGACCTAAAGAGAGATATTCCTATAAAGGTACAAGAAGCAAAGAGAAAACAAAATAGATTAGAACAGAAAATAAAGCCATCCCCACATAATAATAAAACACTAAACCCACACATAAAAGAATGAATATTAAAAGTACTAAGGGAAAAAAGTTCAAATGATGTATAAAGGCAGACCTATTAGAATTAAAGCTGACTTCTCAATGTAGACTCTAAAACAAGAAAAGCCTTGACTGATGTGCTGCAGATTCTGAGACTGCAGATTCTAGCTCTCAGTCTTATATCCAGCAAAACTTCCACTTACCATAGTTGGAGAAATCAAGATATCCTATGATAAAGTCAAATTCAAACAAAATTTATCTGCAATTCCAGCCCTTTAAAAGGTCCTTAGAAAGGAAACTCCAACCTGAGGAGGTTATCTACACCTAAGAAAACACAGTATATAGTCTCATACCAGCAAAAACAAAAAATGGAAGCATTCTTGGACACACACACACACACACACACACACACACACACACACACACACACACACAGGCATGCACACATGCACGCACATGCCACCACTGCCACCACCACCACCACCACCACCAAAACACACACAAAAAAAATTACCAATTGTAACTGATATCTATCAATATCAATAGATTCAATTCCCTAATAAATAGACACAGACTAACAGAATAGATGTGAAAACAAAATTCAACCTTCTGATGCATACAAGAAAAAACACCCTAGCATCAAAAATAGACATTACGTCAGAGTAAAGGGTTGGCAAAATTTTCAAAGCAAGTGGGCCCAATTAATAAGCTTGTGTAGCCTTTCTAATATCTAACAAAATAGTATTCAAAACAAAATTAGTAAGAGCACATCATACTAATCAAAGGAAAAATTCCCAAATATGATCTTTCAATTCTTAATATCTATATACCAAACATAAGGGCAATAACATTTGTAAAAAAGAGTTTACTAAGGTTTAAATCATACATTGACACTCTCACATTGATAGTGGGATACTGATGGACAGGTCATCCAAACAAAAACTAAACAGAAATACTGGAGGTAAGAGACAGAGATGTTATAAATCAAATGGATGTAGCAGATATTTATAGAATATTTCACTAGAACACAAGAAAATATACTTTCTTCTTAGCAGCACACAGAGTTTTCTCCAAAATTAACCACATAATGCTCACCAAGCAAGTCTAAATAGATATAAAATGTAATAACCCTATGCATCTATCAAACCATGGTAGGTTAAAGCTGGGTTTCAACAGACTCTCAAACAAGAGAAAGCATGGAAACTGAACAACTATACTGACTGAAAACTAGATCAAGGCAGGAATAAACAGAGTTTGGCTACACAGCATATCCAAACTTACGGGACACAATGAAAGCTGTGCAAAGAGAAAAGTTTATAATACTAAGTGCCTTCATAATGAATTTGGAGAAATCTCATACTACCAACTTAACAGCACACTGAAGAGGAGTATAAAGCAGCAAATAATCATACTCATGGCTGAAATCAATTCATTAGAAGAAGAGAACAAAAAATCAAAGAAATGGAGTTGTTTCTTTGAGAAAATCAACAAATAAACAAAACATTATCCAAACTCACTAAAAGACAGAGAGAGAATATCCAAATTACCAAAATCAGAAATGAAAAAAGGGGAAATAACAATAGCTACTTAGGAAATCCAAAGAACCATTAGGTATTATTGTAAAAACCTATACACCACAAAATAGAAAAATGTGAAAGAAATGGATAATTCTATCAGTAGATACAACTTAACAAAGTTAACTAGAGATCAGGTGAACAATTTAATTTAAGGAACTTATAAGCCTTAAGGAAATGGAAGAAGACACTAAATATCTCCCAACCATAGAACAAGACAAAAACAAAAAGAAAACAAAACAACAACAAGAACAAAAAAATCCCAGTTCAGGAACAAGAGCCATAAACCTCATATTATTCCACTAAATAGGAAACAAAAGGAACATTGCCAAATACATTTTATGAGGCCACAGTCACACAAAGATTGAATAAACAAAGAGAATGACAGACTAATATCCCTTTTAAACATAGGTGTAATGTTACCCAATAAAATACTTGCAAACTAAATCCAAGAACACATCAAAAAGATCTTCTACCTCGGTTAATCAAGTAGGCTTCATCCCAGAGATGGTAGGGGTGGTTCAACATATGAAAATCAGTAAATGTAATCCACCATATACAAAAACTAAGAGAAAAAGATACATTTGGGTAGTTTTAAAGTAATTGGCTCCCACAATATCATAGGGAGAGGCATTATTAGGAGGCATGGCCATGTTGGAGGATAGACATCACTGTGGAGGTAGGCTCTGAGGTTTCATACATGTCCAAGATTCCACCACATGTCCCGTTGGCTGCAATATGTAGGACTCTCAGCAACTTCTCTATTATCATGGCTGTCAGAATGCCACGATGTCCCACCATGATGATAGTGGACTAAACCTCTGAAATGTAAGAGAGCCATGGAAATTAAATATTTTTCTTAATGTGAGTTGCCATGGTATTGCCATCTCTTCACAGCAATAGAAACCCTAATACATACATGACCATTTCATCAGATGCCAATAAAAAATCTTCGACAAAATCCAACTCCCCTTCATGATATAATCCCTGGAGATATCAGGGATACAAGGGACACAGCCAAAAATAATAAAGGCAATTTACAACTATCCTACAGGCAACACCAAATTCAATTGAGAGAAACTAGAAGTAACTTCACTAAAATCAGGAACAAGACAAGGCTGTGCATTTTCCCCATATCTATTCAATATTGTACTTGAAGTTCTAGCTATAGCAATAAGACTACTGAAAGAACTCAAAGAGATACAAGTCAGAAAGGGAAGAAGTAAAAGTATTCTTATTTGTAGATGATATGACAGTATGCATAAAACACCCTAGAAGTTTTACTGGAAACCCCTACAAATGATAAGCACCTTTTGTAAAGTGGCTGGATACAAGACATAGTAAAGAATTTTGTGTACCAACCAAGGAGTTTTGCATTTACTCTATGGGGAAAAACACTAGTAAATTTAATTTAATAAACAAAAGAGAGGATAGAAATGGAGATGAATTTGTTTAATCCCAACACTCAGGACACAAAGACAGTTTGATCTTCTATTCAGAGGCCAGAGAGCAACTTCCAGACCAACTAGGGCTACATAGTAAGAGCCTGTATCAAAACAAAGTGGGTTTCTGTGGGACTGGAAAGAAAACAGAGCTTGAATCAAATGCCAAGAGCAGCCCAATTAGATCACAATCTGCATTCCAGAGTCCTAAGCTGTAGCATCTTGTCAAGGCCTGGCCTCATGTCCTCCATGTCTGGTAGTGATGGACATCACCTTTCCACATTGCATACTTCTGTCTGGATACTTTGCCTCTGCTTTCTCTGCAGATGATTCTGCATTTTCTTGAATACATCATTTTCATGCTCAATATCATTACTTCCAATTTCTTGTATTATGGTCTATTCTTGAAAGCACTTATCCTAAACCTCATCCCTGACTCTCATATCTGAAGAGCAAAGATAAACTATCTTTGATTTGGTTCAACACTACCTATTAATTCTTAACAATGTTTTTAGTGTTTCCTAGAAGCACAGTTCAATAGCAGAAGAATGAAAATACTTTCAAGGCTAAAATCTCATATTTTGCCATCCATAAATTAATAAAACTTGATAGGATCTTTTAAAATCCAACAAAAATAACAATAACTTCTTTGATGAATAGGAAAATGGCATTTTAAGAAA
This sequence comes from Cricetulus griseus, assembly GCF_003668045.3. Classification (NCBI taxonomy): domain Eukaryota; kingdom Metazoa; phylum Chordata; class Mammalia; order Rodentia; family Cricetidae; genus Cricetulus; species Cricetulus griseus. Next base: position 83,786,350 of record NC_048604.1, read on the forward strand.
TAACATTATTAATAGTCAGATTTTAATTAACTATACCAGGAGACTAAATTATCTTTTTATTCTCACTTAAAAAGGAATGTTAACAATGCAATCCCCATCAAAATCCCAACCCAATTCTTCACAGACCTTGAAAGAACAATTCTCAACGTTATATGTAGAAACCAAAGACCCAGAATAGCCAAAACATCCCTATACAATAAAGGAACTTCTGGAGGCATCACCATCCCTGACTTCAAGCTCTATTATAGATCTATAGTCCTGAAAACAGCTTGGTATTGGCACAAAAATAGACAGGTAGACCAATGGAATAGAATTGAAAACACTGATATTACCCCACACACCTATGAATACTTGATTTTTGACAAACAATCCAAATTTATACGATGGAACAAAGAGAACATCTTCAACAAATGGTGCTGGCATAACTGGTTGCAGACATGTAGAAGACTGCAGTTAGACCCAAGCCTATCGCCTTGCACAAAATTTAAGTCAAAATGGGTCAAAGATCTCAACATAAATCCAGCTACACTGAACCTATTAGAAGACAAAGTGGGAAATACCCTTGAATTAATAGGTACAGGAGATCGCTTCCTGAACATTACACCAGTAGAACAGACACTGAGGTCAACAACTGATAGATGGGACCTCCTGAAACTGAGAAGCTTCTGTAAGGCAAAGGAGACAGTAAGCAAGACAAAAACGGCAGCCAACAGACTGGGAAAAGATATTCATCAACCCCACATCTGACAGAGGGCTGATCTCCAAAATATACAAAGAACTGAAGAAGCTAGTCTCCCAAACAAAAAACAACCCAATTAAAAAGTGGGGTACAGAACTAAATAGACAATTCTCAACAGAGGAATCTAAAATGGCTGAAAGACACATGAGAAAGTGTTCAACATCCTTAGTCATCAGGGAAATGCAAATCAAAACAACTCTGGGATACCATCTTACTCCTGTCAGAATGGCTAAAATCAAAAATACCAGTGACAGTTTATGCTGGAGAGGATGCTGAGAAAGAGGAACACTCTTCCACTGCTGGTGGGAGTGCCAACTTGCACAGCCACTGTGGAAATAAGTATGGAGACTCCTCAAGAAAATGGGAATGAGTCCACCACAAGATCCAGCAATTCCACTCCTAGGCATATACCCAAAAGAAGCACATTCATATAACAAGGACATATGTTCAACCATGTTCATAGCAGCATTATTTGTAATAGCCAGAAACTGGAAGCAGCCTAGATGCCCCTCAACCGAAGAATGGATAGAGAAAATGTGGTACATTTACACAATGGAGTACTACTCAGCAGAAAAAAACAATGGAATCTTGAAATTTGCAGGAAAATGGATGGAACTCGAAGAAACCATTCTGAGCGAGGTAACCCAATCACAAAAAGACAAACATGATATGTACTCACTCATATGTGGACCTGCTTTATGATACATAGTAGTGACCATGCTTTATCAGAGCTGTTTTTAATGATGTTGCTCAGAATGGTTTCCTCCCAGATGATGACTGAGAAGCTAATTAAAAAAAATGGTGCCAAGTACCGTAAGAGTAACAGAACTGCGCTGTTTTCTGGGATTTTGATTTTCACTTTTTTGCTGTTGTTTGTTTGTTTGTTTGTTTGTTTTTGATTTTTTGTTTTTTGTTTTTTGCTTTTTAAATGGAGTCTGCTGGATGTCTCTACAATTTTGTTCAAATGACTGCAGAACCTGGAAAAGCTGTTGCTGCTATTGATGCATAACATATTGCCATTATCTCTCTCTCTCTCTCTCTCTCTCTCTCTATATATATATATATATATATATATATATATATATATATGCTAATTGAAACTCAAATATGTGATGAATCCAAGGTGTTTCAGAGAGTGCTCACCTGTGCATGCAAATTTGATTTCATCTTTAGTAAGTAGTAAAGTTATATGCTTGCCAAAATAAATAAATAAGTGACACACTGGAAGACAAATGTCACACAATTTCAATTTTATGTGTAACCTAGAAATGATGAACTTACAGCAACAGAGAGCAGTATTGCGGATATTAGGCTTCAATGTGGGTTTTTAACAATGGGGAAACGATTGGTTTAAGGATATAAAACTGCAGTTGAACAAGAGGCATGGACTCTGTGAAGTCTTGAGTTCTACTTAGAGCATGATAAATATGGTTGATAACAATATGCTATATTTTAAAAGTTGTGAGATAGTATACTTTAAGTGTTCTCAAAACAAAAATGATGAATATGTGTGATGTAACATGTTAATCGGTTTAATTTAGCCATGCCATTGTGAACATACTGTATTGTGTATCATAATTGTGCATGAATTTATTTATGAGCTAAATAAATGAATGAAAAAAAGAAGAGACTTTGAGAGCCCATCCCACGTGAAGGGATGCTCTCATCCGGGACACATGGGGGAGGGCCTAGCCCTGGCCCAGGATGATGTTGTGGAATTTGGGGAGCCCCTGTGGAGGGCTCTACCCTCTATGGGGAGTGGATGGAGGAAGGGGATTGTGGGGGATTGGGGGGAGTGGGGAAAGGGATAATGGACTGACATGTGAAATTATAATTTGTAAAAATTAAATTAAAAAAAGTTGGGTTGGTGATCAAAGACGATGATTAATTCCTTGTGCCTATCTTTGCCCTCAGCATCCTGGGATGATTAAATAAAAAATTAATGATGAGTATGTATGCACCCTGAGGACTTAAAGTAGAAATGACTGAAAAAAAATATATATAATAAAAAAGGAATGTTAAAAGAAAATGAAATCAGAAATTGAAAGAAGCATTTGATACTACAATACGTATTATAGTGTTTTGGAAATTGTTAACTATTAAGGACATTCTAATGGAATCTATTTTATGATGTATTTGCCATTTGACAGTTATTCAAATAATTATTAATTTGTGACCTTTCCCCTTCCTCCTGCATATCATCATGTATGTTTATACTTACCTTTGATCATATATAACGTGACTTAAAGAAGACTGTTAAAGATGGGTGGATTTCTGCTTATTCTATACTATGCGGGCATAGGAATCACTAACGTGTGTTTTGTCTATTTTTAATTATTTTTTATTTATTAGTGTGCACAAATATGCAAATACTTGCATTGCAGCATATCTGGAGGTCGGAGGGCAACCTCCAGAGTTTGATCTCTTCTTCCACCATGAACTCTAGGTATCAACCACAGGTTTCCTGGCTTGCAGAACAAATGCTTTTGCCAAGTAAAATATCTCATTGGCCATGTGTCTTCTTTTTAATATTTTGTTTACTTGTCATTCAAAACTGCTTTTTACACTAAAATTATTAGTTCATTTGTGTTTCATATACAGCATTTGAAAATATTTTGCTGAATCTCTGACAGACCATTTAAGATTTATATTGAATAAAGCACAACAACTTAAATAAGATTTGTGCTTTTTATCTGATTCCATTTAACTGTCATAAATAGTCATCAGACAAGATATGTGAAGTAACAATTCAGAAACTGATATAAAACAATAGAAAATAACAAGAGTTTGATTTTTATGCATCATTTCTTCAGGAAAACATCATGGGGGGAAATAGCTTTGAAAAAGTTCAGTGAGGTTTGCCATTTAGTTAATTAACTTAACCATTTTCATTAGCAGACTCAATATTGACTTTAGAATAATGTCTGCTTAATTTCTTTCAGGCAATGAATATGCATGAAACACTATCAAAGGTAAAGCAAAAATAAAGATACTATTAGGTAAGAAATGAAAATTAGGAAACAGGACTAAGTCAGAATCCTTTGTTGTGTTCATTCATAAACATTTGTTTGCAGCATGTGGTTCTAAACATTTAAGATATGACCTTGGCTTTGGCACATTATTTTAGCTGCTTAGCTCAGGATTTATAATAATCTCAATTCTTTAAGAATACTTTTCTAAATTGGTTGGAGAATACTAAAGCACTGCATAAACCCAGCGACCTGAATGTAAGTTTCTGCTTCAATTGAAAAGCTAGCCTTTTAAAAACAGTCACTTTTATTTATTTTTTATTTTATTTTATTTTATTTTATTTTTGGTTTTTCGAGACAGGTTTTCTCTGTGTAGCTTTGGAGCCTATCCTGGCACTCGCACTGGAGACCAGACTGGCCTCGAACTCACAGAGATCTGCCTGCCTCTGCCTCCAGAGTGCCGAGATTAAAGGCATGTGCCACCAACGCCCAGCCATAAAATGTCAATTTTTAACCTCTTAAGACCATATTCATTTTATATGCCTTTATATTAGAATAACTAAAATCAGCAGGATACTAATGATTTTTGGAGGAAGAAATCTGGTACATAAGATTGAAATAAATTTACGTTCATCATAACCAATTGATGAACACATGTGGTAAACTTGAAGTAATAACATAAAAATAAGCATACACAGCAGGGCTCTTTACTGTGATGTTTGATTGATTTTGTTGTTTCTGGGCATTTGAAAGCTAGAAGTCTTATCAAGAAATTTTAATGACTTTGAAATATGACAATAAATATTTCAGACAAAAATCTTAGTTTCTTAACTAAACCATTCTCTAGCAGGTCACAAAGCAGAATCAAGTAAGCAGGGCTTTTGTTTTAGTATGTATATTCAAGCCCCACAGCAGCAAATCTCATTAAATAAGTCTTCCAGAGTCTTAAGAGCAAAACTAGATTATACAGTTTAGATTGGGGATTCCAGCAGTTATAATATCTCTGCTGTTATAGTACACACAGAATACCATGCATATTAGTAGTAAGAAAATTAAACTGGTTCTGTGTTAACAATTTGTCCCCAATTTTACTTGGGTATTATATGAAATTTAATAAATCTAAAACTGGAGTCAAGGGTAGTTTACTGAAAAAATTAAACATTGGAACTTGATTTAATGATCTGCTTTACCATTTATAAGCCATCTGATCTCTGTGGCACACAATAACTTCTGGAAGACCATGTACACTTATGTAGACCACAACGGTATCTATGCTTTATAGCTCTCTTCATCCTGTGTCACTTTCATTCCAGAATCTTTTTAAATCTTGCATTATGTAGGCACTAAAATGTACCCTCTCAATTTACATTTCCCTTTTGCAGTGGGCTTGTTTAGGCTATTATCACCTGGGCTGTTACAAACAAAGAAAAGGAATAAAAAAGAATCTCTAACTGGAATGTAGACACCTAGTTACCATCAGATCAACTTTGGTATTGTCTCCTGATTCAATGTTCTAAAACAAAACTCAGCTCTTGAAAGAAAATATTTTCCTTCCAGATAAATTACCAGGACTGGATGTCATTTGTAATAATGAAAGGAAAAGATCAAATAATCATTCTCATATAGAAATTCTAGTGCATTCTCCCAGTAAGACATAGAACATGCTTGGAAGAACCAAACCTTTCTTTCTAAAAATACTTATGGGCTGGCTGAAGATGCAGCTGAATAAAGCTCAGTGGTAGTCCACTTCCCTAACATGTGTAAGATGCTACACCCCATGCCCAGCATTACAAAAAAAAAAAAAAAAAACATGGAATGAGACACTTTAGATATCACTTTATCTCTGATGGACCTATGATAAAAGAAGTTGAATATATTGCTTTAATGGGACAGAGATGTATCTAACAATTATTAGTTGACAACCACTGCATTCAGTTAGAAGATACAGATTCAATATTCCTTCCCTTGGTAGTTAAAGATTTTAAAAAACCATGTCCAAAAATACCTTTCCAGTTTTTAACAATCAACTAACTTGATTTGGATAAAACCCTGTCAAAACATTTTAATTATGATCTTTCTTCTTGTAATTGTGCCTCTCACTTAAGAATGGAATAGTGCCTATGTAAGACCTTTATCATTGTGATAGAAATCAATTTTCAGTTTGATGTACTTTTTTAATAATTATCTATTCCTAAGCATATTGTGTAATGCTATTCTCTGTTGCAATCTCTCTTTCCACATGATTTTTCACCAGCTAATTATATATAAGGTTATTTGATGGCCTATGGATGCTGTTCATTACTTTGTCTTCTGTCTCACTGTAAATTGTATTATTTCTTTCTATACACTGCTTTACTATTATCTGATCTCCAATAAATATTATTAATGTGAGAATATAATTAAAGGATGTTCTTTATTATGATAATATTCACAAATATTCACCTAAATTTAAGTATTAAAATATCCATGACCGTATTGCTTTTCAGGTTTATAAGAAATGAAAATGGTAAATAGTCATGAAATGCATAGCAGCAGGTAACTATGAACCACAAATCTCGTTTTAGTCCCATAAAATTCCATGATATATCAATGTCACAGACATGTAAGCATAATTCTATGGTGTTAATGCAATGATAAAAATAATTTAAAGATGCATCTCTGAGAGCATACACTTACAATTGTACAATATGATATTCTGAAATATATTAGATATATGGCTCTGTTATTTAAATATACATTTAAGCTATTATTATGCACTTGACAAATTTTTTAGAAAGTTCATAAAGACAATGTTCAGCTTCTCTAAAATGATTTAACATTTAGATTTTGCTACTAATAAATTCACTACTGAAAATATGCATAATATTTAAACCAAAATAATTCAACAACAATTTTTTAGCTTCTTGTGTAAGGATTCAGGCATTATGCTGGCCTGCCCCTGTCACCAGGCAGAATGCCCTCAAGCAGTACCCTGGTCAACCCAGGGTTCCTGGCTGAGTAGTCTACATGAAGGTGCAAAGGACCCCTTTACAAGAAAGACCCTAACCCACTTACAAAATCTTTTCTGCTTTCTTTCCCGATGTTCCCCTGGGCAGACAGGACTTTTCCAATCTCCCTCTTCTCTTCTGTCCTCTCTCTGTCTTTGTGTCTCTTTACCACTTTCCTCTCCCCTTTCCCTTTCTAATAAAACCTCTCACTAAGCTTTGTCTTCTTGGCATGTTTATCCCCTGCCTTGGTCACCCTCACATGCCATGGAATCCATCGCGTTTCCCCACACACTTTATCATAACATCTTGTGTTATAATTCTGAGAAATTCCAGAATTATAATCATTATTCCCCCTTCCTCTTTCATTTTTTCAATAATGCATGGAGTAGATTAATAAAGGGATTTCTTTCTTTCAAGATTTTTGATTGGTTGATTGGTTGATTAAATAAGACAGAGATATACAACAAAACCTTATGTCAAACAAAATAGAATAACTAAATTGTAATTCATTCAGAGATTATTATATATGGTAACAATGTAATTTCTTCTCCACAGAGAAAATCTGTTACTTTTCCCAACAGCATTGACATCGAAATTTAACTAGAGTAATTCTGGGCAATAGAAACATAATTTTAACCACACATGCAACTTTGGCACAACTGAAAGCATACATACAAACAACACTGTATTGACAAAACATGTTATATTTAGGAATATATATGCATATGTAGGCATGCAATAATAATTAGTAAAAAATGAGACCATCTATTTGGAGAAAAGTGGGGCATGTATATGGGAGGGATGAAAGGGAAAGGAGAAATATAATTGAATTTCTATCTTAAACTGAACAAAAAAGGAAAAAACAGGTAAAAATAGGTAAAATGATTTTTTAATAATGAATTCGAATGATATAGACAGATATTTTACTTGATTATTTTCATGCTAAGGCTTGCCCACTTGCTTTCTTTCATTATGTCCATGTTGCAGTTGGAACCCAGGACCTTATGCATTACTAGTCAAGCACTCTAATTCTAAGACTTATCCTCAGACCTGTACAATATTTTCCTATGTATTGAGTGCAGTTGAATTCCCTATATGTTAGGCTATAGCTACCCTAGGAGACAGCACTTATCAGCAATCATATCTTGAATATTTTGTACAAGGTTTTGCTAAAAATGATGACATTTTTACAAATATTAATTGTTCTTATCCATCTCTTGACTCTTTCCTCTTAAAAAAAGTTTTTATAAAAGGAGCTATGTTAAATATATTGAAGTCATTATTTGAAAATAAATGAACTATGAAGATCATTGTCACAGTAAATACAGCCTCCTGCCACACTGAAGTGCTAAACTCATTATTTTGAAAATATATCTGAGATTTCTGTGAATACTAAATTCATATGTAAATATAAGTCTCTATTTATGGAAGAACATGTCTACTTAAAAATATACGTAAAAAATTATAGTTCTATTTTTGTTATATTTTGACATTTCTGTGTAATAAAATTTCATTCATGGGGCAGAACTCTTCATTAATATAGCAAAAATTTTAGCTTCCATCATCAATTTTGAACTCTTAATATAAAAGAAAGCATGAAAATTATTTTAAAGATGTCCTTAACTTTCATTAGGAAGCCATTGTCATATTACACATGACAAAATAGCTGGAATTCAAAGGCATATTTTTATAAAAAGGAAAATCACTATGTACTAAAATTTGAGTGTGAGTCAGCAAGAGACATTTTGTATGAAAACTATGTAAGTTTGAGTCACCCAATATTTTTTAAGCCTCTCTGGTTTCAGCTCATACTATCTCTCCTTAGGGCAAAGTTGACAAAAATCCATTGCAAATCATTTCTGAATTAAGGGTTTTGAAAACGTACTTCCACACTTTTTTGAAATGTAGAATAATAAATTCAATCTCATAAAGTAATGTTACTGTACACAGATTTCTGTAATTCTAAAAATAGTGTTCTGTACCAATAAAAATATAAGCTTCAAGACTCTTAGAAAACTAACTGCATTTTCAAAGGGCAACTATCAGAAGGAAAAATCTGTGGTGTACAGATTCTAACAAGGGATGTTGTCACTGTTTTCCCTTTAATGAGAGTATCCAAGACTTAATTCTAATAAATACAATATGTAAAGATGATAGCATATGCCTTGCATATTTAGATTATTAAGGCTCTGAATTTTGTCTTGCTAGCAATCTCTATCTCTAGCTTAGATGAGACAAATTGCTAGGTCAGAATGCCATGTATGATGAGGAACTGACGATAACTTTCATTCAAAAGAAACTTAGGATTTCAGTTAATCAAATACATTGAAATTCATTCTAGCCAACAGCTGTGTGAGTTTGGAAGCAGTTCATTCATCATTTACTCTTCAGATGAGATCTTAACTCTGACTAATACATTGAGCACAAAATTTGAAGAGATTATGACATGAGAATTCCAATCTCCAAATTTTGATATACATATTTCTTGAAATTCACAACCCTACACATAAATTTTAGTATTTTAATTTTTTTTTATGTGAATGGGTGCCTTGTTTGCATGTGTATCTGTGAGCCACATACAAGCCTGGTGTTCAAGGAGGCCAAAGAGCCGGTCTGATTACCTGGAACTGGGGTTATAAATGATTGTGAACCACCATGTGGATGATGGGAATCAAATATGGGTCCTCTGAAAGAGCAAGGAGGGCTTTTAACCACTAAAATATCTCTCCACAACACACACACACACACACACACACACACACACACACACACACACACACACACACACATATTCACTACTCTTTTGCTAATTTGTTCAAAAGCAATGGATAATTAATAGATAATCTTACAATATTTTGATAGGAAAATGAGATAACATAAATAAGTTGATGCTTAGGGTAGTATTTAACACTGAATTGCTGTGCCTACATACAGCTAACATATGAGTGTGTTACTGGAAAATGATTCTGTTCTTAAAATGCTCAATGTCTATAGAAACAGATTAAGTATATGTTCAGATATAGTTAAAAAGAAATGCATTATTATGAGATGCTGCTTCAAAACATTCTCATATTTTATGTAGAGCAATAATAAAGATGAATAACATTATTTGCTCTTCTTGCTGTATTTCACCATCTTGCATTTGAAGAAATCCATTTATCTTTGTTACTGCTATTTCAAATGGAATTCTAAATCTCCACTACTACACAGACTTCTGGTAAGCCTGCTTTTAAGAAGATGATGTTTGAGAATTACAAAGCAATTAAACATTTTTAATTGCATGTATTTTATTTCAAGGGTCATGTTCTTGCCAGAGGATGTAAGTGGAGGTCAAGGAGCCCCTTCCAGGAGTGTGATCTCCCCACCACATGCTAACTAGTCAGCAGACTTGATTGGCAAGTTTCTTTAATAACTAAGCAATCTTGTCAGCCTGAGAATAACTCTGTTGAATAAAAGAAAATTCTTCTTTCCACCCATTCTTTAAATTATGCATCATAAATTGTCTGCATGGTTAATTTGAATTGCTCACTAAAATACATAATAAAGATAAACTATATGTAAGATTGTAAGTGGGAAATTACCTATCCTGGTAATGCTAACAAGTTAGTACATAATTAGTAGTAAGAGTTGCAGAGGATAATTTCAGAAAAATGAATAGTAAAGTGACATTGAGAATAAAATGAAGAGATAGATAAAGAGCAAAAGAGAGAGATTTTGATAGGATGAGGAGGAACTGTGGAAGAGGTAAAGGATAGATTACAATACAGAGATTGAGGTAAAGTGCACTGTCATATGAAATAGATATGATGAAAACATTTTGGAATTGACTTCTGAAAAGTGCTGAGGAATTGGAAACTTAGAAGTGCTAAATAACAATTCTATATCCTTTCAAGTTTTGACATGGTATAGTGTGTGAAAAAAATGAGAAATAAGTTTCCAAATTATCCTAAGTTCTCAATTTCTGAAACTAAATTAATTTTTTAGAGTCTAAGCTCAATTTTGTAAAATGTCGATGAATCCTATACAATATCTTATGCATGACACTCTAAGAAATTTCTGAAATGTTATTTTTCCTGATTAGTTTTCTTTTCTATCAGATTCTGAAATTACATACTTACATCTAAGACTGATGATAAATTTTCTCTATTTGAAATACTTTTAAATGGAAAAGAATTCTCTATTATTGTCAGGGAACACAGGCCTTGATAACTATGTGCGGATCTTGTTCTCCTGTGATTTTGAACCTTCTTTAAACATAGTAGAAGCCCTATAACTGTTCTGATGGAAAGATGATATTGAATAAATACCTCATTTAAATTCAGTAAACCATAACCATAAAGTTACCAGAGTATTACTCGTCTAAGGATAGTTGTTTAATCTCTGTGTACAAGATTCATTTCTATTCATTTACTAGGCTGCTATATTGTCTAGGAAACCTAATTTTTCCCTTCCAATATCATGCCCTACTCTATGCTCACATCTAGGTTTGTTTATAATCTCAGTTTCAGGCTCTTATCTTAATCTTAGATCTTATAAAATGGGGTATTTATTCTGAATTATATTTTCATCAGTTTTTGTGACCATATTTTATATGGGAAAACAGAAATTGAAGAGCAGTAACATAGAATTATGCTTAAACTTATATCCATAGTCACAATATAAGAACTTGTAAAAAGGAAGTGATCTTGGAAAAGGTCTCCCCAGAACAAGAGTTTGAACTCAATGAATTTTGATATATGTTCCCATGACACATCAATAAAGTGTGGAGAAGTGAAACATCCAAATGAGTCAAAAATTTTATTTTATCTGGGGGTTGCAGATAGGGCACAGTGGTAACAATTTCTTGCTGCTTTTACAGAAGACTCGGGTTCTGTTCCTAGCACCCACATAGAGGCTAACAGTCTTCTGTAACTCCAGTTCCAGGGAATCCATCATCCTCTTTTGGACTCCACATGAAAAGTAAGCATATGGTACACAGATATATATGCACTCAATGAAAGCACAACTTTAAAATATTTTACATTATTTAATGAGTTATTAGGGCAAATGACTAATGCCTTGGAAATTCAGGAGATACAGCAGGCAGAAAATATTAATCAAACTTGGTGAATAAGGAGACTAGGTTATTTACATAGCAAATTCTATTATCAAAGGAACAATGTTCTCCCTGCATTTCTGTTGTGCCCTAAGAATAAGCAGAGAAAGCCCTAGCTGAAGAGAAACAAGTACTGGGAGTTGGAATTGAAACACTATATGTATAAATGTTTGGTGCTGAGGAGATATGGACTAAGCACCAATGACACAGTGTTTCCTACAGTACTTAATATAATTTGTGCTTGCATGATCTCAACAATTTACCTACATATTGAATGCACTATCATCATAGGATAATTTACTGTGAATATTGACTGACTGGCTAAAAGTTCAGCTACATACAATGCTTTGGACATGAGTAGGTTTATGCTTCTCAGTTTTTCTGCCTTTTATCTATCAATCATCTATATAATAGTCTCATTTCCTTTTGTTAGAATTTCACTTTGCTACCTTCACAATGTTTTAGGAAATACTTTCTTTTCATTATAGTTTATAAGATGATAGTCTTATTTACATCAAGAATGAGCATGTGATTCAATTCAGGAAAATGAGTTTATAAGGGGTCTTCCCAAAATGTGTTGGGAAAGAATGCCTCTAAAGAGGTCACAAAAATAAGTTTCCAGGTGTGGTTTTTAAAATTGTTTCAGGAATGTTTTGTACCATAAAAGGAACAATGAAGATGACAGGTTAAAACAGAAAAGTAGAATTCTCCCCTCTTCCCACAAAAAAGTAAAGAAAATATTAAATAAGATTTTTTATGATTCTGATTTTTTTTAAAAAAATAGAGCATTTACAATTATGTTATATGTGAAAGAAAGTGAAAACATATGCTACTTTAAAATAATCCACTTCAAATTAAGTCATAAATTCTCTTGGTTTGTGTTAACAAAATAATAGCTCTTTGTCACTTTTCTTCTATGACTATAAGCCCTTCTTTAATGTCATAGTAAAAATTTACGTGAATCACTAAATATTCAATTTTTCCAGAAGAAAATGATTTTTAAATTTGCACTTTTCGATTTAGAGATTTTGAAAGCCCAAAGTATTTGAGAGGATGCTGATGAGTGAAAGGTTAATCTAATAGTACCTGCTGTGCCTACATTGGCAAATGGAATGAAATAACACAGATGGTGGCATTTGCCTGGGAGTTTAATCCAGGGGTGTCTTCTCAAAGGTTAATAAATTATAATGCAATTTCTATCTTTTCCAAAAGATATGGATGTACATTTTTTTCTGTACCACTAAAACTCCCAGCCTAACATTTATATCAGTAATTAATCAAAAGTTATCATTAAATAATACTTTAGTATATCTGTTACTATTCCTTTTCAGCTCAGCAAAAAATAAAATTTTGTTTGAACCTTTATTCTGGAGTCTTTTAATAATTAAATATACTTAGAATATTCTCCAGTACACAATAAGCTATCAAAGAATGTTAGTTAACACTTCTTAACACACATTCTTTAATTCTCCTGGGAATGATCCTCCCAAACAGGATTGAAAACAAACTGAACTTTATGGCCAAGAGTCCCAGCTGAGCTCTCAGTGGGCTGCCAGAACCAATTGCCAGTCGTGTGAATAAGGCCATGTTGGATATTCCTGCTTCCCTAGTCTTTTGCTTGTTGTCAGATGAAACAGACAAGCATCACAATCAACTCTCAGAATCACATTAAGCACATTAATATTTAATCTACTAATTTTAAATTGGCCAGAGCATTAACTTGTAGAAAAATCCATGAATAAAAAGCACATTTTGGAAGCCCTGAAGAATTTTATAATTTTACTCTTTGAAATATGTGTCACACATTGTCTATGCCCAGACTAATACATAATATATTATTAGTTCCTCTCAACTTTCTCATCCTCTTTCTGGCTTTTATGTGAACACTCATGAAACTTTTTGATATTGTTAGTTTTGTTCTCAGAAGTGAACAAAGGTATCCCCACTACTACTTTTACATTTTAATTAGCACAAATTGTATAACAACAATTTCGTACATTTTTGTTGCAAGTATCTGGTCTGTTTGGCTACTTAAAAATTAATATAATGTTCCTGGGTCCTTATGAAGAATAAGTTAATGACAACATCAGTATTCAGGCCACAGGTAGAAATAAAAAATAAACATTTTTTGGAATGTTTGCCCTTATTCCTAATACAGTTGAATAAGGATTTCTGAAAAAGTTTCATGTATATATGTATATATATACAAAATGACTGAAGGTAAGGTCCTAATGCTGAAGATGTCACACAGTTTGGACACAGGACTTGGAGAAATCAAGCTGGAACTGACCTGTAAGTTTTCTTCCTTAGGTTTAGCTCTCATAATAGAGAAAAGCAAACAACAGTCTTACCCAGCTGTGATTTTTATAAACACAAATGATGTGTTTATAAAAATGATGACTAGCACAATAAAATATCCCAATGATGTGCAATAGTGGTACTTATAGTTTGGAGTTAACTAACAGCCACATAATTAAACTTAAGACCTTCTCTATTTTTCTTTTTTTAATTAAATTGGAAACCAGCTTGTTTTACATGTCAATCCCTACTCCCTATCCCTCCCCTCTGCCTCTTCCCCCCTCCAACTCCCTATCCTATCCTGTTTTTCTCCCCAGGAAGGGTGAGGTCTTCCATGGGGGATTTTCATAGTATCATATCATTTGGAGCAGGGCATAGGCCATCCCCTCTGTGCCTAGGCTGAGAGAGTAGCCCTCTAAGTGGAATGTGCTCCCAAAGTCCATTCATATATTTGGGATGAATACTGAGCCACTGCCAGAGGCCCAATAGACTGCCCAGGCCTCTTAACTGACACCCATGTTCAGGGGGTCTGGGTCAGTCCTGTACTGGTTTCCCACCTATCAGTCTGGGGTCCATGAACTTCCCCATGTTCAGGTCAGCTGTTTCTGTGGGTTTCTCTAGCCTGGTCATGACCCCTTTGCTCATCAATCCTCCCTCTCTGCATCTAGATTCCAGGAGTTTAGCTCAGTGTTTAGCTGTGGGTGTCTGCTTCTGCTTCCATCAGCTACTAGATGAAGGCTCTAGGATGGCATATAAGGCAGTCATCAATCTCATTATGGGAGAAGGGCATTTACAGTAGCCCTTCCAGTATTGCTTAGATTGTTAGTTTGTGTCATCCACTTGAGGCCTAATACTATAAACCTAGCCAACTACCCATAACTGGTGGGCATGAAACTTATAGGCAAATCTATTATTGCCACTTTCCTAAACCATATAATTTCTAACTGTATTCTATAAACTTATCATTAGCCTCACAGATGAGGGTAGCTCACAGTCCTCATCAGTGAAACTTCTTTTTGGCATCTGGTAGAGAACATTACAGAAATTCACAACTAAAATTACTATAGGCAACAATTGACCTTAGGGAGTGTAGGCCTAACCAATACATGGACAATACAGAACCTACACTTAAGGCTGAGAGAACAATGTGCAGAAGGGGTGAGAAGGGTGTAAGATCCAGACGACTAGACCATTTACTATGAGATAGTGTCTTTTATATATGACAAAGAAGCTAATCTTGTGAGCTCTTAACAATATAATTGCCTAAACAAGACAAATATGACATCAATTGACATGCCAATGTGGACTAGTAGGTGGTTGGAGTATAATCACAATTGCTAAAGGCATTAATTGATACAAAGAGGAAGTGTCAGTCTTTTATAGGGACAAGTCCCTGATAGGTTATTCTACATCAAATCATCAGATCTAAACACACACACACACACACACACACACACACACACACACACACACACACACACACACACACACATATATATATATATATATATATATATATATATATATATATATCTCCAAATCCACAATAATAATAATAATAATAATAATAATAATAATAATAATAATTATAAGAGAGCTCATGAATTTCAGAGAGAGTGAGATAACATACTTGTAGTTGGAGTGCTGGTAAAATAATATAAATACAGTACTCAAAAATATTACAAACCCACAAATAGTATTGTCTACTGTCTATTTCTCTAATTATCATGTGAACCATACTTTCTTCCTCTTCCATATATTGTCAGGTCTCTTGTTCTCTTTTCTTAAATTACCATTTTTGGTGTGACTTACTACAATTATGGGTAGATATTGAGATTATGAAAAAAAGGCAGCTGTGTTTTTCCTCAGTGCTTTCAACAGAGTTCTAATAATCATTCTTCATAGCTATTGTTTGCAACCACAGGCTTCAGTGGTAAATGTGGGGGAGTAGAAGAGAGAATAATACATTTACAACTAAGGTCTTTGTGGGGTGTTCCAATATTTATTGCTATATTTTCACCTGTTCATGCACCCCCATTAAGAATTAGTTTTTAGCATTGTGGGCACCAAAAATACACATTGTAAGAACAAGTATCTTCTACCAATTGTGTTGTGAAAACTGAAATGGAGCTGGGGATTTACTCACTGACAAATAGCTTTCATAGTCTCAGAACATACTTTGAGGCTGCTAGGGGAGAAAAGCTATCAATGATGTTGCCCAGCTTTGAATCCTACCTTATATGAGACCAACTTACCAGGCAAGATATGCCTACTTGGGCTCAAGGTGTTATTGTTATATGGGCAACCAACTTCAGTCTGTTAGGTGTGAGACCTGCTCCGTGGGAGGGATCCCATAGTTGGTATTGTAAAAGTGGTCAAAAGCTCATGGCTGGGGAGAACAGAGGCCCTAATGGGAAAATAATACTGTATTTACTAAATTGACATAGCAAATATTAAACTGCCTTTAAGTTTACAGTCACAGACATAGACTATTCTCAGCCTTAATCAGAAATTTACACCACTTACAATGAATAGTGGTGAATTCAGAGTCTCATGGATATATAGCATAATTAGAATAAATGGTGGATGAGTGTTCAGTTCTAAACATGACATTTCTACCATCAGGGAACTTTGTAGAAGAGGGCAGGAAGAATTTGAGAGGCAGAAAATTGGGAAAGAGAATAATCATTTTTATCTTCTGGGTAAGAAATGTTGATTGCAATCATGAATTAGAGCAATTGTGGATGCTTGCACTGGGTCTGCTCATCAACTTTTGAGCATGCATGGAGAAAGGCATCAGTGAGTTCTATTCATCACTGCTGGACTCCTGCTATATTCAAATTCAAGGAAAGTATAACATGCCTTTAGTTGTGGATCTACTAATACCCTGAAAATTCAGTGCTCATATATAGATGGTCATGCATAAAATAAATACATCATAAAACAAATCCAAAATCATAATATAATAAATAAGTGGGTGGTGGTGAGGGCATATTGATAATGATGGGGAGGAGATAAGAGATGTAAGAAGAGAGTAATCACAATACATCTTGTACCTGTATGGCATCATCAAACAACAAAATGAATAGAAGTATTTTATAAAATCTGAGCAGGGTTACATACAATTATAAGCCCAGCAGTTAGAGGTAGAAACATGCAGATTCTGAGAGCTCTCTGTCCACCTACTGTGCCACAAATGACAAGATTCTAGTTCATAGAGAGACTCTATATCGATGGAACAACACACACACACACAAACACACACACACACACACACACACACACACACACACACACACATATTTCAATGTATGGCAAGGTATGGCAAGTGTGGAAAATATGAAACACAGCAACATATTAAATTTTAGTTACCCAGCTTATGCACATCATTGCTCAGATATTATTTTTCAAATCTAAGACTATGTAGCCAGATAGGACTTTTGGTGAGAAAAGTAAAGATCTCATTATTTCAGTCATTGAAATATGGAGTCTCTTTATATAGCCTAAGAATATATTATCACTGAAACTAAAAAACAGTGTAATCATCTATATTTGTAGTCTGTTTAATGTCTACCTATACTTTCAAAACATTCATATGTACAAGTTTATCTGCCTTGTTCAGAACTCTATTGTCAGTATGATACTACCTTGAAGACTAATAATAAATGTTTAATGTATAAATGTACATTGCTGCTACATTCCTAGAATTTGGCATAAAATTATTTTGAAGATCTAAGAAACCCTAAAGACTACTTGATTTTCCTGTTGATATGGTGTCAATACAAGAAGATAATCAGGTTCAGGTGAATAAACATGTGAATACATAGGAATGTATTTTCTTTAAATGTTATAATTTGAGATAAGTAGAGAACTAGGTTTCAGAGTAAGGGAAACCACACAGAAGTAAACAACTCTCTGTACACATATGCTATCAGAAGGCAGAGCTTACTAACCTAATCCTTGAAAATTGGCTGACCAACATCATTCACTAAAAATCATAGTGAGCTGAGTCCAAGCCTCAACCACAACAGTCCTTTTCCACTTCTGCTTCATAGGGATAAGAAAAGGCTGTTTTGCTGGAGAATGGCATATCACATGAAACACAGGTAAATTATCCAAGCTAAGTTCATCATAGATATGGTAAGCCCCAGGCAACCACCAGCCTGGCTGAAAATACATGCATAATCTGAAGTAAGGTCAGTAAAAATATCATAGTTTCTTGACATGAAGATCATGTAATATTGGTTATCATTTTAAGGCAATATTTTAGTGCAATTTGTTATATCACATCATTACAATTTTTATGGTAGAGTAACTAGAACTGATGGATTGAAGGTCAAATAGTAGAGTATGTCAGGTAGAGAAGATACCAAAAACATCAGAAATGTACATATGCAATTTCTGGTGAAGATAACTCATACAAAAACTCATGGCACTCTAATGGTCTAATGAGGTGACCACAAAAAATGAACTTTATATCACCCATATTAGAATACCTAATAATCATACTTTCTGATTATATATTATATATACATATATATATATATATATATATATATATATATATATAGAGAGAGAGAGAGAGAGAGAGAGAGAGAGAGAGAGAGAATAATAGAGGGAAAATGCTGCCATAACCACCTTCTTCTGTTTAGTCTCCTGTCAATACTTCTCAGACTAAGTCAATACAGAAAGCTGTTTGGAAGGAAACTCCAGGAACAATACTAGAAGTAGACAACCTCTTACAATATATACTATAAAAGTGGAAGGAAATAAAATGGATCTGGGAAAACAAGTTACATGTGGAATGCCTACATGGAATAATAACTCCCAACAATTCTGTATTTTGAAGATAATAAATAAGAATATAGTATGCTCATGACATCTGACAAAGTAGAGCATGTGTCTTATGGTGGTTGTGTGAGTGTGCTTCATTCATAACAAGAGGAATTTAGTGACTTTCCATTATCTCAGAATGCATCTTCTATAAGCTCTGTGGAATATAAGTGTTGGTCTACTCCTATATAACCTATTGACAACTCCTGTCTATATTACTATTTAAAATATAAACCAAAGCCAGGTGTGTAGAAGTGAACACCTTTAATCCAAAAAGTCTGGAGGCAGACATGGGTAGATCGCTTACATGGCAAGTTCCGGGCCAGCCACACTTTTGGACCTTGTCACAAAAATGTGCACCAAGTCTCATCATATCATATCTGGAAATATGCTATGATGGCAGAAATCTCAAACACCCCACAAGCCCCACTGCATCAGAACAGATATTAATTTGGTACTACATGCTTTAAGGGAGTATTGTGTTTGAGAAATTCTATTTCTATGTGATTACATATCCTCTCTTTCTTATTAGTGGCATTGGAATTTTATGATGCCTGTCTTACAATAATAGTTACAATTTAGCTCCTTTGTAATATTTAATAAATTATTGTAGTGAATGCTGCATCTTTACACCCAGTACAGCCTGGAAATGTACAAACAAGACCTCCATTATGCAAATAAGGACACCGGTACACAAAAGAGATTTGAATAAGTTATCTAGAGTTAGTGAGTGGAGAAATGGGCCCTGAAATGAATTTTTTTATTATTTGTTTATAAAATTTTATATTATTTATTTCATATTACAAATTCAGTTCTCCCTCCTGTCCCTCTTCCCTCACTCCCTTACCTCCCCCAGTCCACTCCTCCTCAGGGCTAAGGTCTCCCAAGAGGAGTCAACTATGTCTGGCACATTAAGTTGGGACAGTACCAAGTCACTCTCCCATGGATTGAGGCTGAGTATGGCATCCCACCATAGGGTATGGGTTCCAACAAGCTAGCACATGTATCAAGGTTAGATCCTGGTTGCACTGCCAGGGATCCTCAGATACCTTAGATTTTATAATACATTTAAATAGTATAATATTTATCTATATCATTATATGTTGATGTAGATATAGATATAGATATAAATGTAAATATAGATAGTAAATGTGACATGAAAGAAGTGAAACTGTTGAGGGAAACGAAGAGTACTGTAGTGGCTTGAATAAACATTGTCTCCAGTAGTCTCAGGCATTGGAACACTTGGTTGCCAGTTGGGTTGGTTTATGTAGTATAACCTTAGAGGAGGAAGTAAATCGCTACAGGTAGGATTTGAAATTGAAAGTCTGATACCATTTCCAGTTCTCTTTCTCTCCTATTCTTGTGGTTGAGATATGTACACTCAGCTTCCTGCTCTTGCTGATATATCTGTTGCCATGCTTTCTGCCTATGGCCATACATACCATCCATGCCATTATAAACTTTAAATCCCTGGAACTGTAAGTCAAAATACAGTCTTTCTTTTATAAGTTGCTGTGTCATAGTGAGTTATCACAGCAACAGTGAAGTTACTAATACAAATACCAATGGGAAGGGTATAGGATCTAAAAGGTGAAGAGAAATGTAGGGGTCAAAATATGCTTCAAATATATTAGACACTTCTATGAAATGGGCTCATGCAAAGTACAATCTTTTAGAGTGAATAGGAAGAATAAAATTATGGTCTATTATACAAATTAGAGGATATTATTTAATTGTATCACATTTGATTTACAGTCTAAATGTTTGGAGACTTTAATGACAGTATCTTTCCTTGTTATTTTTGTATTTAAAATAGTTTTTTCTACTCACAATGTAATATTTTAAGCTTAGCATGTTTTTCTATTATTTTTTCTATTTTATGGATGTCTACTTTTAGTTTCCAATAAATATGGACCCATCTAACACCAGAAGATCTTTTTTCTTTCTCCTTTCATTAGCATCTCAACAGTTTTACGAGGAAGAGACAAATCACTAACAAAAACAGAACTGAAAGTGATTTGAAATTAATCACTACATTAGAACAGGACCATTAAAAACAGAAATGCAAAAAAAAATCTGTGATAGTCATTTAAACAGTAATTGAGTTGTAGAAATTTCACCCTTTTATCAAATCTACATAAGCCCAAACATTACTATCTTATTCAAAATGCTGATATCCCTCACACCAGAAAATAATATAAGAAATTTATATATGGAAAACACACTTACCAGGTTTCCTACATATTGCAACTATTTAAATAAATGAAGTTTCTTGAAATACCCTTGTAGTGACTTTGGTTTCTGGCCCATTTTATTGTCTACTTACTTTCCTCCACACTTGATCAAGCATGTCATTTGCCAAAAATGGACTAAACTCTTCCCAGTGATAACTGAAAATGTTCACAAATCAGAATGGCATCATTCTGCTCAAATACTTTAAGTAATACAGCAGAAGATACTGATTTTCTTTAACAAAAAACAATACAAGAATCTCTCTGAAGTCTGATAATTAGTTCTAACATCAGCAAGCAGATTCAATGGCAGAAAACGAAAATTTCTTCATCAGGCTCTCTGATCGGCCTCTTCATAAGCCATACAGCAGAGTTGCCCTGAACTACATAAGGTGGATAAATGAGAGCAATGCTTCTTTTGACATTCAACTTACTTGCAGATAATCTATCTCATCCTTCTCAGCTGACACAAGACAGAAATAACATCAAAGTGTGATAAACTCTTTCCTGAAAACCAGGGGTTTCATGGTTCATTGGCCACAGGCACAATCTATCAATCCATTTATTACACAATAAAAGGTAAGAAATCCATTATAGATCTACTATAAGTCCTGGCAGGTGGTCTCTGGCGAAACCAGAATACATCCTCTGGTCAGTGTCCCTTTTCTTCAGTTTGAAGTACTAGAGGTCAGCTAGCATGCATATAACAGTAAAGATTTTGTATTAAATTCTTTTTTGGTACATAAATAAATCCTCATATCTTGATGTATAAGTATAGAGAATTCACTAAAATGTTCATTTTTGGTATGAGTCTGACCTTTCATAAAAATAGCCCTGTTATTTTATTTTCACATTACATATTAGCTTTTCAGGTGATATAATAAATGAAACTAGGTTAGAATTTACAATTTGTATCTTTAAATATGGCCTTTAATCTTCTTTCCTTATTCAAGTTCAGTTTAAGTAGTCAGTATATGAAAGCCTCCATTGAATTCAAGATTATTAAATTATTAAGAAGAAAGGAGCTCTTCTAGTTTTAGAGTTGATGTTATACAATCAAGTATGAAAAAATCCTGCAAAAACAAAAGGGAGAAAATATTATGTGTTGGCAAAATATTTTTCTATTGTATGATTTTTTCTAATCTCTCAAATTTGCTGCCATAGGGCAAACACATTTGTGCTAATAAAGGACTTTAAAAATGTTATACTGAAGGTCAGGAATTATGAAATTTTTCACCTCATTTTCTTTTCATCATCGTAATACTCTTTTTCTCATTTAAATTCATTGTGAACAGGAAAGAGTGTTTGCCAAGAATAATAAAATCCGTTTTTACTGGAAAATATGCTACCTTTTAAATAAAGTGTGAGCCATAGGAAACTTAAAGAATACATTTCCACGTTGAATGCACACTCTCAACATGTACATAGTGATGAAAGGAAAAGTTTCATATGTAAATGAATCATAGCACAAATATCAGTATTGTATAATACATACTAAGTTTCCTTATATGTAGTTTTAAAAATAGCATTGTCTTAAACAAATTATATTAGCTGAAATTCCCTAATAAACAATTGCCACAACAGTGTAAATTTCTACAAATCACTCTGTCAACATCAAGATTGTAGGGAAGAGAAAGAGCACGGGTTTGGATTTCTGAGTTAGAGTCAGTCCAATGAATCATACTCACATGTATTCAAGGTTCAAAAGTCAATCAATTAAGGTTCACAGTTAAAAAGTGAAAATGTTGGTGTATATTTACAATATTGTCTACTTGGTCTTATTAGAAATATGAAGAGAAAAGCTCAATTTTTCCCAGCTCTTTTCATCTGAAATGTTACTTGAAAAGTTTTTTATTTTTTTGAATCAAGATCATTGTAATGGGAAGTCACTGTCTGAAAATACTTTGTGCTTTCTATTAGGCCCATGTTGTTGTTTTAGTTCCTCGAATGATCATCACAATGGTGTTTTCAATCATAATTTAGGTTTGTCTTCAATAGCCATAATGATTACTCTTTGATTAAGTTGTTTCAACCTGGATGATGAGCTTCCTTTTTATATTTTAACATTTTACCCTACTTCTACATTTCTAATTGCCTCTTGTGAAACTAAATCCGGCAAGGTACAATGTTTCTCTTTGCACATGCACAATTTCATTGAATAATAAAATATTCATCATTAATGACCAAAGAAAATTGCTTTCTCATCAACCTTGTTCACTATTTCTTAATAAATTATCCAATCCATATTCTTATTGTCCAAAATCCCAAAAGGTTGGAAAATAGAAAGGTATGTATTCTTATAAATATATTTTGTTGATGGACTGACTAATTTTGCAATAATGACTATTAAGTTTCTTGGACAGGCCAATCTTGTTAATATCATCGAAATGTCTAGAGTGTAGACAAAGCTGCTAGTTGTAAGAACTTTAGCAAAAATTATAATTATAGTTATTGAGCACTGTAATGAAACCAATTCTAAGAGACTATTGTTTGTTCTGAGGAAGAGAGTGACCTTCTGGAAATATTTTAGATTTAAAATTGGGTAGTCACAAGAAAGGAAAGAGGGACTATTAGGAATTGTAATGGGAGAATAGGCCAAAGTGGCAAAGATCAGGCAAATTGAGATATATTTTAGTAATAAACCTCACCACAGTGTACATTTTTATAGGATTCAATGTCAAGGATAACTATATTATAAACACTAAAATACCACTCCATTCCACAGCTTTCAGCCTTAACCTATTTAGTAACTATAAATTAGATATGAATATTTATAATGCCAGGCCCCATAAAATTATGCTTGTCCTTTAAATAACACAAGGATAGGAATTGATAATGATATGCTTAGAACAGCATGTGATACATAGTCACTCATTAGATAATGAATGAATAAATAAATGAGCTCATGAAACTTAACTATATAAAGAAATATTTCAGATGATAGATTTCAAAAACCATCAGACTATATGCCCACTAGCCAATTGAGCATCATTTTCTGATATAATACCATTTCATCTCATCTCATAGATTTATAAAATAAAGGAGTATGTAGACTATGTCACAAATACTCTTTATCAGGAAATATCATGAGCACTTCAAAGATCCTATGGAGTAACTTGGTCCCTGCACTTACCTCTACCTCAGTGAATAATTAATCATCATTTCTTCTATACATTATAAAGTTTTCTCTGGGCCCCATAAATGGCAGTCAGCATGGTGACAAGTCTAGTGAAAAATTTTTCTTCTTTATTTAAAAATTTGTAGTTGGGTAAAGACTGAATGATTACCACTAATCACCATACTGTGATAGAAAATTGACTGGAGCACTATCCATATTTTTAGCAAGGAGTGGATTAGCCAAGCTTTTTTATATAATTTTCTACATTTTACTTTCTACATTTGTAGTAGTGACTACTAATGACTGACATTACATGGCAAATGTACCTGAAAGGAGACCAACAATTTACTCGATTGACACAAATGAAAGAACATTGTTAAAATGTTTACTCCTTGGATAGATATTTAGACTTAATATGATTAGAGGTCAATACAAAATGAACCAAATTTCTGGAAATTTAGATATAGTTACTAGTGTACTTTAGAAAATGTTCCAGTTTAAGAATTCAACTATGCATTTACTCTCATGGTTTTTATTTTGTGATTTCATTGGAAAGTAATTTCAGCACTATTACAAAAGTGCTTTTATGCTAAGCTTGAAGATACATGATTTGAAACATACTTTTTTCCTGAGTAAAATAAATCAGAATTTCTAGGAAGATTTACTTAACTGAAATTCAATTTACAAGACAATTTCTTAACTGTGTCTATTAAATGCTTTAGTCTTAGTGCATCTCTTCATAATGTCCTGACAATAAAAAATTAAAACAGAAATAAAAGTAACTATGAATGGGAAAATATGGAACAAAATTTAATTTTATGAAATGTAATCATATTTATTATGACTAATAAGAACATGTAATATAATGTATTTTAAATTTCCTGAATAAAAAGTGATTAGTATAAAACTATATGTATGTCTTTTGTATTATACAATAGTAACTGCTTTACAGTAGAGATACACTAGGATATGATTAGGAAACACAGCATCCAGTTTTCAACAAAGAAACATTTTATGGCTTATTGCAAAGAAACTAGATCCTTTTCCTTAATATTAAAATGACAATTGAATGAAATGAGAATTCCTGTAATTTCTTTATTTGTAGCATATTATTATATATAAGAAAGCCAATAGAGTTTCACCAAATGGATAAAAAGTGGCGTATATTTTGGAAACACTTATCTTTCAATAGAGAACTATATTTGTGGTGGTTTGAAAGAAAATGACCCCAAAAAGGAGTAGCAGAATTCTGAGGTGGGGCCTTGTTGGAGGAAGTGTGCCACTGTGGGTGCAGGCCTGGAGGATTCCTGCTTAACTTTCCATCAGTGTGACTGCAAGTTGGCTTCCTGTTGCCTGCAAGCCAAGATGTTGCACTCTCAGCTCCAACACCACATCTGCCTACATGCTTCATTGCTACTCTTCATGATGATAATGGACTGAATCTCTGAAACTGTAAGCAAGGCACCTCAATTATATATTTCCTTTATAAATAGTTCCATGGTCATGGTGTCTCCTCATTGCAATAAAAACCTTAACCCGGACAATATTGGTCTTAAAAGTCACAAAATCTTTCCAGAAGCTGGTATCTGAATTTGAAATATGTACAACTTAGCTTCATGGAGCTTCTTTAATCAGACTAATCGAGAAACTAAAAATGTTCCATATTTTAACCTTTACATTAAAAGAAATATTAAGATAAAATATGATTTAAACATAGTGAATGATTATGATGTGGTATAAAATTATATATTTTTGATAAAGAAAAAAAGTAAAGTTTTATATTAAACAAAAATGAGTATACCACTACATGATGATTATTTGATGGTATCCATAATTTAAACAAATGACTATATTTGCTTTAAAACACTGCTTGTCCTTACTCCTTTAAATAAATGACCAGAGTAAAACAAGCTAACAGATATTTACAATGAATTTATTGTATCATCTATCAAGTCCTGAAAGCCACAGCTACTGGTTATAAATTTACAACGATTCAAATTCTAAGTTTTGTATTACCCTAATGTAAAATAGTACTGACACAACCATTCCAGTTTTCATTTGCAATATAATACTCAGAAGTATGTGACATAATCAACAGGTTGTTATAAAATGGGTTTGTGTCAGTTGATTTTATGTAAGGAAGGACAATGCAAGTTTTCTCAACATTTTTCAGGTGTTGATTAAACTATGGTATTTAGTAAATTATGTGATGAAATAATTTTACATTTATGTTTTCACATTAGATGGGCATATCAGGAAATACTCATGTACAAATCAAGAAGCATCATTACTGGTTTCTTTTTTGGTATCAAAATATAAAGATATTTAAATAATTGGTATGTTGCCTACATATACAGAATGAAACATCATGGCATTACATTATTTCATTAGATCATTCTGTGTGAAATGTGTTAAGGAATGGATATATGTGTCAATCTGTAAACATGATCTACATGTACTTAGTGCACTATTCACTCTAACCTTTGTATAGAGGGAAGAAACAGAACAGAGGGAGGAGTTCCTGGTATACTTCTATGATGCAATACTTGAAATTTAATAGGATATAATAAGATTCACAAGTGTCTCTTTTCCCTAAATGAATCATTAACTGCATTTCATTACTGCAAATCTATTTACTTGTACATTAAATTTATAATTTTATTCTTAGGTATTGCAGCAGTATAAATCTATACCAAATGTTTTCCTTGTTTTAGTATTCATTTTCTCATACAAAAGTTGTGTTTTATTTTGTTGTAGAAATGATAAAATTGTATGTATTGCAATCCAAAATGCTGTAATGGTTTTATATCTAACACGTTCTATCATAATTTTCTGTTCCTTTTGTGATATCAAGACGTACTTAGGTATTGTGTAACACTTTAAAATATTTTTCCTCCTTGGACTCACCCTATAGTAATGATTTTCTTTATATTATTATACAACTACAAATTTTAAATGAGCAACATATCATGTTAGATGCAAGCATCTATGTTTTAATATGAATATTTTGATATAATCAAACCAAATCTTTCCATTTTTCATTAAGATACTACTCTTCTAAAATATTTAAGAAGTAGCTATGATATGGTGAAAGTACCATGATTTTCTGAGAAAACAGATGGGCTTAAGACGTGGCACATTTATATTTAAAAATTATTAATATTAATTTTTGATATTGATGATTTATCTTAGTTCTTTATACATAAAGGATATTTATTTTGTGTGTATGAGTGTTTAGTTTGTGTGTATGTGTGTGTTACATATGTCTGCCTGATGCCCACAGAGACCAGAGTGTGTTGGATCTCCTGAAACTGGAGTTATGGATGGTCATGAGATGCCTGAGCCAGAGAGGAAGGACTTTATTACATATAATATAGGGTACAACATGAGCTTTGTGAGGTCATAGGTTATCTTTGAGATCTGTAGGGGAACCTGTAGCCATGCCTGCTTAGGGGCTGGCTACAGGTCGTGGTCAGGGTGACATAGAGGAAGAGTTTCAGTTGGCTGGGTTTCAATTTCAGGTTCACCCTTTTGGCTTGCTGTACATACTGCTGCCACGCTGGCTGGCTAGGTTGCTCTGTAAGTAAGGCTTTTCCCTATTAAATGCCCTTATATTTCTACTTGGCTCTGTATTGGTAATTTCCCACTATATCTGGAGTCACACAAGGCTATCATCATCCAATTTCAGCAGGAAGTAACTTGGAGGATGCTACGCCCCCTTTCCCCATTGTTGTCATTTAGGATACTGTATATGCTTTGTTAGGGATAGTTTCCTATTGTTTATGGTTGGGATTGGAAGGAGGTGTTCAGGCTTGGACACCTCTCTCAGATGACTTTAGGGTTTAGTTAAAATAGATAGTTAGGATGTGACATAAGCAGATTGTTGTGTCTTATGTTTCACCTTTATGATTGTTAATTTTGGATGCTTTACACTGTTAAGTTTTAATGCTCTTTTAGACTAAATGGGGAATTGTAGGGGAACCTGTAGCCATACCTGCTTAGGGGCTGGCTACAGGTCTGCCTGACCACGCCTGTGAGGACATGGTCAGGGTGACATAGAGTGAGAGGGTCAGGGCTGCGTTTCACTTTCATTTACCCCCTTATGGCTTGCATACAGACTGCTGCCACGCCGGCTGGCTAGGTCACTCTGTAAGTAAGGCTTTTTCCTATTAAATACCCTTATATTTCTAATTGGCTCTGTATCGGGAATTTCCCACTTTATCTGGTTGTCAGGAATGGGATATTGGAAACCTACACCCCATTTGGGACAGGCTGTGGGTTCCACCAGGCCTGCCACCTAGGCCAGGAAAGCACACTTTCTCCACAGGTGCTCCCGCTCCCAGCCAACCCTCTGTGGCTGAGCTGCTCAGAACCATCCTCCCAGTCTCTAGCTGCCTAGAGTCAAGTTAGGCCTCAGTTTTCAGCAGAGGTTTCCCCTGGACGCTGCTGCGGTAAAACCACATCTTTTTTCAGTGGTTGTAGCCACAAGGCCATATACTCTCTAAGATAACCGCAATGGCTTTGTGACCTCTCTCCACTGCTGCCAGTGACCGTTGCCAAATGCTGCACAGAGTAGCTGAATGCCTATGCTACTTGCTGGTCAAAGATAGTTACTGCATCAGGAGTAGAAATCAGGTAAAATTATGGCAGGATATTTTTTATTTGCTAAAATTGGTAATATTTTTGCTTATTATGTGAATTCAGTGTTTGAGGAGGATGCCAATCTGCCAATTACCAGCCTATATACCATAATGGCAGTTAGCCTGCTGGTATAAATAATATTACTAGCCAGAGGACTCAGGAATAGGGATAAGGATAACCTCACCACCTGCTTGCAGGAAATAACAGCTTTATGCAATGAGGTTTTGGAGAAAACATTAGGTCAGACCACAATTGTGCAGCAAGTGGAACAGAAATTGGATGATAAGCTTGGCTCTGTGTCCAATCCACTAAAGACACAGCTGTCTGTTACCCAAGATGTGATACAGTGTATTTCTGATAAGATAAACACAGAGAAAACCCCCATGTCTGAGGCCTTAGAGGCTAGGCTGTCAGAAGACCATGACGAGCTAATGAATATCTGTAGCCAGCTAGAAACTCAGATAGACAATGTTACCCAGCAACTAGATGCAAAGGTACAAAGTACCCAGGATAGGGCTGAAGAATTGTACAATGCCATTCAATCAATTATTGAAGCATCCAAGGTAGCTGCTTACAAATTTGAGTCTAGATATGAATGTTTGGAAGATAATTTACAGTACAGGGCTGACAGATTACATAGGTCCATACAGTCGATTGCTGAGGACTCAAAATCAGCAAATCATGACCTCGAATCTAGACTCCAATACCTAGAAGGCAGTTTCCATACCATCCAGATGCTGCCTAAGGATGATCATATTCAAGACCTAGAAAAATGTGTAGAGGAGCAGTTAGAGCAATTTACAGATTCACTAACATGCTTGGAATCTTTTATGATTAAGGAGATTGAAACTTTCCATAAGGATATCATTACTAGGCTGAAAGATCATTGGGATGCCTCAGAAGCAGATTCACTCCAATGCCAGGCACCTACTCCACTCAGGTATCATGACTATTCTTCTAAAGTTGTTACTCATACACCATTAGTGGACCCAGCTACCATGGTAGAAAAGCAAGCTTCTAGGAAACACCCTCATGGATGGATGGCTTTTGAATGGCACCTATACAGCTGAAGGATCTTAAGAATATTAAAGAATCAGTTGTCTCATATGGTCTCCATAGCCCATACGTAAAACAGCTATTATATTTATGGGCAACCTTTAACAGGGTGACACCCACAGATTGGGAATGATTGGTAGCAGCTGTACTTGAGAATTCATGCCAAATCCAGTGGAAGGCATTGGTGAGGGAAGAGGCAAAGCTCCTTGAGCATCAGGGAATAAAGGAAGGTTTTAGAGCCCCTCTAGATAAGCTTCTTGGTCAGGGTATTTATGCTAACCCAGAGGCTCAAGCTGAATATGATGATGATATACTGTCCCTATGCAGTAAAGCAGCATTAAATGCCTGGGATAAGGTTCGTGAGCCAGGAGAACACCTTGAAGCTTATACCAGAATAGAATAGCAACCTACAGAACGGTTCCTGGATTTCTTACAAAGGTTAACTAGGGAGGATTGCAGGTAACAGATCCAGAAACAAGAAAATCAATTATATATACAACAGCTTATGAAAATGCAAACCCAATATGCAAAAGAATACTTTTGCCTTTAAAGATCAAATCAGCTCTGCTAGAAGAATGGGTTTTGTATGCAGCCAACATTGATTATAATGTGCAAGATACTGGAGCTTGGGTAGGAGAAGCCATTTCAAAAGGTTTAAAAAGGCAACAAGAAATTAACAGGTCTAGAGGTGAGGATGCAAGGGCTTGGGAAGTAGAAGCACCTTATTGAGGTAAACATATGTACCAAGAGGCTAGAGGTTACTACTATTATGAACCGAACCTTGGGTAGGAAGAGCCTTCCCCTGGAGACCACGAAGGCACCAGGAACCTAGATGTTTCAACTGTGGTAAAATGGGACATTAAGAGAAATTGTAGACAAACGAATTCTAACAATGCCTCATATGGAAGGTCACTGCCTATTGGATTGTGTAGAAGATGTGGTAAGGGCAGACATTGAACCAATGAGTGTAGATCCACCAGGGACATACAATGAAACCTGTTAATGTTGGGAAACCCCGAGGGTGGCTTCAAGAAGGCCCCCACATCTAGAAATGTCGGGTCATTCCAAGTAGCAGTGGGAGACAATCTCTCACAGGACAAATAGATAGTTCTTTGTATATTGTGAAAATTGATACTGCTCAAGATGCTAGTTTGAATAGTGATGAAGAATCAAGTTTGAATGAACAAAATGAGAAACACCTATTCTGGCAAGTTTCTATTAATGATAAGAGGCCTCAGTTGAAAGTGAAAATTAATAATAAAGTTATTTCTGGCTTAGTAGACACTGGGGCAGATGTAACTATTATTACCCAAAAGTCTTGGCCTCAGATATGGCCTCTTAGAGAGGCAAATGTACAATTTTTAGGAATTGGGACTCTATCTAGAGTTCAACAAAGTGTTAACTCGGTGTTTTGCATTAGACCAGAAGGACAGAAAGGGATACTGAAGCCAAAGGTGGCAGACATAGCTACAAATCTCCAGGGTCGTGATCTCGTAAGCAATGGAATACTCAGATTAATATTCCTCAAGTGTCAGATACAAATTATGTACAATCTTTAGATAACCGAAAAGATCTGGTAAGATGCTATGGAAAATGGTTACCAGCCATCCATGTTGTACAGAAATTAGGTACAAATCATGGACCTTCAGAGGAACCAAAGGACCTGCCATTGGATTACAAATGAACCAGTTTGGGTAGGACAATGGCCTATGATCTCTGAGAAGCTAGATGCTTTAGAAATGTTAGTACAGGAACAGCTATATGCTGGACATATAGAAGAATCTACGAGTCCTTGGAATTCTCCTGTATTTGTTATCAAAAAGAAGTCAGGTAAGTGGAGAATGCTGACAGACCTGAGAGCCATAAATAAGGTAATTCAACCAATGGGCTCTCAGCAACCTGGAATACCATTACCTTCCTTAATACCTAAAGGATGGCCTATCATAGTCATTGATCTGAAAGACTGTTTTTTCACAATACCTTTACAGGAAAATGATAGAGAAAAATTTGCATTTACTGTACCAACTCTTAATAATTCACAGCCAGGTAGGAGATATCAGTGGAGAGTTTTGACACAATGAATGCTAAATAGTCCTACATTGTGTCAACACTTTGTACAGCAACCTTTGGAAATAATTCGTAAGAAATTTTCACAATCTCTTGTTTATCATTATATGGATGATATTCTTTTATCAGATTCTAATAAGGAAACTTTGAAACATATGTTTGAAATGGTGAAGGAAGTTCTGCCTCGTTGGAGTTTACAGATTGCTGCAGAAAAGATACAAAGAGGAGATTCTATTAACTATTTTGGTTATAAGATACACTTACAAAGAATCAGACCTCAAAAGGTACAAATTAAGAGAGATCGTTATCAAATTCTTAATTCTCTTCAGAAATTATTAGGGGAAATTTCTCAATTACAGATGATTATTGGTGTAGAAGGACATGACTTAAAGCATTTTAAAATGGCCCTTAAAGGTGATAAGGACCTAAACAGCCTGAGAATATTATCTGCTGAGGCAGAAAAATAGTTTCAATGGGTAGAAAACAGAATATTGGATGCACATGTAGATCGGATAAACCTTAATTTAGACTGTATTCTGGTTATCTTGCCATCCAGAGAATACCCTTCTGGGATTCTGATGCAGAGGGGAGATACTATGTTGGAATGGATATTTCTGCCACATAAACAGAATAAAAAGTTAAATACATATATAGAAAAGATTTCTGATTTGATTTTAAAGGGCAAATTAATACTTTGTCAACTGACTGGAAAAGATCGAGCAGAAATTATAGTACCTTTAACTAATGAAGAAATTTCTTCCTTGTGGAAGAATAATTAATATTGGCAAATAGCTCTTACTGACTTTTTGGGAACGATTAGCAACAACTATCCCAAAACTGACAGAATTAAATTCATAAAAAAGACAGTCTGGATTCTTCCAAGTATTGTAAGACAAACTTCCATTTCTGGAGTTCTTACCTTCTACACTGATGCCAACATATCAGGTAAGGCAGGTTATAAAGCAGGTGAGGTAAATAAAGTAGTTCAAAGTCCATATATATCTGTACAGAAGGCAGAATTATATGCAATTCTCATGGTACTTATGGATTTTACAAAACTTCTTAATATAGTTACTGATTCTCAATATGCAGAGAGAGTCATGTTACACATTGAGACTGTAGAATTCGTTCCTGATAATACAGAATTAACCTCATTGTTTTTACAATTACAGGAAACAATCAGAAACAGAAGTCATCCTATATGCATTACACATATCAGATCCCATATGGTTCTTCCAGGCCCACTAGCCCAAGGCAATGATGAGATTGACTGTTTATTAATTGGATGTGTGGTAGAAGCCTCAGAATTTCATAAGAAACATCATGTAAATAGCAAGGTTTGAAAAAAGGACTTCTCCATTACTTGGCAACAAGCCAAGGAGATAGTGAGAAACTGTCCTACTTGTTCCTTTTATAATCAAACTCCTTTGCCAGCAAGTTGTTATCCCAGGGGCATTCGGGGAAATGAGGTTTGGCAGATGGATGTCTTTCACGTTGCAGAGTTTGGAAATTTGAAATATGTGCATCATACTATAGACACGTTCTCAGGGTTCCAATGGGCTACTGCTCTTAACTCTGAAAAAGCTGATTCTGTTATTACACACATGCTATAGGTGATGGCAGTTATGGGTATACCTGCACAAATAAAAACTGACAATGCTCCAGCATATGTCTCCACAAAATTGGAACAATTTTTCAAATATTATAACATAAATCATGTTACCAGTATACCACACAATCCTACAGGACAAGCAGTGGTTGAGAGATCTAATAGAACACTTAAGGAGATGCTCAACAAACAAGCTTGGAAGACCCACAAAACATAGGTTGCATAAAGCTTTATTAACACTAAACTTTCTTAATGCCAATGAGAACAGACAAACTGCTACAGAAAGACACTGGAATATGGAGAAAACTGCTGAACTGAATCAGCCAGTATACTTCAAAGATCTACTAACCTTTGTATGGAAACCAGGACATGTGTTACGTTGGGGTAGGGGTTTTGCATTGGTTTCTACAGGAGAAGAAAAACTTTGGATACCATCAAAGCTGATCAAGATTCGAGTTGAAAAGGAAAAACCCCTCGACGAGGAGAAATGATAGGTATTCTACTAAGTTATATCTCATAAACTAAATAGAAATCTCCCAAAGGAAATGGAAGTGTTTTGCTTTTATCTTCACAGGAAAACTCATCTCCAGAAGTCAAAGGACACTGCATGGGTAGACACTTAAGAAGAAAAGCTAGCTATAACCATGAAACTAAAGGTACGTGCCATATGGTAAACTTTACAAATGTCTCTCAGAGAACTCTATTTCTCTTTATTTCCTAGTCCCTATTCAATTAAACCAATGCTGAATTTAGAAGTGGATTTGGCTTTCCTCCTCTAAAATCCAAGCACGTTGTTTAACTAAATTTTAGAGTTTCTGTATTGTATCAATAAGCCAATTGATGTAATACAGAATAAAAGAAGAATTTGGGGACTGTCTTGGTCTTTTCTTGGATCTGTCTTTCAAGGTGTACACCCTTTCGTAATTGTTATGCTCCCATGATTGCATTCCCCAGCATGTGTACATACACAAGCAAACATTTCTCTGCTAACTGTTTATGTTTGAGTCCCACACAGCCAATTAAGACCTGCCTGACAGCAATCCATGGACACCATGGAAAGAAAATGGGCTACACCTCCTCGATTGCACTGGATTGAACTTGCTCCATTTCAACTGACACTCCGGCCAGAGGTTCGGGTACTTACTTCAATCAAGTTGAGGATTTGAAGCGAGATCTTTAATCAAGCTTATTCCATCTAACATGGACTGGATACAATCCATTCAAGACTCTCACTATAATAACATTTTCTTTCTACAGGACCCCACAAGGCTCTGGTCATCCCAGTTCAGCAGGAAGTAACTTGGAGAATGCTATGTCCCCTTTCCCCATTGTTGTCACTTGGAATAGTATATATACCTAGTTAGGGATAGCTTCCTATTTTTTATGGTTGGGATTGGAAGGAGGTGTTCAGGCTTGGACACCTCTTTCAGATAACTTTAGGGTTTAGTTAAAATAGTATGTGACATGAGCAGATTGTTGTATCTTCTTATATTTCACCTTTATGATTCCTAATTTTGGATACTTTACACTCTTAAGTTTTAATCCTCTTTTAGACTAAAAGGGGAATTGTAGGGGAACCCATAGCCATGCCTGCTTAGCGTGGTCAGGGTGACATAGAGTGAGAGGGTCAGGGCTGCGTTTCACTTTGGTTTTCCCCCTTTCGGCTTGTGTACAGTCTGTTGCCACGCAGGCTGGCTAGGTTGCTATGTAAGTAAGGCTTTTTCCTATTAAATACCCTTATATTTCTACTTGGCTCTGTATTGGTAATTTCCCACTTTATTAACATATGGGAAAAAACTGCATTAGGTAAAGGAACAAAGCACAGCAGCAGAAGCTAAAATGGAAGATACCATGAGTAATAGAGCCAAGAAGCAGGGGGAAATTGAAGAGATGGAGATTTTAAGTGGAAATTTGTTCCCAGTGTAGTTTAAAAGTAGAATGTGAACAATGGCTTTCCTTTGTTACTAATATAAAGTACTAATTAATAGTACTTCTTGACAAGCAAAACTAAACTCAAACCCAAACAAAGAAAATGTGTTCAATCCTTATACAAGAATTTGAGCTTAGTAGCATTTAATGGTGTCCCAAAATATATTCCTTGTGTGCAATGTGGTTTATAATTCATAATGTGAAAATAACAAATTAACAGTCAAATTCCTTGAGAGATGCAGGTTATAAATGCTCACAGAGCAATTATAAATCAACTATGTCTCTTTCTATTACAAAAAGTATATCACAAAACATTGAATGCCTAAATAATTAAACATTCAATTTTAATGACCTGTCTCAGAAATAGGTAAGAACAATACTCAACAATAGCACCCTGAACTAACAAACAAACAGAACCTCTCAATTTGTTTCTTAAATCTTAGCTAGCATTGCTACTAGTACTTGAGGATAGTAGTAGAATAGTTAGGGACTATTCCCTGCCGTGAACAAAGATACACAAAAATTCAACAAAAACTTAGATAATTGAACTCAGACATGTATAAAATAAACCATGGGCAATAGGGAATATCAAAATGATTTCACACTTAAAAAATAATGCACCTTTTCCCAGAAAATGAAAAAAAAAGAAAAAACCTACACTTTGTTACAAGTGTAAAACAGTACATTTGACTATGTTTAATGCCATTCCTACTGTCATACTTAATAAACTTAAAGTAAGGAGAAACTTAAGATGTCAAACATTTTATACAACAGACACAATATTTCCTTATAAATATACAGGAAAGTATTTTTTCCTGACACGGTGTACAAAACCAAATGTCTTTATTTTACTTTACTTTGGAGGTCAAGGTTTGACCAGGCAATCAAACTAACAAATAGCATCAGCAAAACCGAAACAACAAACTGATGTCCCACTTAAAATAATAAAGATTGTAAAGGGAGAAAATATATTTGGTTGTTATTTGAATATGACTATCATACTCATGAGACAGTTTCTACTATTATTATTAATAGGTAAATTTAGAAATATCACTGGATATGTATTTAATATACAGAAATAAATTATGTGTTTCTAGATTACATATCCAGAGAAGAAAAGTAAAATGCATTTCATTTACTGGAGTTTCAAAACACCAACTATGTTATATTAAGTCAAATAAATCCCATTCTGGATCTTTGTGATAAAAATGGGAAAACAGCACTAAAAGCTTAATAAACATTATTCAAGGAAACCTAGACAAAAGCAGAGGTATATTATATGTATCTGTAGATAAGGTGACTTGGTATTGAAAGATAATTAGCTGATCTACAAATTAAATAGAGTCCCAATCACTGTATAAGAAGGCTTCATATAAAAATTGACAAGACATATCTATACTTATTTAAATTAATGCAAAATACAAAAGCGTATCTGAATAAGAAGAGAAAACATATAGGTTATGCCACCAGATATCAACTGTTTTAATAATATAAATGTGTAAGTGTATGTATGTATGTGTTTGTGTGTGTGTGTGTGTGTGTGTGTGTGTGTATTGTTCAGTCATACAATAAATTTCCAACACATGCATGAGCCTCAAAATATGCTAAGAAAACTTAATTAAGCACAAGGGGATACATGCTGTACTTTTTTACTTATACAAAATATATGAACTAAGTAAATCAGAGATAGTAAATGGAGAGGTTATCAGGGAGTAAAGAGAACAACTCTTCCATGGTTTTTAGAGTTTTGATGTGAGGCTATGGAAAATTTTAGGAACAGATGATGATTATGATGATAGTTGTAACCAATGCCAATGATTTATATAATAAATGCTTACTTGACAAATTTGGTGATACAGATGTTTTATGGAGGATTTTAAATAATAAAGAAAAACTATCCACTATAAATTTTAAATAAATGAAATTTTATGACACAGTTAATTGTATATCAATGAATAATATAAATACAACAAAAAGAGTATAATCTGTCATTGAGCTACTGTTATTCTGGTTGACAAACAAAATGTAAGCAGATTCATACATGGATAGTCATTTGATTCATGGCAGAGTTGTAACTGTTATATAGTAGAAAAATGTTTCCTTTGAATAAATACATGCTGCTAGGTAAAAAGAATTTGGATTTCAATATAAGTTTTTGTGTATAATTTGGTTTTATAAATGTATTAAATTGATAAGCATTTTATATTTTACATCAATCTTAGAATGCATCGTAGGTGGGAAGACAAAGGCTTGCAAGTAAGGTAACTGGAAATCAATTACCTTTGTGAGAATACTAATATGCATTATAAATTACATCTATATTCCAGGTCTTAAACAATAATTCTGCACCGCAATACTTGCTGAGCTTGAACACCTCACTTCAAGTTAATTGCATTATCAATGTTTAAACCTATGGTATTACTTTTCAAAAGTGTATTGGTCCTTTGATCATTAATGCAAAGTCATCCACTATAACAAATTATTTTCCTTTTATAGCAAACTATACAGCCAAATCAGACAGTCAGGTTACAATCCCAAACAATAATTCACACTTCTGCTTCTTTCCAACCAAATACTCGGGAAACAACAAAAACACAAACACTTGTAACACTTAACACATGTGACAGGGAAGATGGTTAATGTCTAACCTTTATCCACTGGAGATTTGTCTGTTTGAGCTTATTTTCAAGTTTATCTTGCTCTTCTGGTCTTATGGGAGCACTTACAAGTACTGCTCTCCCTGTTTCATTTAATTGTTTTAGAATTCCTTGGCGCAGGGGCAACTCTTCTGCCAGCAACTGGAACAGACAAATACAGCATTTAAAATGAATTACAGTGCAACTCCAACTACTTCTGTGTCGCCTTTATTGATTAGTCTATCAAAGTGAAGTAACATGACTGAAGGTCCACTGGCACCTGAAATACCAAATACTTCCACAGAGTGCAGAGCTGATGGGCTGAAACATCTGCATCCAAGTAGACAAACCTCCCTAGATATGACCACTTTATTTTACTCTATTGAGAGTGTTTTAAATGAGAAATGTTAGATGAGATGTTGAGCTCTAAAACAACATAATAAGCAGTCATCCTAAAAGTGTAGGCTTTATCAGAAACAGAGCAATGCGAATTACTCCATCATACATTCAGGTATTTTAGTGTGCCGTCATGTAGAATATCATCCCCTCTCTTTACATATATTATCTCAGTTCATCTATACATATGGAAAACAATAATATGAAGTATGAATGATAATAATAATAATAATAATAATAATAATAATAATAATAATAATAATCTGGAGAAGTTATTGTCATTTGCATAGACAAAAGGTGAGACAGAATATTTAAATATAAGCTGCAAGGTCTAAAGTCTAATAAGTAAAAGAGTAGTAATTCAAAAAGTGTATTTCACCCTGCAATTTAAATTTGTGATCTTCTATTTAGCATCAAATTGTTACTCTCATTTCCCCAAGATCAAGAAACCACCATGACATTTATAACTACATCTTATTTAGAACTGCAGCATCCAATAGAGTAGCTACTAATTTTTTTTAGAAAGTTTTAAATTTCTTCAGTTGTTCATACAAACCAATTTTCAAAAGACACATAGAGTTAATGGATACAGAAACAGGTAATGAAAACCTTATCTATCTTTATAGAAATTTCTCTTGGATGATATTATCTAGGTTGTCCAAGGAGAATGGAAAAATCAATGCACATTTATTCATAAATGAATGCTGCCAAATATGTCCATAAAATATACTATCAATTATGATATTTCATATGACACTCAATACATTCAGGAAAGATCGCTTTCCAAGAATGGACTATGCTTGTTTTTCCCTCCAGTGGTGCAATGGCCTACAAATGCCTCACAAAATTCTAGTACTGAATTGTCAAATATATACTATCATATCTGATATATAGTGAATCTTCAATATTTGTTTACTGAATTATGAAGCTATTTTTCTTTGTGCTCTATGCCATTATAGGATATAATTTTTAAGTTTTTTGTGGTAGTATTTCTTTCTTTTATTTTTTTATTTTTTTTTCATTTTTTATTTGAATTACAAACAAAATTGAATTACATGACAATCCCAGTTCCCTTCTCCCTCCCTTCCTCCCCTACCACCCCCCCAACTAAAACCCTACCTATCACATACCCTTTCTTCTAATGTACACCTGACTCAACCTTTCTGCTCCCTCATGACCTCTGAATCATTCCGCTTCTTCCCTTCTCATTCTCGTAGTTCCCTGCCATAATTTTAAGTTTTGTTTCACAGAAATAGAGTTCATTTGAAGCATAACTTGCTTGAGTAAACCAACTGAATCATTGATAAACAATTCTATTTCCATTTTATTTCATAAACATCTACAATGACAGAAATAACTAGTTATAAAATTCCATATGAAGATTAAATAAATTTGGAGTTATAAATAAATCTCATAGTTGACACTGATATATTATTAATTTTAATTCTTCTTTCATTCATGCATTAAAATAATACATTTCCAAAAGTTTTCCTTTTATAAAACTATTAGAAAAATTAAATTATCTGTGCAATTAGGTCACATCAATGAGCCAGGTGAGGTAATAGCAGATATCATAGCATGTCTATTTAACCAATATGGAATGTGATCCACTGTGACAATTTCAATATTCACACAAAATTAGATAAAACTAAAGTCTACTTTAGATTAATCTAAAATCTTTAGCTAGTGGCTCAAGTAATGTTATTTATTTGATAATGAATATCTTCACAAAGAAATGTTCTTTTTTAGCGAGATTTACAGTCTTCATTTAGAACTAGAAAATTCTGAAACAAGTCTAAAATTAATTTCAAGAATTTTAAGTTAGTACTCAAAATAACTGTCATATGCTATGCATGTGTAAAGAAAATGTATGTTTCTAAACACACACATATGTATGTATGTATGTATGTATGTATGTATGTATGTATGTATGTATGTATGCATGCATGCATGCATGCATGCATGTCTGCATGGATGTTGATTGGCAGTCATTTAGTAAAGAGGAATTAAGGCTGGGAGAAAACACATTGGGAAGAACTACAGACAACATCATAATGGACAGCAAATCAATTATTCAACACATTAAAATAGTTTTATATATGCTTTAAACAAATAGGCCCTGGTGGGTATTTTAGTACACAAAATTACCTTCACTTGTTCAAGCTTTTCTTTTAGCTGCTGCTCATTTCCAAGTGGAGTATTAGTAATATTATCTGCTACTTCCAACCACAAAACAAATTCATTTAAATCTCTTTGAAAGTCTGACAAGACATTCTTTTGTTCTTCAATCCTGTAGAAAGAATAATAAAAGTATGGTAAATAGCATACCTCTCAAGGTTTGAAAAAAAAAAGAATCAAAGACATAGCAATCACGTTTAAGAAACTCACAATATAAGAGATATGAATAATATATAATTATCTTTAAGCATTTCATTTACAGCCTGGCTGTGGTGGCACACACCTTTATTCCCAACACTCTGGGGGCAGAAGCAGGCTGATCTCTGTGAGTTCTAGGCCAGCCTGGTCTACAAAGTGAGTGCCAAAGTAAGTCTCCAAATCTACACAGAGAAAGCCTGTCTCAAAAAAATTTTCATTTACATTGAATAAGGTCAATATAATATTTCAAATACAATAAAAATTGGTCAGGAAATTGTTTTAAAAATCCCATTAGTTGTTACAGTTGAGGAAGGCTTCACTGTCTAGGCTGTGGTGGCACTCAAACTTAGAAAATTCTTGGTTGTGAGGGATGCCGTATTATACTGAAAGGTATTTAGTAGCATTTGTGGCCATGGTGAAAAGATTCTGAGTTGTGGTAAACAAAAATGTCATGAGTCCTAATATTTCCTCCTGGCTAGAGGTGTGCAAATTTTCTTTTCTAGGAAACTACTGCCGTAAAACAAATACATTATGTGAAGCTGCATGCTTTACAAAAGGCCTTATTGAAGAATAATTAACAACTTAAATGACAAAAGTAAAATCAAAAGGCATAAAATAAAACACTGGGCAAATGTTTCCAAACTTACACAGTCTTTTTAAAAAAGATATAAAATAAGAAAATGACTTCTAATTTATGATATCCTGGTGGATATTTTTAATTATATAAATGAATATTTTGTATGCATTTTACTTAGCCATGAATTCATTTTTAGATATTGGATTGGAATACTTATGGATGAGCAGAATGGTTCATAGTTAAAATGACTTACATTTGCTTTTGTCATCTTTTGGGATATTTAATGGAAGACTTTAATTGAAGTATAATATACATATAACAATGTACATATATAATTATATAGCTTGATGAAAATATAAAACTGAGACTCACTGTGTAGAGAAAGAAAGAAAGTTTTATAAAGAAGTACCCTGCTTCCTTCTCGTTATCGCTAACTTCAAATATATCTGGTAATCTGTCACCTGCATTATTTTGTAATGTAAGCATTGTACAAAGGTAATAATATCATATGTCATCCTTTATGTTTTGCATTTTTACACTAAAATTTAAGTTTATAATTCTACATAATTTAGTGTTTATTCATTCTCTTGGGTGTGTAGTAATCAATAATATTCAACATGAATATTGATGGCAATTTGGGTTGTTTCTATGGTTTTAACATTTACTTAATAATTGATATTTTGCATGAAGCCAATGAATGATTATTGATAATTTACTGCCCTCAAAGAAATTTATTGCTAGAAATCATAATATAATATATCCTATCTTGAGGATTTCCAATTGTGTGAGAAGTACCAATGTTTTATAGTAGTTTCTTTTATCCCCACAGTTTTTTTTTTGGCTGGGAATTTTGAACTATGTGTTTTTGTCCACCTTTATTTATTGAATAATATTTATCTATAAAATCTACTTTTCCTTTCCTCTTCTTAACTCTGAAATTTTCATATATTTCACTTTTTTCTTATCCATTTTTAAAGAAAGATATTCAGTACTTTTTATTATAACGACTATGCAAGTATTTAATGCTTACAGAATTCTTTACTTGAA
Organism: Cricetulus griseus; assembly: GCF_003668045.3. Classification (NCBI taxonomy): domain Eukaryota; kingdom Metazoa; phylum Chordata; class Mammalia; order Rodentia; family Cricetidae; genus Cricetulus; species Cricetulus griseus. The sequence goes on from NC_048604.1 coordinate 83,828,957, forward strand.
TTTTGTGCAAGATTTCCATTGAATTAGAAATTATCTTTTGGATTATAGAAGGATATTTTATAACTGTTCCAGTTTATGGGAAAGAAACTTTAGACATGAAGAAACATGAATTTTCATATGAATTCATAGCATTTGCTCTTTTACTTTTCAAAGTCTAAACTGAGTGGCCCTTAGGGCAGATTTGGTTTATGGTTTGATTTTATGCAGTTTCTGAAAAAAAGTACTTCATCTTTACCCATCTTTATAACCACTGGTCTCTTTGTTGTGTTCTTCAAAAACACTAGGCAGACTTGCTCTTCTCTCTGTCTTGAAAGTCTTTTTCTTCAACTTCAAATATGACTGCCTGTCACCTCAAGTAAGTTTTACATGAAAATCCTACTTGCAGCTGTACTCCCCTCAATGTTTCTATTCTTTCTCCCTGTTTTTGGCTTTCTTTTTAGTCCAGGAAATTAGCATGTTCCATCCTTTGGTTTTCCTTCATGTACTCACTGTCTCACACACATGAAATAGTACTACCTTAGTGAAGGCTTTGTATGTGGTTATTTGCTACTATAATGTTTGTTTTCTGACAATGTCTGGGATGGAACTGATGCATAATAAATATATGGTAAGTGCATAAATTAATGGGCCTATCATTCTTTTAAATTTTATTTGCCTTTCTGTCCTAAATGAATCTTTCCCATTCTTTCCAAATATGGAATGTGAAATGTTGCATAATTTGTAACCCCATTGTGTACTACAGTATTTCATTTAAAGACACATTCAACTAGAGGATATTAGGTACCATTATTTTGTATGCGAACAAATGGTGGTAGGTGGTATAGGGGGGAAAGCTGCCAATTAACATGACACCACATAAAGGATTGAAAAACAAAGACAACTTTTTGTCATATGCCTCACTTGGGTATATATAAGTAAAATATAAGTTAAATGACTGAATTATTACTAAATTGTTCCCCAGTTTTGAGTCTGGCTATCCTGCATCAGCTTGCCTTTCAGAGTATGGGGGAAGTGGAAATTTTTATTAGTAGAATTACTGCTACTATTGCCTCGATAGACCTTAATGGGGAAATAGATTATCTCAGCTTCTGGCAGTTTGCGTAAGAATGTGGGATAGCATTGTTTATTTTAAGATTTGGTCTTAGATTAGAAGCCTCAAATACAGAGCAAAATTTCAGAAGCTTCTAGTAACTCTCAAATTATGTGATTGCATACTTACACTCTTTTACTTTTTTCTTTTTTAAAATTATACATACTTTATTCTCATTCAGATTTACATAGCTAATTATGGCAAAACACTATAAATATTATTTACAAACTTTCTTCATTTAATATTCTACTGGGAATAGACTTGAGTTTAGTCAAGTCATAGAACACTTGCCTCACACACGTAGGGCATTGGGTTCAATCTCCATATGTACAAACACACAAAAATTAAACTTAATTGTCATAGGTTATTAATTACTCTGAAAAATATTTCCTAAGAGTGAGAGTGATAGTTCCTGGAGTTCTTTCTATGTTTTGGAGATTAGCCTTTTGTCAGATGTGTTGTTATTTTGATGGGGAATGCACTGAATCTTTAGATTGCTTTTGGAAAGATGGCCATTTTAGAGACGTCTGGCAAATATATATATAATATATATATATATATATATATATATATATATATTTATACTGGCCAACTCCTGCGACCAGGAAAGACTTCCAGTGGAGGGATTTGGACACCAACCCAGTCACACAACCCTTGACCTACAGTCTGTCCTGCCTATTGGATGTGCTGGGTGTAAGAGTGGTGCAGTGCTTGTGGGAGTGGCCAAGCAATAACTGCTCTAGTATCAGATCCATACTACAAGAATGACCCTACCCCTGAGATTGACTTGAGTGCCAGGACCCAGAAGCTGGATGGCCCATATGCCTAGTATAGAACCATACACAATTGGAGAAAACAGGTCAACATAATGATACCTATTGATATTCTGCTATCTTTAGAGTTCGGTGACTACCCCAATTTTTTGTCAGAGAGGCTTCAGCCAGTAACTGATAGAAACATATGCAGAGACTCACAGCCAAACATTAGGTTGAGATTGGGGGATCCTGCTGAAGAAAGGGAGGAATGGTTGTATGAGCTAGAGGGTTCAAGGGCATCATAAGAAAGCTCAAAGAAACAACTAGCCTGATTTTATAGGATCTCAGAGAAAACCAGGAAGCCTGCATGGGACAAACAAGACTCTCTACATATATGTGACAGTTGTGTAGCTTGGTCTACTTGTAGGACTCCTAATAGTGAGAGCAAGAACTGTCTCTAAAGTTTTGCCTAGCTTTTGGGAGTCTATACTGGGCTGCCTTGTCCAGACTTAATACAAGGTGAGATGCTTAGTCCTACCTCAACTTGTTGTGCCTTGCTTTGCCTCCATGGGAGGCCTGCCACTTTCTGAACAAAAACAGGGGGGTGGATTGCATGGGGCCAGTGGGACTTTGGAGATGGGAATGGGAGGAATGGAAGGAGGAGAAACTGTGGTCAGGATATAAAATTAATAAATTAAATTAAGAGAGTAATAAACTGTAAGTGGATTTGCCATGTTTCACCATTTCTTTGTTACAGGTATTTAGTTAATTTTTCATTGCAAAGCAACTTTACAACATATTTCTTTATTAATTTTGACACATGTACCTGACAGATTCTTTAGGATAAGAGAAAAGGAAAAGATATAAATCTTATGAATTTCAATATTCATTGTTAATTATTATTGTAATACTGACATTAAAGACACGAATGAATTATCACCAATTCAAAAACCCTATGTTCCCCACACTTTCACTAGTTTTAAATACTTCTTTTTATATTTTATACTAAGTAGAAAAATTACCATGAATATTATGTAGCTTCTGTTGATAAAAGCGCTACCATATTATTCATATAAAATTTCCCAAGGTTTCTATTGTCCACTTTCTACTATGCATTTCTAATTTTCTGTTTTTTTATTTGTTTTATGTAATTTTTTATATTTGCATAAATGTTTATGGAGAACACATTTCCAGTTCTTTTTCATCTTTTAGACTGTTTTTGTCCTTGTTTGATTTTATTTCACAGTTAGATGTTTTAAAAATTGTATGTTATAATTATTTACATGTTGATTTTACTCCATATACATTTTTTTCACTAAAAATGTAAGTATTAATCTATCTTAAATGCATTTAGAATTAAGTTTCTTACTGTAGAGTGTTTCTAGAAATTAACATTATATCTTCTGCAAAATTAGTTCCATTGATTTATGAAACATTCTTTTATAATATTTCATACTACTAAGTTTTCATTGTTGAACAATAATTTATATGAGTTTTTCTAACAAAAATCATGGAATAATTAAAATACACTTTAAGGTGGCCTTTTCTGCCACCTTAGATTTTTTTAACTCATGTAATAGCCTACTTGTTTAAATTATAAAATAAATCCAAGTGAATGAGTGTAGTTGTATTAAATCCATAAATTAATTTGTGAAAATCAATATCCTTCAAATGTAATTTGAAATTTCAAATGTAATTCTGCTGTATTTTGTGATTGTCATTTGTTTGGGCACTGAGAATATTCAGGGTCCATTTGTGCACTAAAAATAATTTAGTTCAGTTTATTATTAATACTCAATATTAGTTTGAAAGGCAGTAACTTGCAGATGATTTTATGGACTTTAACTGCACAATAATTTAGAAGACACTTAAAGAACCTCTGAATAAAAGAAATCACTAGGAACTAAAAGCCATAGTTAAGAGCTTTGCTGATATCTCTTTACACGTCAAAATTTTTTCTCTATTTTATTTAATTTTTAAGAAGTACAATATATTTTAAAATGTGAAAACATTCGATAGTCATTTATTGTCTTGATTTTTTTATATAATTCAAATACTATATAAAAATGTGGTACAAAATTCCACTGGGACCTTGTTATAATTTGCTTCTCCAACTGACTATGTTTTCTGAAATTTCAGGAACCTCCACTTAAATTTTGAGAAGCTGCAATTTGAATCTACATATTCAGATGATTGCAGAAAAGCAAAGGAACACAGCATTCCCATGCTTGTGTCTTGACAGAACAGGTTAAATGCATTTTATGTTGGTATTCAACAGATGAAGTATTTTTTGTATATCTACTTGCTTAATGCTTATGGTAGGATTTATTCAGGCATGTGGTAGTAATAATAATGAATGGAATATTTAACGTTTCCCATAAGCAATTAAATGTGAAATATTTTACTTCTAGAGGCATTTCAATACATTTTGCTCTTTTTCTTAATTAATGGCGTCCATGTGAAATACAGCTCTATTAAAATTTACACTGTAAACATTGGTGATTCCATTGAAGGAAGACTATATCATCATAGGCCAGTAAATGCTATCAATGCAATTTAATGTAAATTCAATATATTTACCATTAACTCTTATAAATAGTTCTGTGGGGATGCTCTTATTGTAAGAGGAGGACACTGCCTAATCTCCATGTCATGATTTCTACTGTGACAGTTCATGTATGTGCATTTATCCAGGTCTGTAAGCCAAGTACTAAATATTGCCATGTTGGAACTTTTTCTAGAAGTTAATTCATCCTCATTTTGCTTACCTAATACTCTCAAAACAAGAAAATAAACTTTATATTTGTACACTTTATATGCAGACATGTGATGATGTACCTCATTTTCTACATGACAACTTTGCAGGTGTTTTAGTCAATGTTGAGAAAGAAAATTTAGAAAAAAAACAGATAGAATCATAACATACATACACACACAATAGTCACTTATAATACATACATTACTTTTAAATTGTATAATTTATCATATTTACTAGATCATCATGAAATTTCTCCATTTGTATTTCATTTATAGAACTGAGTCCAAATTCTTATCATAAATGTTTCATAATGGAATTTTCATTGTGCGAGATATAAAATTTTAGTCACCAAACTGAGTTTTCCAACAGATATCATTGTCATCCTTTGTACAATCTGTCCTATACTGCTAAATTCATGTACAGTGATATACTAGAAATTTAATTCAAAGTCCACCACACACACAACTACATTAGTGTTGTTTTGTGGATAGTTTATTTTCTATGGCATGTGTCAACAAATTATGAAAAGTAACTACTTGCTTTGTTATTATAAAGTGTTTCTTCTAAACATCTATCAGTTCTAACTATATTTTGGCCAAGTGTGCAAGCTTATATGCATGGAGGTATTTATAACACCTGTAAGAGTGTGCAAGAGAACTATGTCAATTCAGATTATTGTGTGCCATCTGACAGCTTTATTTTTCTTTTCTGACAAGCTATTTTGACATTTTTTCCCTGGGGAAATATAATTACATATGATTACAATGCACCAAATGTTTCTCATGGTTCACTAGTGTCTGGTTCAATATAGAAATGGATCTCTCATGTGTACAATTTTAATTCTATTGCTGGAGAGTAGAGATTTTAAACAAGGCAAAGAAATAAAGTATATTTATGATGGCATAGTGACTAATGCTTCAGGAGGACCAAAAGCAACTGGAAGTAGTAAAGAGTGATAACAAGTCTGTGAAGTGTCAGAGAGTGGTCAAAATTCAGTGATGACCAGGAAAGGACTCACTGAGTTAATGACACTAGAGTAAAATGCACATGGTACAGACTAGCTTGCTCTTTGTTGAAAATCTCAACTCTTTTACTTGTTCAGCTATCATTTTCCAGTTTCCCTTATGATTTATTTACAGCTGCATGACTGGTGTCTACCCGTGGATTATAAATAAGAGTAACAACTCACAGACTCCAGGTAACACTCATAACCCAGCCTTGATCCTTGCAACCCAATTTAAGTCAAAGGGGATCATTTTTAATTTTTCTCTTTGTAACAGAGAAACTGAAAGCCAAACAGTCAAACTGTCAGTGTCTCAAATGCACACAAAAATCAAAGTATCACTGAGAGCCTCCAGAGTCACCATTCGGAGCAAAGCTCCTTGTTCACCAGAAACAATGTTTTAAAGTTTGATTTCCTGAGAATTTCCCATTGTGTTTAGCCAGAGACGTGTGCTTTTTAAATAATAATATATAAGAAAAGTTAAAATCACTTATGTTCTGACTGTACAGTACACTTACATCTAATATGTGGTTAGCTTTATTCTGACAATGAGAATCAGAAGATATGAAAATTCACATATAAGATATTCTGCATATGGCATAGAAAACAGGTTTAGAGATAAGTGTGCATGCTGATCTTGCAGAACACAAGAGTTCAGTTGCAGATGCCTCATATAGTGTGTCATATTCAACTATAACTCTAACTCCAGAGTTTGTGAAGCTCTCTTCTGGCTTCTACAGGTACTCACACATGTATGAACATACATACAATTAGACCCATACATATACATAAATTATAAACAAAGTCTCTGTTTCTTAAAAGTCAGTTCTCTGTACAATCAGAAAAATACACATGACATTAAAGTTTCTCCATTAAATATTCCTTTCCACCTCACTGGATTATTATTTCATATGATTTAACATTATGACAGCTAATAGGAAAAAATAGACAGCATATGATTGCAAACATTGATTTTGTTTAAATTCACTGAAGTTTTCCAACATTAGAAACAATGCCAACTTAATATGCAATCAAACATGAGAAATATTTAGTAAAACAACTCATGTCTCTGGTTCATTATTTTTATCCTTTTGAAAATCTCATTCAAAGTTCTTTTCATATTATTCTTACTTACTAACTCCAAATTAACTGCATTTTCTTTTATAGTTTTACATCTTTAATTTTGACTATGATTTTATCTTCATATTATGATTGTTATTACTGTAATTATATATTTTAATTATTTCAGGTACTCATAACTTTTATTCCACCAAAAGTTATCTATTATTCTATACTAAATACACTAAAAATACAGTATATACAGAAGAAAAGCAAAAATACACACATGTACATACTGAGAGAGATGGATATATAGAGATAGAGAATCAGAGAGAGGGGAGCACGGAGGTGAGAGAGAGAGAAAGAGAGAGAGTACATTTCGTTCACTACTTTCATCTTGGAGATTAAAAAGGTAAAGGTTATTTCTATTTCATTTATTTGAAATCTGAACACAATCCTAGATAAGTTTTCCAGAATTTCAGGTTACTATTCTTTAAAAGATTATAGACACTGGAGAGACAAGAAGCATTACAGTCCCTGAAATAGCAGTTCCTGAAGGGAATTTGTGAACCTACAGGGAATCTATGAGGTCAGAGGAAATCCAGAGAATCATCATACTTTGAAAAACTGTATTCCCCAAAATTCGAAAATCTAATGGAAACTGACAATTTTCTGGATAGATTTCAATTACCAAAATTACATCAAAACAGATAAGCAACTTAATAGACCTATAACCCCTAATGAAATAGAAGCAGTCATCAAGAGTCTCCCAACCAAAAAAAGCCCAGGGCCAGATGGCTTCAGTGCAGAATTTTACCTGAAATTCAAGGAACAGCTAATACCAATTCTCCTCAAAATATTCCACACAATAGAAGCAGAGGGTTCATTGCCAAACTCTTTTTACGATGCTTCAATAAACTTGAGGTCAAAAAATTTTACTAACAATACTAAGCTATTATTTGTTTTTGGTTTTCTCATTCTCTTTCTAGAGGATATATGATTTGAGATGGAAAAGGATGAATGCAAAATTAGCTATAAGAACCAACTATCAGGCTGGGAGTTGGTGGCACACGCCTTTAATCCCAGCACTCAAGAGTCAGAGGCAGGCGGATCTCTGTGAATTCGAGGCCAGCCTGGTCTCCAGAGAGAGTGCCAGGATAGGCTCCAAAGCTACACAGAGAAACCCTGTCTCAAAAAACCAAAAAAAAAAAAAAAAAAAAAACAAAACAAAACCAACTATCTACTATTAAGTTAAACAAAAAGATTTGCAAAACCATGTCATTTCTCTTATTATGTATTTTCTACCATAAAGATAAAATTATTTTACCAAGACATTTGTTTTGATGTCAACGTCTACCTTTATGTCTTTGGTAATCTACATAATCCAATAATGTGGAATCATGACCAATTCTTAAGCATATGAATGTGCCTTGGACCCAGAAGTTTAACAATCATTGCTGAAGATGTGCCTGTTTAGTATTTAAGTACTAAATAAAGTAAGAGAAGAGATCTATTTACTTCTTTAATTTACTTTTTATAGAACATATACTTTTACCAGGCATTAATCACCCAAGCTCATAAAGCTCTTTTTGCAATTCAGGACCATCAAGCTAGAAAAGAGCTCACACAATAACATAATAAAAGCATGAAATTAAAATAAAAATAGCCTATTATTATGAAAAACTCAATAATACACATTTCAATTGGAGTCCAGAAGTTTGAAAACCAGTTTACAATAGACAAGGTGAATAATGTAGGTTAACATCATGAAGGTTAACTTCTAGAGTTTAGCAAATGTTTAAATATTTACTGTGAGTCTATATGATATGCTGGCTGAATAGGGCACATTCAATATGCACTGATCTCCTGGGGATTGTTAAATTCTGATTCACCTTATGCTGCCACTAATTTAGTATTTTGAAATAATAAATATTTGCAAATCAACAATGCATCAGACAGTCTTTGCTACAAATGACAGTTACAAAGTGTTACTTTACTAATCATAGATGCTGATTGTGTTCATGAATTTCATTCTTTAAAATGTGATAGGCACAGCTAAGAACCAAGAGATATTTATTATATCCCTACTAAGTATCAGACACTTCTTGGATAGTTAGGAATAAAAAACACAGACACAATAACTATATGGAGCATAGGGGCCCTATAGATTCCTGAGGTCTCCTCACTGACACCCACATTCCTGGGCTATGGATCAGTCCCATGCTGGTTTCATAGCAATCAGTCTGGGGACCAAGAGCTCCCCCTTGTTCAGGTCCGCTGTTTCTGTGGGTTTCATCAGCCTGGTCTTGACCCCTTTTCTCATCAGTCCTCCTTCTCTGCTACTGGATTCCTGTTCAGTTCAGTGTTTAGCTGTGGGTGTCTGCTTCCAATTCCACCAGCTGCTGGATGAAGACTTTAGGATGGCATATAAGTCAGTCATCAATCTCCTTATCAAGGGAGGGTATTTAAGGTAGCCTCTCTTCTGTTGCTTCGATGGTTAGTTGGTATCATCTTTGTAGATCTCCAGACATTTCCCTAGAGCCTTATTTCTCTTTAAAACTATAATGGCTCCCCTATTACAGTATCTCTTATCTTGCTCTCTTCTGTTCTTCCCCCAACTCAACCTCCCTGCCTCCTCATGTCCTCCTCACCTCTCCTCTTCTCCCCATCTCATTCTCCTAGTTCCCTCTCCCCTCCACTATGCTCCCAATTTGCTCAGGAGATCTTGTCCCTTTCCCCTTCTCCAGGGAACATATATGTCTCTCTTAGGGTCCTCCTTTTTCCTAGCTTTTCTGGCAGTGGATTGTAGGTTGGTAGTCCTTTACTCTATGTCTAAAATAAACATGAGTGAGTACATACCATGTTTGTCTTTTTTTGACTGGGTTACCTCACTCAGAATGGTTTTTTCAATGGCTATGATAGCAACTGGAAAATGAAAATTGTATGGTTTGTTTTTCACTGTTCTGTTGATTTATGATGATGAATACCATTTTAGATCATGATTGGCCTTTTGTATGCTTTTGCTGGAGCAATGTCTGTTCAAATCCTTTTACAAGTAGTTTATATGCCTTTTGCCACCAAACAGTAAAAGGACCAGCTCTACTTGAGTATACTAATAAGAAAGTATCTAAAAGAATATATAAGAAAAATTACTTGCAATAGTATCAACAGGATAAATATATAAGACTAGGATTAACTAAAGGATTTGTGTAATGATTAACAAAACATTGGGATAATCTACGTAAGACACATGAACACAATATCTCAAGTGAGTTCATCAAAATATTCTTATTTAAAGAGTTTTCCTTCTTGATTTCATTTTAATTGAAGTACAATAACATACTAAAATTTAAACAAAACAGAATACCACAAATACTTCTTACAATCTTAAAATGAACAAAGGTGGAGGCATAACACCCATTGACTTTAAAAGTTAGTATAATAGAGTCATAATCTCCTCTTCAAATTTTGTTTGGAATTCTTTGTGTACTTTAATTTTATATAAATTTTAATTCTATAAAATTTATGCTAAGATATTAACAGAAATGTTATTGCATTTAAATATAATTTTTCAAATCTCTTCTGATCTTTTGTTGAATATTTTATCCATAACACAAAATGGGCCTTCCTTTATTTAGGTTTTCTTTATTCCTTTCAGCTGTGTTTTATAATTTTCATGGGACACAATTTTTACTTCTAATATATTTTTGCCTCATTATTTTACTCACACTACAAAGAATGGGAATTATTTAAGTTTCATTGTCAATTGTTAATTTAGGCCAATTGCTTGGCTATTTTAAAGTTACTTCCATTCATATATTAATAGTATATTTGTTACTGATCTTTTTCTGTTTGTTGAGGTTTTCGAGGTGGTGTTTTTTGAGCCTCATCATATTTGCAAGGTATATGAATATTTTTATTCAAACAAGTTTTTTTAACTCCTCCATTTCTCTTATTTCTTTCTGGTATATCAAAACACCCATGTTAACACACTCAGTATTGTCCTGTAGGACTATTTATCCTTCTTCATTTTCCATATTCTCTTATTCTAAAGATTTTATGATATCTATTTATCATGTTTAGTGATTCTTTTATCTGTCAAGTCTGCCCTTGAAGTCATAAAGGAATTTATTTAAATTATTATGCTTTACAATTCCAAAAAGTCTGTGTGATCTCTTATTTATTGTCATCAACATTATGCTATTTTGCTTTAGACACAACTGCCTTTCCCCATGTGAAGGTATTTGATAGTAGGTTTATTTGATTCTCTTCTATTAAGTTTAACACCTTAGTCAATTCAGAAACAATCTCTATTGTTTGTTTTTTCTCCCAATAATGGTTCATAGTTCTTCCCTCTCTTTTGCTGTTTTGTACATTTGCTCTTGAAAAGTGACATTTAAAATTATATACTGAAACTGTTCCAGATTCCCTTTCCCCTATTGCTCCCCGGGCTATTTATCTTAAAGTTTTAACAACTTGGCAGTATGAACTCTGTGAGATTTGTTTTTCTATATTGTACAGCTAATACTATATCCTCTTTGTTAAAACAAATAGAAATAACATAGTTGTTATTATGGTTATATTTTAAAAGTAAACACATTTTAGTTGATACTAAGCAACATTTGCTCAGCAGTCATATTAAAAACAGTAGGACTTTCAACTTTTGCTTTTAGTAACTAGAGGAAAAATGGTAAAATAAAAATATAAATGTCAAAGCACTATATTGTTTAGTTTTAAAGGTAATAAACACAAGTGGAAGCATGGGGGATTTTCACACAGCATTTTGTTGACAGGTTTAGTTAATTGGTTAATATTCTATTCAAATTACTCTTCTTTTCTTCTGTTTAGTGTAGAGGTTAATTGCCCTGGACACACCAAAGAAATCAGTAAAGAGAAACAGTTGTTTTTGTCATTAAATGACTCTGACCAATAAAAACTAATTGTAAAGTTAGAATCTGTTTCTTATATGTAATCCTAATTAGGTTCTATACCTCATGTAACTCCCAGAGTTATACCACCACCACCAACAACAAAAAAATAATGTAGGAACGAAAACCATTGTAGTCATTATAAGGAATTCTGGCTATGATTTGTCTTTTTAACACAGAAGGACAGTGATGATAGGTTAGTAACTGCTTCAGGATTCTTTCTTCTCTGAAACTCTCCACAAATGATACAAAAAAAATCAATGAAATGATGCCTAACAACATTTTGCTATACTCAGTTAGGTGCCGTATGCAGTAGTCATCAGAGAGACTTCCTCAGGAAGCCGATGGGAGCAGGTTCTGGGACCCAAACCAGATATTATGCAGAGAAAAAGTCTAAACTGCAAATCACCATCAAGTCCCTCCCCTCAGAGAATGCAGAACCCTGCAGAAGAAGGGAAGGAAACACTGTAGGATTCATGGGGATAGAGGAGAGCAGGAGCACATGGCCAACTGAATCAACTAAGCAGGGTTCATATGGGCTCACAGAGACTGTAGTAGCAAACATCGGGCCTGCATGGGTCTGCACCAGGTCCTCTACATATGTGATGGTTGTTAGCTTGGTGTTCTTGTGAGACTTCTAATGGCTGGAACAGGTGTGTCTCTGACTCTTTTGCTTTCTCTTGGAACTCCTTTCCTCCTTGGAGTGTTGCCTTGTACAGTCCTATAGTATCTTGTTTTGAACTGTCTGGTGATCGGTGATCATCTCTTAGAGTTTTCTAAAGAAGAAAAAAGGGGGAGTGGGTTGGGGGAAAGGGAGTTGTAGGGGGGCTAAGAGAAGTGGAAGGAGAGGAAACTGCGGTAGGGGTTTATTGTATGAGAGAAGAATATATTCAATTTTAAAAAACGAAAAAGAGAAAATGTCATTCATAGGCATTGTTAAGGAAGTTTCTCTTCACAATCAATGACGGTAATACAGAGATGCAGGGCTGCTGACTGTGATGAACAAATGTGACAGTCGAGTGTTTATGTAAGGGATATCTAATTGTTTCTGGATAATCCACAATCTTTTAGTCAATGCATTTTGAGCAGTTTTGGGTCTCTATGTTAATCACTGTATACTTTAAAAGGAAACTTCTCTCAGAAGAGTTGAGAGATGCTATAATCTATGTATATAAAGAAAAATGGCAGATTAGTCCTAAGACCATTTGTCAAAATCACAGTAGTAGATTCTACAGAGGGCCTCTGAGCAGTTTAGTCACAGGATCTTTGCTGGATAGTGATGACAGATATGAGTTTCATCTTGTGAAGCAGGCCTTAAATCCAGTCAGAAAGTTGGTAATGCCCATAGCATTCATGCCATGTAGTAGTATAATTCTTGGCCATGTGTGATTGCATTGAAGTGCTCACAGTTTGATAAGATTATTTATTAGTCCCCTGGTAGTGTACATAGTGCCTTCCAGGATAAAAAAAATCTATTCAGGACAAATGAAGCTTCTAGTTCAGTACCAGCTTGATTTCTCTGTGTTTTGTGACTTACTTATCTGAAATATTTGACAACAGGATCTTTCTTCTAATTCCTGGAGGGTCATCAAGAGCGATTTGCAGTAGCCTGTGATGTTTGAGTATCTATTGTGCTTCATTGATTAACTATTACATAAAGAGTAACCCATACCTCACACTGTACTGCCCTGATCTCAACTGTGTTAACAGTTTTACTAATATTCTTAAAAGATTGATTTAATATTATTTATGTATAAGGGTGCTTTGCCTCTATATAATTGTTCACCACATGCATTCAGTGGCTGAAGAGGCAAGGATTACAGTTACAGTTGGTTGTTATCTATTGGGAACCAACCTGAGACCTCTGCAAGAATAACAAGTGCTCTTAATAACCGAGCCATCTTTCTAGCTCCTCACCATCTTTTAAGTTGATTTATTATTGTTGTTACAAGGCCTGAGGTGCTTCATTAAGTTATGTATTTGAGATCACTCTGATTTTTGAAATACATGGTTAGTGTTATAATATTTTTTCTTAGGACTGCCTTCATCATATACCACATATTTAGGCAGGTAGTGTTTTAATTTGCATTCAGTACTATGAACTTCTTACCAAAATTAACTTTGTGGACTATGCAGATAGGATGGAAGAAGTGCATTTAGGGAAAGACATTAGTACATATTAAATATTTTCTCTTATTTCTTAGACTATGCAAATGATCTTTCACTCGGGTATAATTTGGTGATGATCAGCAATTTTTCTAGATTAAGGGTATACTGCCTGAATTTTGTACAACTTGTCTTGCCAAATACCCTTCTATACTTATTCATCTGTGAATATTTTTAATTCAGACTTTTGTAAACTAGCTTTGAATTTAGAGAAAAGAAAGAAACAGAATGTAAAGTAATGTCAGATGTCAGTAGTAATCTACTCTTTTCCTGAATCTTAAACAATTAATTTATATACATGTAAATCAATAGCTAAGTTAAGAAGTCTTCCAAAGAAATTGACTCATTTCCCATGGAAACCAGGATTATAGCTCTATGAAATCCTATCTCATCAGCTTATGTAATATTAATTAACTATTAAAATTAGAAAATAACAATAGTTGGTATAAAGAACCAATGCTCATAGTACTGGAAAGATTAGCAAAAATCCTTTTAAAAATATCTACTCTACTCTTCCATTTAGTTCAAAATCACATTGGCAGTGTTTCTAAATGAAGAGTGAAGTTAGCTTGACTTGATGAGTAAACGTTATATAAATTATTCAAGATTCATTTTCACTATAGGTCAGTAGAAAAGCATATTTGGCTATACTTGGTCTGCTTTGCTTTAACCTGTCAAGTTGCAAAAATAAAATAAAATATGTCATAACAGGATTAACTATGAGGCTATTTTTCAAAGTCTTATGATGAAGTATTATGAATGTCCTTGAAAGCTTTTGAAGAATGATCAGAGAACAGATGGGAAGAGACCAGATTTTCCAAGGACACCTGTGGATAATAACTCTAGGATCTAACTGATCTCTCCAAAAATAGCTTTTCATAACATGGAATAAATCTAAAACCTCATCTGGATATAGGCTAGATGCATATCAAATAATATTTTAAGGATATTATAAATTATTTCATCAAAAGTAAATTGGTAAGGGTACAGTAACAATGATATAAATAAAATTACAACTTTTTTTTACCACAGTGCCAAATTTTGCTATAAGCAAGGGATACTATATTTACTTGTCTAATAAGTGTACTATATTCTAGAGAAAAACTAAAAGATTATTAACTGAATTCATTCTACTGGTTTAAAATTGTGAAAGAAAAATCCAATTCTAGTATTTCGTTATGTAGATCTATTCTAATGTATAAAACAATGTCCAAGTCTAGTGTAAAGGTTTAAATATTCAGCTTAATTTGAGTGAGAATGCAAAATTTCACTATTTCAATTAAAGAAATACTTATTGGATGTTTATAATATATCAACTTTTTTCTGACTGTTATGAGTTATAGATAAGAACATGAAACTACATGTTTGAAATAGGTATAAAACATAGTACATGCATAAAATAGTATACTAAAAGAACAAAAAGTGTAGTGGAAATACCCTTGTTCCTACTTGTGACAAGGTCACAGTTATATTACAATTGTTCTTTGATGGATGGCTAGGATTTTGCAGAAAACACAAAAAAGGAAATATTTCAAACAAATCAAATGAAGTTGGAAATGCTAAAGAAAGAATACAATATGATGTGATGAGTTACTTAAAGTGATGGTCAACATTGCTGGAAAGCTAAGTTCATTTTCAGCTCCACTCCACTAAATGTGGCAAGCTACAGCAAGTAGAAAGTTAGAAGGCAACAACTGATGCACATAGAACAAGCCAAAACAGAGATATGTAATCCCCAATTGAATATAGATTAAGAACTGTGGACTTGGATAGGCATTGTGGTAGTTTGAAAGAAAATGGTCCCCAAAGGGAGTGGTACTATTGGGAGGTATGGCCTTATTGGAGTGGGTATGGCCTTGGTGCAGGAAGTTTGTCATTGTTGGGGCAGGCTTGGTGTCTCCTATGCTAAAGATATCACTCAGTGTCTCAGTCTACTTCTGCTTGCTTGATAACAACATGTAGCATCTCCTTCTCCAGCACCATGTCTGCCTGCATGCTGCCATGCCCCTTGCCATGATGATAATGGACTGAAAGACTGAACTGTATTGTATTCCTTTATATGAGTTACTGTGGTCTTGCTGTCTCTTCACAACAATAGGAAACTTAAATAAGACAGGCTTCCTGGTTCATATATTTGATTAGATGTGTAATCTTGGTCAAAGAAGTTGACCTCTGTAAATCCAAAAATACAATACAATCTATGTGACATTTATTGCAAGGGTTATATGAGTTATAATACAACATGCCAGACATCATCACATGTTATTGACACGCCTACCTTCATTCTTTCCCTCACCATCATTGTCATCATCACCATCAAACAAGGGTCTATATGAATATAGCTATGTTAACAAACTATTTTGGGGGAAACAATCACTGAATATGAGTGAAGTGGAACAGGTATGGTAAAATGCTTGCTTATCAAAAGCAGTGGTTTTCAAACATTTACATACACATGCATTTCCTAGAAACCCCATGAAAGTAATGTAATTTGGTAAATTCTGCAATGTTTTGTAACTTACAGGTCAATTCCTGGACTGGCCAGAGATGGTACTTTGACTAGTAGGTCTGAAACTTCTATTAGTCAAAATGGATAATGTCAAGAGAGAACATAGGAAATCATGCCTAGTAGCTGGATTTAATTAAAAGAAAATGAAGAAACAAACAAATTCTTATTTTTTAAATGAATGATCTCAATATTTAAATGGTAATTCTTTCAGAAAAGGGCTACTAAAAACAAATGTATGGATTCTAGATGTGTTCAGGATGTGTATATTCAGTTTGTAAACTCTGAGCTAGATGATATAAGAGTCTACATCGAAACTAGGGATTAGAAACTGGGGAAACTCCATTCTACAGTAACTACACTGAAGGAGAAACTAAAGCAATCCAGAGTATAGAATGTGAATGTGGGAGAAGACTTTTAACACTGTTTCATATAAATTAGCTATACACATTGAAAGACTCTATACATGGTGAAGAGATTTGGCATCATGATACAATTTTCAGCTGTTGGTTTTAAAAAATGAAATAGTTGAAAAGCTACTTGGTTTAAGTTGAAAGTATAAAGCTATTTATTTAGGAAAATCTGCATTAAGTGCTAATTAGAAACTCTTAAGAGAAAATAAGGAATACATACAAAAATATGAATTGCTGATGGAGATTTTCAAGAAGAAATCCTAGTACAGTGACTTTAATGAATTACATAAAGTTCATTGCTAATTAACAGCATTCATTTACATGGAAACAGTGAACTAAGTTGTTTAAACAACAATTTATTCCCTTAAGTACATTTAAGATGTATTATCTTGTTGTTTTTTTCAATTTTCTTGGATAAAATATCATAGATCATATACAGGTAAATTCTTCCTATAGAGATGTTAAATAAATAATAACCACTGATCAAACAGGCAGCCTTACACTATAAGGCCTATTGAATATGTCAAGTCTAACTTTCAAATTCTATGTACTCTGAAAGAGATCATTGCAAAATTAGCATATAAACATTATTTATCCTGAGACTGCCTGAAAAGGTCAATATTCCTTTAAGAGGGCTACTGCTCATCTGCCAGGTTCTGCATATGCTTTGCTCTAAAGAAAATGAGTAGTGAATGGAAGATGGTTAATTCCAAACAAGAGCCAGGATAACTCCAAAGAGTTTGGGACTTCAAGCAAGTGGGCAGAAGTAGCTTCCACTAATTACTAACAAAAGATTAATTCATTAGAACATTGAGTAAAATGATAAAAGAATCTGTGAGTCACAAATGTATCATCCAAGGCAGAAAAGATAAATATTTATGAAAGCAGAATAAAATAATGGTTTAACATAGTATCTGGTCAAAATAGGAAGCCTGATATTTTATAAGTCTTAATGTAATAGATGGCTAAGGAGGGATCCAAAATGGAATGCTAATATATGACTTACTATATATAAATATATAGTATTATATATTATATTGTAATATATATAATATATATTAATATATATTAATATATAATATATAATATATATTATATAGTATTATATATTATATATTATATATTATATATTATATATAACAATTTCCAATAGTTAATAGTTATCACTTTAATGAAGTGATGACACAATTTCATATTATGCATCCTGAAAAATGTTACCGTATATAGTATGCAGTATCCTATGAGACTTATATTTGCAAAGCAAGGAAACACTCAAAATTTAATTTGGGTCATTTAATGACTTGCCTAGACCCAACTTGCAGTTTACAAGAAAGTTAGAAAATATGGCACCAATTAAGTGGCACACCAAGGGAATAAACAGACAGATCCAGAACTTTTTAAATGCTACTGATGGATAATTTTTTGAATGTCAGTATCATTGCAGAGAAAGTGAGGTGAATGGTGCTTTTTGACTTAAATGTAAGAAAGTGATAAAATAATAAAATAAAGTGCATAAACTAAATTGGATATTATTATAAAATTTAGGACATTTTAACTTAATGTAGACATTCTAATAGTGACTGTATGTAAAGTGATTTGACATTTTAAATTTTTCTTATGAGTTAGAAACACATGGATCTATATGGCATGCCTATAATCTAAGTTGAGACATGCTGAGTAATAGTAGTATTTAAATTTCTTTGAAGACAAAATGCATATTAACTTAAGTCCTTCATTAGATAAGACAAAGCAATATACTAGCAACTTGGTTAAATTCATGATTCCTAACACTAACTTAATACTACAAAATACACCAGAAATCCAAATACATTGAAAAAGTTGTAAAACTCTAACAAAATTTTGTGATACAATATGTGTCCTTATTATGAATATATAAATGTTAAGATATTTATGTAGATGTGATCAATATTGGATTTTGAGGGAAATAAAATAGATTAAATAATGTCTCATGTTTTTGAGCATAGAAGAGAAAGTATAGCTTATAATGAAATCCCAATTAGATATTTTCGAACAACTAGAAAACAGAAGCTTTAAGCCTCTAAAGATAGTGCAATATTTACAAGTTACCCTTTGTTCAATATGTATTATATACATGTAATCAAGTATCACACTGCACACTCTAAATATGTATAATTACTAAATGTCAATCCAAAATTTTACAGTGTTTAAGGAGCTAGAAATGTTAATTACTCTAATTTTAAGCATATAAACTATGTATGATTACCAAATTATCATACTATACTACATACATTTTGAAGCTAAACTAATAGAAAGAAAAAATAAAGATAATCATGTAAAATATCTTAAGATAGAGTAACTTTTATGGCATGAAAATATCTATGAATTTGCATTACAAATGTTACTGTTTCTTTGTCCATTTTTGATGCTCAGTACTATTTTGACATCAGTGATTAAAAAAAAGAGCTATGTTTATCTATTCAAGACTGTGGCATCTCTTGAATTATTTTCACAGAACAGAATTTTTTTAAAAAGTGTTCTCATTAAGACTTTCTTTGTTTTACCTTATAACTTCCTTTCAGAGCAAACACATTTTAATTTGCATCTTGTTGTTTATAAAGATTATTTGGTGTCTACTATCATCTGTAAATCTATAGATACTACCAGGCTCCTCTGCTGCATGACTGAAGAATCAGGAAAATTTCCATGGTAAATTGTATCATGAATAATAGATTATATTTTGAATTTCATTTTAAGTTAATAGATGTTAACCAGTATTTAAATATTTCAGAGCGTTTTCCTCTAATTATTTCAGATATGTTGTGTTATCAAAGAGAAGAGTCTAAAATTATATAGCTGTAAGTCTTCAAATAATTTGTAGATTATGCTTGAAATTACTTCAAATGAATGTTCATTATTTCTGATTTAAAGATCACTACAAGTAAAATATTCTGTTATTTTATTACATAGGCATGTTCCTTTGCTCTTTTGTTATAAATAACTTCTGTTTCCTATTCTATTGGTATTGTACTGAAAATAGTTTATTGATTAACAATAGCTTCATGATTACAGTCCTTTTCAAATTCATGTTAACATGTTATTGTTGAAATATTAGTTTACTTACACTTTTGCTACTGCACATTTTGAAATAGTGAATGAATTGGAAGGATCTACCTGTCACTTATATTTTGAAACATATTTACCTTTCACAAAATTTAACTTACATAACAATTTCAAGGAACTCTGCCACAAAACTGACCATGAAAACATTTGTTTTGAAAATATGTAATATGAAATGGACAGCTATAAAAGCCAAATTTTTAAAAACTTAGGGAACCTGATCTTGACTTCTTAAAAGCACAAATGTAAATATCTACTGTATGTCAAAATTTTCAATGAAGTGTAGCTTTTCTAATCAATTCTACCCTGAGCTGTGATTATCCCACAATTTTGATATTTTACAACAGAGTCAGTAAGAGTATTTCCATAAAATTAGGTGAATATAAAATTTCAGAGCTTTTTGGTGAACATATATAGTGCTCCAATAATTATTTATGAACTATAACTTCAACGATAACCTAAAACATAGAAGATTTTAACCACTCAGGTTAACACCAGAAAAATAGGAATATGTTTTGTTCAAGCACTATATATTTAAGTATTTATAACAGAATTATTAATCTACTAATTTCTTACAATCTTATTTTTTACTACATTGAGCCCACATCAGAAGTGACACTATTATACAACTTTAAAACTGTTTGCACACCAATATATGAGTTTATTTAATTTATAAAATGCTTGTATGATTAATACCATGATTTCAATCAGAAAAAAAAACGAGTAGAACTTCTCAAGGAATTTATTTACAAAAATTTGGGGTCTTTATCTCAACATAATAAAAACATTTTAAAATCAAGATTAATGTAAAGATGTATTTACATAATATTATTTTCTCCAACTCAATGATATCATTTTTAACATTGACAAGTTTTGTGTGCATACATAATGTATACAAGAAAACTCAAATATCTGTATTATTACATATGTCTGTATATTATGCAGATCATATGTAGGATGTAGTGACTCAGCCATAGACCTGAGTTTTCACCATTTATCATAACAGTCTTATTTTTAAATAAAGGTTATGTCCTTCTTTAGCAATAAGCAGCACTAGCATCTATAATTGGCAGCATAATTCCAAATCTAATGTATAAGGTTCTGTGCACTCCAATTCCAAGAGCATACATTGGCTTTCAGTGTTTCAATACATTCTAAGGGAAAGTTAAATGGTGATTGAATACAACAACATTTTTGGATACCTTGGTTTTCATTTTCCTTTTAAATTTGAACATTTTTGAAATAAGTAACTTTTCAAGAATCCAATAGAAACTATATTTGAACTAAAATTAAATAATACAATCATTTTTACAGTAAAATTCTAATGTATTGCAATTAAAATCTTATCAACCACGTATCTTTCCTACAAAACACTCATTTATAATTGCCTTTTCTCATTTTTTGGAGAAAATATACTTGAGGTTCAGCTTGATAAATTTGGGATACACTGAAGATACATACATTAGGCAATCCTATGATATGTTTTTATCACAAACTTGGAAGCTTACAACAACAGATAAGTGCTAGAGAACAAAATGTGTGCACTTAATATCTAAGAAAAAGACCAGAAAATGTCTTTGTTGCTATTGATTAACATGATGGACTTCTTAACATTAGTACCTGTCACCCATCTTATGATCTTTTATGAAATGAAAGCTTTTTGAAAGGACAGTTTACATAGCTCTGCTAAAACATCTGTCTCCCTACCTCTTTTGCCTTTCAGCCAGCTGTTTGCAGATCTCCTGACACCGCAGACTCAAGCTTCCTAGTTTTTCCTGTAGAATATTGGCATCTGTTTTTGAAGACTGTTGAATTATTTCTTCGCCAGTTGTATTCAGTATTTTGACAACAGTTTGCCGCTGCCCAATGCCATCCTGGAGTTCCTGTAAGTCACCAAAAAGATAAAGCAAAATTGAAATCCCAAGTCTTTTTATTTGGAAAACAGTTTAAACAACATTCTCCCATGTACAGTTATACCAAGAGAGGAAAGAAGTAGAAAACCTCACAGTGAAAGCTGCTCTATGCACTTGATGTTCCCACATCCAAAGGATACAAGCCAGAAAGACACCTTTCATGTCAGTATAAAAGCTTCCTCTCAGTTCAGCTCGAGGTTTTGTTTTGTAAGCTTGTCAGCTAGAGGATGTTATCATGTCCTACAAATCAATTAGCTGGAAATCTTCTCAAGAGCAAATTTGATTTCTTGTCCCTACAAGGATGTTCTATGTTTAATAGTCTATGAACTGTTGTAAAATTAAACATGGACCAAGTATTTGGATATCTTAGTTGGTTGTTAATACAAAGGTGAAAAAGGACAAACATACTTTAGCTATAGCATTTTTAAAAACCTTCTAGAGCTTTAAAAATAAATGTAACTATTATATTAAAGCCATTTATTTCAAATTCTGTTTGCACCAATCTATTTTGCATTATAAAACCACATAAAACTGAAAATTAACTGCTTTCAGGGGCAACCCATCAAAAAACCTCTAATGTACAGTAATAAATATGAAAATAATCTATAGCTACCAGAACAGTTTTATGAGTCATTGGTGGTGTCAAGCTTTCGCATATTCTACTTTTTATCCTAGATGAAAATTTAAGAGTGACTCTCAGAAAATTGTTCCATTAAGAAAGAAATTATTACAACCAAGTTTGCATAAAATAAGAATGATTTTTTACCATTAAAATTACAAATCACAATCCTTTGCTGTAAACCTATTTAAAATGTAGATTTTTTAACGAAAATAACATTGCTAACTGTAATACAATGTAAGACCTTGAGATACTTTCATATTAAAATATAAATGGCTCTCAAATTCTTGTGTTACTGGCAATACACTAACAGTACACAGATTATTTTTGCTCATACATATGATTCAAATGATTTAATATTCATATATCCTTTACTTGTAATATATCCTTTACATGCAATACCAGCTTCCCAATAGACGTTTATATGTATCTACCAAGCCAATCAATTAAATATGATTTTTAAATCTTAGTTATCTCTCTATAAGTACTTCATTCTTCATCAGTCTCAAACTATTTTATTACTCTCACTTTTTACAATTTTATTTATATTTTATATGCTTGCATAAGTTTATTTGCACCATATAAGTGGACATGTCTGAGGATGCTAGAAGTGTGCATCAGATTTCCTAAGAATAGAAGCTGGATCTTCTGCAAGAGCAATAAGAGATCTTAACCACTGAGCCACCTCTTTGGCTCCTACTCTTACCTGTTTAACTATAATGACTTTGGTAGCATATTTTTGCAATCAAATAACCTCAAAAAATAAGCAAAATAATAACAAGATCTTCAATTGATTGTCATATTACAGCACTATAAAAAAGAAAGCATGCCTTCTTCAACTTTTACAAACTCTCTTAACCATACTCCTGACTGTCCATGATATATGATCTAGTAAACATATGTTCCCATCCAACTAGCTGACCTGACCCATTGGTTACGTTTTACTCTTTTAAAGCTGCTTAGATCACCACTTCAGGTAATTGCAATGATTGCTTGGTAACAAGATAACAGTCTTACCAAACTGTGTCTATATTCTTATTACTCAGAATCTGGTAAGAAGAAGTTTCAGGCAGTATCTTTTCAGTGAATGAATAAAACTGAATTAATGAAAAAGGATACAAGAATGGAAAGAATATAGAAAGACAAGAAGAGTAAAAGTAATGAAAGGAAGGTAGTCCAATAAAACATACCACTATGGAATCATTGGAATGCTTAAAGTATCATAAAAGAAAGTATAATTTACTAGGTTTTAGGTAGTATATAATCTAATTGAAGAGATTAGACACAGTTGTGAGTTGCAATTTCTTATATACAATAGGGCAGAGACATCGAGGTTCTTAATATATGATAAATTATATGAGGGATAAGATAAGCAGTAGAAAGCATACAAAAGGATTCTAAAGGAGTTTGGGAATTGATAAATGGTTACCATTTAGACACATGGAAGTTCAAGGAGAGCAAGAGGATGTCAAAATGCATGACACTTTGTGGACAATATTCATTATAAGGATTATAGAGTTGAGTTTTATGTTGCTGTTATGAGAGTGTGAGTGTAAACAGATTTGTAATCATGGGTATATATTGTGGATAGACAGAGCATACCTTATTTTATTAGGGAATTTGTAATTCGTGGAATGTCCATTGAAGCAACTCAATTTCTAGCTACATGTGGTGGTACTCTTCTGTAATCTCAGCACCTGACACTTTGGGGGTGAGGGTATTACGGATCAGAATGTTTAAATTTATCCTTAACTGCATAGTAATTTAAAGGCAGTCTAAGCTACATGATACCTTGATTAAAAATAAAAATTAAAAAGGAAGGAAGGAAGAAATGAGAGGGAGAGAGACAGAGGCAGAGAGACTCTTCTACTTTGAAAAAATCCATAAGTACCAAGCCTTTTGGGCTACTGATTTATTCTTAAGAAAGGAGGGACTAATGTTGATGCAGGCTATGTAGCCAAGTCTAGGCATCCAGGAAATAAATTGTGGAAGATAAGCTATAAATTTGACAAGAGTCAGGAAAGAAAGTCCTGGAAGTAATATGAAATATTAAATAAAATTGCCAGGGTTTGAAAACAACTAGAATCATGCAAGCATGTGTGAGGCTCCTGAAGGGAAACACTTTACCTAAAAGAGTAAGCATGGGTGCAGTTAGAAGGGGATTAGATTTCATGTTTATACTATCATAAGGTGTTCAACATTACTTATAGTGTTAAAACTCATAGTTTTAAAAATTCCCAGGGCACACAATAAACACACAAGAACCTTCTGAACTCATTAATATTAGATGGCTCAGAATTGTAGAAGAGGACCTGAATTTGAGAGATATTGTGGGGTGAAAAAGGAGATGGAGGGAGAGAAATGAATACATATTGCATAATACAACATACTTGTATTACCAAAATAAATATATTTATGAATTAATTATCAAAATGAATTTTAAAATAATAAAAAGGAACTCCTGGAGATCTAGTTAAATTGAAAACTCAGATTCACTGTCTCCAAGAAGAGGGTAATAGTGCTATGACAGGCAAAACTTTCTATAGTAAGGTTGCAAAGTAAATGCCATGCAACTTCTGTATGCAAGGAATTTTTACTGCTGGTTACAATGATGAAACCACTTTGGATTTCTTACGTCAAACCCTTCCTTTGGTATTTTTGATCTTAGCTCTTTATCTCCCAGCTGATGTCTATGGTGATTTTTACAGCTCAATTGTAGAACCAAAAAGGATTTTATTATTTCCATATTGCAGATAAGAGATAGAATTGTGTAGCCAATAATGCAGTAATTGCTTAAAATTGTTTTTTCTAAATCTCATTTATACAGAATCCTAAATCAAAGCTTTTAGGTTTTTTTTAACTTTGCAAAGAAGACCTCATTAAATACTGTATTGAATTTGTTTGAGAAGATTTTGTAGCCAGAAGAAATATTTACAGTGTGTGTTTTACTTAAAAAGAATTTTCAGTAATAAAGCATAAGAGAAAAATAATGGATCAAACAGGAAATAAAAATTGGGTATGCTGTTTCATGCTTAGCTTATGAGGCACAAAAAGATAGCATTCAATTCATAATATTAAACATAAAGTCTCAATCAACTTCATTTGCACAATTAATTTTAATTCTACAGTGTATACACATTTTAAGCACCAAATTACTCATTAGCAATGAACCTTTTAAGCTTTGATATCATATTAATATACTGTTGTCATCAGCAATATCCTTATCTACTTTTCTAGCAATTAGCATTTAGTTTTTAGTATTGGAGAAAATGAAAATCATAATTAAATCTATTGGATTTTTCAATCTAGTTAGCAAGCTTTTGTGATGTGATTCCAACATCGAAACATTCATTCTTAATAAGGAGCGCATATCAAACTCCCCCAGGGAGCTTTTTCAAAACACAAAAGCCCACATTTCTATGCCAACAAACTAGAAGCATAATCTCAGTGCCTATGAGTACAGTGAAGGAAGGTATTTAAAACAGATATAACTTGAAACAAAGGTTCATTAATAAAACTGCATTAAAGATAAATGGAGTGGCCAGGGAAGAAGAAGGGTTATGTCTGTCTGATAACAACTGCATCACTATTAGTTCCCTTTTGAATCAAAAAGGTAACTGGAAATATAGAAAATGACACTGTTACATGTGTTATTTTAAGTATGGTTAAAATGGGGGAGGAAACAAGAAATACAATGGAAGTAAATGCTAATTGTTTAGAGATAGAAGAATATGAAATAGAGAAACCATACCTTTAAGGTGACCCATGGAATACATTTTAGAAAAGACTACTTATGAAATGGTCCAAAGTGTATGAAAATACAATTAGTGGAAAATAAAGTGTGACAAATACAGAAAAGGAATGCACCAAACAAGTAAAACCCAATCACAGGAAAATGTACAATGCAATTTTACATGAACTATGTTGAAATAAAATAAATTGCAAACTTCAAATGAAGGAATAAAATTGGTAAGCAGGAGAAACAAAGTATGACTTGGGGGATAAAGATGAAGACTGATGGAATCAAACAAAGATAAACAAATCTTCAGGGAGTTAATATATAAGTCTGCATTCCTGTCAACAGGTTTTCATTCATTGCACTCTTGATTATTTTGAGGCTGACTAATCATTGACTTAGTTTACTAATTGACCAAATAAAATATGTAACACATGAGCCAATAAATAGTTGTCCAAAAGGCAGGTTAATTTTGTAGTAGTGTTTCACAACTTATGCTGCTTTGTCTCTTTTCTTCTGTGCTGGTTAAAATTATTCTGACTGGTTTTCCTTGTTAGTCCCTAGAATACACATATTTGGAAAAATAGTCTGGGATCTGATCTCAGAGATGAAGGAAATAAATTTGTCTCCTGCCTTTATTACTGAAGTCTATAGTCATAACTGTCTTCAGAGATTCTAATGTGCTTCCAATGAGTTTTTGCAAATAGTCAGTCGAAAAGGGGCAAATTTCCAAGGTACAGAGTAGGCCCAGGGGCGGCATACATTAGCTCAGCACATTTGTGGTTTAGGCGATTCAGTCCTGGTGGCAGACCTAAGATCTTGCACAAACAGCTGCAGAACACAGTGAGAAATTCGGAAAGATGGTCAAAGCATCATGCACTTTTGAGGAAAGGACAACTTGAAAGCAAAGAATCAGGAGGTGGGACTCCAGACCAGGGAGGCTCAGAATGAGAAAACCATGAGGAATCATCCTGAAAGAATCAGGATTGCCTATTAATTTCAAGATCAAGTCTTCTTCCCCTCTATGTCACAGCTGCCCTTTTTCCCATCCACCCCCTTCTCAAAAGTTTATCTCCAAGTCCCAGGTAACAGCAACGGCTTTCATTCTACCTTATTGACTGGAGTATTTTTATGTCTTGGTGATGATATACATCTCCAGATTTTAAGTGTGCCTCACGTTAAACTTTGGGGAATACACCTAAAGAGCTTTTGCTACTAATTTGCAAACTAAATCAAACTGAAAAGAGCCAGTCTTTGCAAATGAACATTAGAATTTTTTTTTAAATAACCCCTTAGCCTCTTCCTTCCCCTGGTCTCATTTTATTTCCAGTCCATTAAACATTTATTATGCTTCATTAGTAAAAACAGTGAAGCATCATATATACTTTTTAATGAGATTTCTTTACAACAGGAACTAGGGCTAGGAAGTGCTCTTTTAGATCTCATCTAGTAACCTCTCTTTCCCTTGAGATACAAATTAGGCATGTTCATTGGTGTAATTTGACATTTGCTCCTGATAATGATTGTCATTGAAAAAGAAAACTCATCTTAAAAACAGAATTAGGCACTTGCCTTCCCAAAGCAAACAACTTGCTAATAAATTAAATAACAATATGTGCAGAAGTAATTTATTGGTGTGAGACAGTAAATAATATCTAATATCAAACTGTAATAAAATTTCATTTGCATGTGTTCTTCTCATTGATAATAGTGATACACATTTATTATTATTATCTCTTAACACAAACACCAAGTGAATTTATCATGAATTACTTTAAGTACTACATGTAGGATATAGTATGTGCATATGTATTTTCTCTTTATTTTTAAACAAAAATTAAGTGCAAAATGTTGTCCAAAGGGATAGCAGAATCACATCCACACACACCTCCCACTCAACAAAACCACCACACACACACACACACACACACACACACACACCCATATTTTGCTTTTAAAGTTCTGAAACAGGGGTCTTCATATTAAATCTTGAATCATACATGTTTTAATTTACATTTGTTTATTTGATTGTGTAAATATGTTTTGTGGAGTATGTTAGCATTCTACCACTCTCCAAAGTCAATTCAATTGCTTTAAAGAAAACTGTTGTTATAAACTACACAACTTTCCAAAGTAAATAGGTTTTTCTTTGTTAAAATCAATGCCAGGCTTTTCTAGGTTCACAGATTTATTCATTCCCTCCTGGGTTCTTAATCACTCATGAGAACTTCAGGGGAAATGCCTGAGAACACTTAAAAGCTGTTTTGTTTTGTTTTCCTCCATTTACTCCGATTTGTTAAGAAAACAAATTGGCCTTTCTCTGCTAAAAGGCAGCTGATGTCTAACAGTTATGCTTGCTCCTCTGTTAAGTGATCTAGGTAGCAGAACACATGATTTGGGCATACAATTCTTTCTACATAGTTGCTAGTTTTAATACAGGTTTGATATTTTATCATGGGACATATTTCATGTAACAAAAAATATACTGGCTTTTATGACAGAATATGTGAAAGGAAAAATAAGTCATTTAAGAAGTCCTTATTTCATTCTAGAATTTTTATCATTTTGCAGCCACACAAGTATTAAAAAAGAAAACATTTGGGAGGTGGATCAGGATACTTCATTGGTATTGTCATTTAATTTTTACTACATTAAATAAAATGCATTATTAATTTAATTGTGTGTGTATGTGGTGTGTGTGTGTGTGTGTGTGTGTGTGTGTGTGTGTGTGTGTAACAGAGCACATGTGGAGGTCAAAGTACAGCTTACAAGATTTGGTTATCTCCTTCCACTATGTGGATTATGGGTAAAAAAACTCAGGTAGTCAGGTTTCTCAGAAAGCACTCTAACCGTATGAGCCATCTTGTTGGCTCTAGTTTATTGGTCAGTGAAAGCCAGAGTTTTATATTGGTATTTTCTAAGCATATAAAACTTTCTTACTTTGTATTACACTGTTCAATGAGCACTTCTGATGTGTCAGGTGTTATAGTAGTTGCTGGTTATCATTGCCTACAGGGAGAACAGTGGTCTGGAAAAACTCAGGGTCAAAAATGGTGAAACTAAATAGGAACCATCTTGAAAGTTAAGTAACTGTGATAGCTTGGATTATGGGAACTGTGTGTCTCTGTTATGGTTTCTATCGTTAGGAAGAGACACCATGACCACAGCAATTTTTATAAAGGAAAACTTTTAATTGGTGATGGCTTACAGTTTTAAAGATTTAGTCTATTATTGTCACAGCAATAATCATGATGATATGTCAACATACATGGTGCCGGAGAAGGAGTTGAGAGTTCTATATCTTGATCCACAGGCAGCAGAAGGAGACTGCCACACTAGGCCTAGCTTGAGCATATAAGGCCTCAAAGCCCACCTCCACAGTGACACACTTCCTCCACTAAGGCTATACTTACTCCAACAAGACCACACCTCCTAATAGTGCCATTTTCTATGGGACAATATTCAAACACATGAAACTATGGGGGCCATTCCTATTCAAACCAACACATTTCACTCCCTGACCCAATCCATAGGCTTGTAACCATAACATAATGCAGAAACTCATTCAGTCCCACTTCAAATGTCTTCATAGTCTGTAAGTCTCAACATTATTTAAATGACTAAAGTCTAGTCTCTTCTGAGATCCACGCAATCAATCTCTTAAATGTAATCCCTCATAAAATAAAAATGAAAATCAAATAACATACTTCCAACATGTAGTGGCACAGGATGAACATTACTTTTCCTAACTGGAGGAAAGGGAGCATTGTGAGGAAATACTGGCTGAAAGCAAGACCAAAAATGAACTGGGCAAACTCCAAGCTCTCTATTTCCATGCCTGATGTAAAAATACTCTTCAGATCTTCAACAACTTTTAGCTTTGTTGACTGCAACACACTTCTCTCTCTCAGACTAGTTCCAATTCCTTTGAACAGATTTCCTTGACAGATATCCCAAGATTCTGGCATCTCCAATACCTTGGGGTCTCCATGCCAATCCAGAGACCAATCCAATTCAAATTCTCCTTTGAAGCTTCACACAATGGCCTCTCTGTGCTTCCACACAGGGACACCCCTGACACATGCCTGGTCTCAGTGGCTTTCCTTACCAATGGAGGGAGATCCCATAACCCCTTTCTTCTAACCTGACTCTAAAGCAAGAGCCATGTGGATGAAGCTGCTCAGTTTTAGTACTTTTTAGGGCTGAAACATGCCCCTATTGTTTAATGATTATCTTCCTGCTTCACATCCATTCATTCACGGCCTAAGCTGGGGTATCTGGGAATACTATCTGTAGACCAGGCTGCCCTTGAATTCAGAGACTTGCATGCCTCTCTTCTCTGAGTGCTGGTATTAAATGTGTGGACCACCACACCTGGAACTTAACTTTTCTTTAATTCCTTTTCACAAGATGAAAGAGTATTGGGTGGGGTCTTTTCTTGAGGTTTCATCTCCCTTTAATCTGTTTAACAACAGACTTTCTTTTAATCTGTTTATCTCTTTGAACACAGGAATTAGCTGCATTTCACTTTTGTGTCCCATTTCTCTTTGAAGAGTACATGTGGGCCACAAAAAGAGTAACAGGTCTAGACTCTTCTCTGGTAAGATAAGACAATGTGGAAATACTTCAATTAATAGAAATGGTTTAATAATTAAGACAGAGCTAGCCAATAAGAAGTACTAGCCATCGGCCAACAGGATAATTAATATAAGTTTTTGTGTGCTTATTTGGGGCTGAGAAGGGCAGCAGGACCTGGCAGGACAGGAGAAACTGCCAATGACAACCAACTTCTATCTTAAGGTTTCTATTGCTGTGCCACTCTTATAAAATAAAACCTTTTTCATTTTTTGATATTATTTTACATTCCAACCACGTTTCTCCTCCCACTCTTCTTCCAACCCCTCCTTGTCTCCTCTTACTCCCCTCACCTCTCCACTAGCCCAGCCCCTGTCCACTCCTCCTCATGGCATAATATGTCGGGGCAGGGCCAGGCTCTTCCATGCATTAAGACTGAGCATAGCACCACACCATAGGGAATGGGCTGCAACAGTTTAGCTCATGTACCAGATTTGTATCACGGTCCTATTTCCAGGGGCCGCTCTGATAGTTCAAACTTCACAACTGTCTCCTACATACAGACGGCCTAGTTCAGTCCCCTGGAGTTTCCACAGTTGTAGGTCTAGAGTCCATCAGTTTCCATGAGCTTGGTTCAGCTGTCTTTGTAGATTTCAATGTAGATGTCCCTCAACCAAAGAATGGATAAGGAAAATGTAGTACCTTTACACAATGGAGTACTACTAGGCAGAAAAAGATGATGAACTCATGAAATATTCAGGGAAATGTATAGAATTTGGAAAAACAAAACAAAATAAAACATCCTGAGTGAGGTAACCCAGACTCGGAAATAAAAATATGGTATATATTCTCTCATAAGTGGGTATTATATGTAAAGCAAAGGATAACCAGATTGAAGTCCACAGTTCCAGAGAAGCTACATAACAAGGAGGACCCTAAGGGGATACATGGATCACTCTGGGATAGAAAATTAGATAATATCTATGGGCAAACTGGGAGTTGCAGTGGTAAGAGGGAGGAGGATAAAAGCAGAAGGGAACCAGATGGCCTAGGTGGGGGGTAGGGATATAGTGGAAGAGCAATGAAAGATATCTTAACAGAGAAAGCCACTTTTGGAAACCTGGTTCTAGGGTAACTCCCAAGAATCCACAAAGATGACCTCAGATAAGACTCTTAGCAATAGTAGAGAGTGTGCCTGAACTGGCCTGCTGAAGTAATCAGAGAGAAGACTACCCCAACTATGTTCGGGGAGCCCTCATCCAGTGATTGATGGAACCAGATTCAGAAATCCACAACCAAGTACCAGGCTGAGCTCTGGGAATACAGTGGAAGAGAAGGAGGGGGGTAATATATGAGAAAGGAAGGTCAAGATCATGATAAAAGAAAACTTCTAATTGGGGATGGCTTATAGTTTTATAGGTTTTGTCCATTATCATCATGGCAAGAAGTATGATGGCTTGCAGGCAGCCATGTTTCTGGAGATGGAGCTGAGAGTTCTACATATTGATCTACAGTCAGTAGAAGGAGACTGCCACACCAGGCCTATCTTGTATATATCAGACCTCAAAACCCACCCTTACAGTGATACACTTCATTCACTAAGGCCAACCTCCTAGTAGAACCACTCCCTATGGGCCAAGCTTTCAAACATATGAGGCTATGGGGGTCATTCCTATTAAATCCACCATACCATGGTTATAATGGAAATAAGCTATTTAGGATGTAAAGAGACAAGTCTTACTTTGTACTGAGGATAAAAAAAGAGAAAAACTGTGGCTCATAGGAAATCATATACATAAAAGTAAAAGAGGCCATGAATTAATTGAAAGATTAGGGAGCATGGGAGGGGTGGTAGGGATGAAACGGAAGGCAAAGAGTATGTAATTATATTTTAATTTATAATTAAAAATATATTTAACTTATAATTAAAGTATATACTTAGAAAGTAGCAGTTTTAATACAAATATATTTTGGGATTGCTGAATATTTTCATAGCAAATATTACATATGAAAATGATGGGACTAATGTTGCAATTATGCCCCTTGCTATTATATTTTATTTATATTTGATGGTATAGACATTGATCAACTTCAAGAGTGGGCATATTGTATAAAGTTGAGATTCAGTATGATAATATTTTTTGTAAGATGAGGCATTTAGAGATACTTACTTTGTAGCCCTAGTTGGCTCCAGACTTGAGATTTTCCAATCTCAGCTACCTGAAATCATTGATTCCTAGCATGCATTACCACATCCAGTAGAATTCCATTCAAATGTGCAAGTATTATTTTCATACTTCTAACCATTATTTCTTTCCACAAATAATTTATCAAGGAAAGGAATAGTTAGTTTCTCAGGACCTTGAAGATGGAAAAACCCAGAAATGACATAGAAAATCTTTATAAACTGGTTCTGTATGTTTAACATCTATTCATTGATTTTAAGTATTTGGTCTAGGTTAGAGAATCCCCAAGTAAATTAAAACTGTACATATAAACACAAATTGGGCATCATAATGATGTAGAATCTTTTGTATCCCTCTCCCAAGTTATGAAACCATTAAACACAAGCTCCCTTTTTATTCAAAATTTAATTGCTGCTGTTGGGTTTTGTAATTTCTAACTCATTATCTATTGTATGTTTACATTCCTGTGTTTTGCAGAATTGAATGAGAAAAGGCAAAGATAGCAACAATTATTCCCTGGACATATCCTCTGGAAACCCAAAGCATTAGGCAGGAGGATCAATTCTTTCTGTTATTAGCATATTCAAAAGTGTCAACAGTATGTGTGTTTGGGAATTGCATAAAAACCAAAGGAATTTATGAGAATAAAATTCCTGAGCACTTAAGAATATCCTCTTCTAGAACTGTTTCACTTATCCATGTGAATCCCTTAATATCCAGCAATAATTACAGAGGTAAAACCAAACTGAATCAGAGTTGCCTTCCTTTTCAGTCTTATTTGTGTAAAGGAAAAAGAGCAATTATAGAATTGAATCATTTCTTTTGGTTCTAGCAATGTGTTCCTCCTAAGCCACCACTGAGCATTGCACATCTTTCCATTTAAGTAAAGCCTCAAAGGAAATATTTTCAAGCCTATATTAACATCCCCTTTTTGCATGGTTCTCCTTATTGATTTATTTAAATAACATCTGAATTTTCTCACTTACCAGTCTAGGAACTACTAAATCATGTGTTTGACCCCTGAACTTGCTTTCTCCCAGACAACTATCTGTATTACTGATCCTCTCATAGTTCTTGTACAGTTGATGCAATTTTCACACATTTTTACATAGCCTGGTCATTTAGACATATACCCTCCAAATTGTTTCCCCTCAAATTACTTATCTATACAATATTCTGTAAATCTTTCTAGATTAAACTTCCAGATAGATGAATATGTCTTCTAGTAGATTTCCCAATTAAAAGAATGCTGATTTTCTTGCCTACTGAAACAGAAATAATATGGATAACACTCAGAACTTTACATCAACTCTGTAGGAAATGTTCTCACGCATATGAAAATGAGTACCCAATTCTATATCCATGCTTCTATACAGGCAGGCCACTCCAATGTAATGGGGATGTGATGGTCACTCCTTCATTCTATTTCATCCAATACACACAAACACATTTCTACTGTTATATGTGTTACATTCCAGTGCCCAAGATCAGGAGCTCCATGCAAGCAAAAAGTAACCTTATCTGTTCCTTTTGTGCCTCCTGTGCCAGCCATGTGCCCAGATAAATGGTGGTACACAGAAATAATTTCTTAAATGGATAAATGAAGGACACAACCAAAACACTGTCATATGAGCAAATTCTTATCTGTTTATTTTTACAAAATTCCACTGCAACACAGATTGGGTTTACTTTTTGGCGTTTTTTTGTTTGTTTGTTTGTTTGTTTGTTTTTGGTTTTTTTGTCAAATCTATAACTTTTAAACTTCATGGTGTCAATTTGAATTTTATGATTATTATCCAGTTTTCTAACATGTTTATGTTAAAGTTTTTAAATTAGATAAATTAGATATCTATGTGAATTAATTAATTGTTTTCATTAAGTGTAAGGACTTTGTGCATATTGATAGCACATGTGATAAAAAATCACTATTAAAATTCCTCTGGTTTTAAACATGTAATGCTCTTCTAAATGAAAGAAAGAATATTGTTGATGGCTATAAATAAGACTAGTGTTAGTAACTGGTCAAAGAAAATGAAAAACTTACACACTTCATACTATAAAAGGAGATGTTATAATACAGCATTTCTATGAAACCAACATACTTTTCCTGAACAGCAGCAATGTGTTTTAAAAATTCAGAATAGGAATAGAATTCAAACATGAAAATCTTTCCACCCTCAAATTCCAGCTTGCAGAAGTGAATTCAAAGTCACATAATCTCTATCTAACAATAAGCTAGGTACAATGTCCGACAGGTAATGTGTACATGGATATCAAGTAACAGAATAAATGATGATTAATATTGGCAGCTTTGACAGCAATATAAATTAAAACTACAAAATATTATTTCATAATGTGTAAAATTGTGAAAAGACAATCACTGACCAGATCGAATCTTGAAAGTAAATAGAGAACTCCACCATCATTGGTAGCATTAAACAATGTCACAGCTACTTTAGAAAACTGCTAGACAATATCTTATTATTTACATTTATTACTTGTTTATTTATAGAGATAGTGGGCTCCATATTAGTAGAGATCAGAGAACAACTTTCATGTGTCAGTTGGTTCTCCCCTTTCAGCATGTGTTCCTCAGGGATCAAGTCAGATAGTCAGTGCTGTTAGTAAGCACCATTTCCCATTGAGAAATCTTGCTAGCTCAGTTGACATTATCTTGTATTACACAATGAAATGGTTCATTCAGTAATTTCACTTCTAAAAATTTCTTAAAATACAAATGAAAATAAATCCTACAAAAGCCCTGTACATACATTTTCTTAGTATGTTCATCTGAAGACAACATGAATATCTTTCAAAAGGAGAACATAAAATGATGGCATACTCATATAAAGATTATTAACCAGCCATCAAAATGAATGAGTTATTGTTTCACTTAAAATGTGGATTAATTACAAAACCATATCATGTTCAAATAGTACATATTATATGATGCCATTTATATGAATTCTATCAAAAACTAATTTATGCTGATAGAAATCAGATATATAATATACTTTTGGGAGTATAGATTAGTAGGAGTATGAGGCATCTTTTTGAGATCATATAAATTCTCTATTTTTGATTGAGATATTGGTTTCCTAACCTAAACTAACTGACAAAGTTACCATAGTGTATGTTTAATATTTATGAGTTTGCCGTATTTATGGCCATTTTCCTACCCCACTTTATGTAGCCTTTCTAGTTATGTCTAGCAATCTCGAGACTATAACAATTACCTCAAAATTATGATACTTCATCTGGAAAGAAGTAAAGAATTTTTGAACAAACAAAGTATATATTTCCTATGACATTTAAGTAAACAAAACATATTATATGGCAGAGACTGAGCTATAAATTAAATGCAACAAGTTCAAATTCCATGTAAAAAAAAGCTTTTGATCTCCTCCCAAATAAATCTGTTTCTTTTCATATGAATTTTTACTGCAATTACCAAATAAATGCATTATCTTTTTCAACAACTTACCATATTACTTTAGCTATGTTAAAAGATGCAATGAATTTAAGTACTTCCTCTCTTAAATTATATAGTACAGGCTCTATCCAGTAGGCTGACTGCCAGGCTTCAGTTATTTGTATTGAGAATTTAAAAGGGCTCTAAAGCCTAATCATTATACTTGGGGACAACCTTGATGAATCAGCAGAGATGATATATATCATTTTCCCTTATATTCCCATACATAATATGAAATTGGGCAATCTGCAATAAAAATAACAACAGCAAAACCTACTGTCTGCCTGCTGGGGGTGTTCAGGGGATGCTGATTATATTAAGAAAAGAAAAATATAGAAATTCCCCACTTGCTTAAATTTTAAAGGATAAAATGGATAAAGTAGCCTGCCAGCTTTCTTTTTCCCATTTTTTATTTAAATTGGAAACAAGATTGTTTTACATGTCAATCCAAGTTCCCTCTCCCTCCCCTTCTCCCCTGCTGCCCACTAACACCCTACCTATCCCCTACCCTTTCTGCTCCACAGGGAGGGTGAGGCCTTCCATGGGGGAATCTTCAGAGTCTGTCACATCCTTTGGGGTAGGGCCTCAGCCCTGCCCCATGTGTCTAAGCTGAGGGAGTATCCCTCTATGTTGAATGGGCTCAAAACATGACAATATGTTGGTGGTAACAGTAAAGATAAAAACAGCCATTTAAGTCTGATGAGAGTCACACTACTTTACATGAGATCCCAAAATCAGCTCAGACTCTAAAAGGCTATGAATCTGGGATGAAATAAGAAACACACAACCAAGTACAAATATTAAAAGAACAATGCACAAACATAGAAACCCTGAAGAAAAGCCAAGCCATGGATTGAGGCTCCTATTAATGTCAACAACAGCATTCAGGGATTTTTCTTCCACTATGAGCAAAAATAACTAGAAAGACAAACTGCTTGGGTCAGAAGTGGGAAGGTTAGGGATAGAAATGACACCAAAAGCAGAGCGATTTAGTTCCTTTGCTTTGCCTGTTCTGTCAAGGACAATGTTCATCAGACTCGAAAAGGCATAACTGAACAAGGGAATGAAACCCAAAATAGGTGAGGGATTTTTACAAGAGCACCTTGCTCCTCTAAATGAGTCAAAATTTCTGGTGTCAAACCAATTATATTCCAGGGAAATGAGAGAACTTGCACAATCTTGTCTTTTCCTGCTGTCAATGGTCTTAGTAGAACAATATTGATGCTGAAGGTGGCCAAATATCATTTCAGTTTTTAAAAATAGAGAGAACTCACTGCCATCACTATCCATCTTTTCCTGCTAAATGGCATTTCTGGATTACTGAACAAGTTTCAAACAAATATGTGTTAACACAGAGAGCACAGAGGCAGCTAAATTTTATTTGTATGACAACTTGTTCTTTTTTCTTTACATAGAAAGGAAGTTTTATTGGGAAGGGGGAGGAGTGTGGGAAGGGAGAGAGATAGGGGAGAGAGAAGAGAGAGAAAAGAGGAGAGAAGAGAGAGGAGAGAGAGAGAAAAGAGACAGACAGGTACACGTTTGCCTCCTCAGAGAAATGGCTGAGGGCAACCATTTCTTAAAATGGTTCTTAAAAGGGAACATGTGTCCCTATATTTCAGTTTAATTGTCTTTGCAGTGTTTACAATATACAATGACTTGGATTATTTTTAATCTAATAAGTGACTCTTAGCTTCTAAAAAGAAAGAACTATATGAATGCATCATTGTGTCCACTATTTGAGTTTGAAGTCTTCTAACATTGAACAATTATCTAGTTATTTATGAATTTTTCATGATAACACCAGGTTTGCTTTGAAAGAGAACAGGTCAAGAGAAATTAATATTTTTGGAGGGTTGAGAAATGCACATAGAATGGACATAAATAGCTGGGTGAGGTGGTGCACCCCTTTAATCCCAGCACTCAGGCGGCAAAGGCAGGTAGAACTCTATTAGTTTAAGACAATCCTGGTCTACAAGGTAAGTTCCAGGACAACCAAGACTATGAAGAGAAACCCTGTCTTGGAAAAAGAAGTTAAAGGAAGGCATATTAAGGGGACAAGGGGATAGCTCAGCAAGTAAAGAAGCTTGCTTCAAAGCCTGATAACAAATGATCAGTTCCAGGAAACCACAAGGTAGGGGGACCGAACTACTTACTCCAAGCAGTCTTCTGATTTCCACATGTTCAAACTGTTACCTGTGACCCAATGTTACTTTTATATGCCATCCATACCATATACAGGTATCATTAAAGAAAACTTGGAAAAGACTTTTTTTGGCTAAACATTTTACATATTTCAATATATGAAAAAAACTCTAATAAATTTGACAAACCTGAAACCAGCACCTATCTTGTGCTAAAGTTTGACCAAAAAATATATCAGAGAAAAAGTGGCCTTGTTCCTCTGTGTGATTATAGCAGACACGTTTAATCGGAGAATATAGAACAAAAACATGCAAATGCAGCAAAAACAGAGAGAGGGATTGTGCAATTTGTAAACAAAGTTCTAAACAGTAAACAAAAATCTCTATTTCCAAGAGAGGATGTAAAATATGAAGTAGCAAAACAAACCGTGAGATCTAAGAGTAGTTTTGGAGACTTTCATTAAATTTAGGGAAATATCTGAACAGCTACATGAAGAGTTTCTTTACAAGTCATCAGTGATGAAACTTTTAACATTATGTTCCTATTGCATACAAATATAAAATATTTTTCTAATAACTTCATAACTTAAATGAAAAGATGGTAAATATATCACATGAAATTTCTTCTAAAAAGCTGATGCTATCTTTACTTTCATTTTGAATGTAACACTTCATGGTCTTCTTACATGGGATTTTTTTTTACATTTTTAAATATGGTCTTTTACTCTAGAGTTCATTCAAAAAGCTTCTCTGGGAGAAATCTTTAGCTATCATTTACTATACCAATGGAGTAGAATAAAAGTGTGTCCTACAAAAATGTATTTTTTTGTTTTCAGTGTAGATAATATATTAAGGAAAGAATTATATAAGCATTATTGTTGCTCTTACATTATGATGATTTCTATAAGATTTTCCCCCTTAAGCTTGTTGGTATTTCACAAAAGGTCCAAAATATCCAAAAGTTAACAAAATGATATTTGAAAATGGTATAGTAAGTCAAGCATTGGATATAAGTCAAATGGCACTATTTTACAAATTTATGTTTATAGTTTTAATAGTGCCAGTATTTCTGGAGTTTAAACAGACACAGTCATATTGACTCAAATAGGCATGTTTCCTGAAGTATTTAGAAAATTCTCATAGTGTTTCTTTAAACATAATACATTTTAGGAGTTGGTGATTTGAACATTATGTACCAGTTGCCATATCAGAGGAGCAGCAGGTGGCAATTGAAGTTCAAGGTGTCAGCCCAGCAGGAGGAAACTCTCTGATGAGTCAAACTTGGTTAGGCAAGGCCCCACGACCACATACACAGGATTGTCTTCTTCTTCTGCTGTACCTTTGCATGTTTGCTGCTGTTATATTTCTTTGGTATCTGGCATGATGTGAGTGAGTGCCTATAATGTAGTATGTTTATCTCTTGGAAACATCCCATTCTACTGAGCATTTTTACTTGTGGATTTTTATGAAGATAATTCCTCCCTAAACAGTACTGTCTTGAGAATAATAATATTAGCTTATGCAGAGTTTTGATGAAAAACTAAACACCAGGAAATGCTAAAAAGCTAGGGAGTATGAGCTTCACCCAAGGAGTTGCACAGACCATAGCTCAAGGTAATGATTAAGGAAAGCAATTGAATCCTCTGGAGCCAGGATTGCTCTAATTCTCTTAATGCTGAAAGGTGCAGTAACAGGTTTTGGTGTGCATCATTAGCTGAAACAAAGCTTTAAAAATAACTTCAGGTTAGATTAGATGTTTTGATAATAACTTTATATGAAAAACCCTAGAAAATAATCTAAAATTCACAAGGACACATAACTGATGAGAAAAATGCAAAGCAGCTCAATTTTTACTAGTTAACAATACTTTCCTTATTAGGGATGGTTAATAATGAAAGGCAATGATTAGTCCCTTATACCCATTTCTGCCCTCAATCTCCCTATATATATATATATATATATATATATATATATATATATTGTATGCATGTATGTGTGGGTATGCACTCTAAAGGTTTAAAGTAGAGCTGACTGATTCTTTTTCATATATAAAACTTTAGGTTTTTGATTACTTTAAGATTCCTTATAAGATTACTTTTAGATAAGTAATACATTTCTCTTTCTTCATAACTGCAAAATGTAGCCTAAAAGTAAAAGACCTAACTGAGAATAACTTGCTTGCCCACATGGTTAATATATATTAAGTTACTTGGATATTAATGTATGTGGGTTCTTGGGATAATTTGCTTTTCACCTGTGATATGTAAAATGGTTAATCTTGTAAGGGATATGGAAAACATTCTGTTTTTTACTGTTCATTTTGTAATCATTGTAATCATTCACTTGAAAAACAGAACGTAACCACATTGTGATTCCTATATTGCCTGAAAAACTTTGTGGGGGTATATAAGCTATAGAAAAAATATATACAAAAGTAAGAATACAAAAAATGAACATAGAAAAAACACAGAAAGGAACTGGGAGTGTTGAAATATTCTGATAGGGATGGAGAGTGACAAAATGAGATTTAAATATCCTTAATCATAAATCCTGGTTTCTGAAGGAGGAGGGTTTGAAACCTGCAAACATAGAGAAAGCTTAATTTTAATGGGAAGAAACAATAACAAGCATATAGAAACATTGAAAAAGGTTCTATGTTGGAATGTTTGGTGTAGTAATAGTTTTCAAAGACACTATATCTTGATAAAGACTCATTGGTAAAATAAATTTTGAAGACATTGAATGTTAAGAAGCCAGAAATAATAGTGTCAAATTGAGATGCTGTATTAGGGCAATTGCCTTCTCCATGGGCTAGTGATTAAAGTTATCTGGAAATTTTGAAAATAAAGTGAAAAAATCTAAATGATGGTGTTACATTCATGAATTTATTATCCATCATCCTTTCTAATTATGTATGGTAACTTTATTTTTAATTTAATTTGTAAGATACTAAAATGTATACACAAGTAATTTAAAATTGCTTCTTAAATGTACATACACAGGCTTTCCTTTATCTGTTCTCTTTGGCTTAACTAAACACTTTTTCCTTTCTATCCACAACAAAGTTCTCTTATTACACTAATCATATACTGAGTGATAACACAGAAGTAGAGTTCTCTTATAATAGACTTGAGTTTGATTGCCACCATCATATTAAGAGGCTCCTAACTACCACTAACTCAAGCTAAAGTCACTTGTCTGTCTACCGCAGGCATGCAAAAATACATACACATAACTATACATGTAATTAATGATAAAATAGAATCTTAAATATAATACTATTGACATTATAATTATTTCTATAGTTTGATATTTTCCATGATTGTAAAATCACAGAGAATACATTTACAAATAGATAATTCACATGCTAGATGCAGGAATGAATTTTGAAATGTAATTGATAAAATATTAGGTATGGTTTTATGCATTTAAGTTTTATAGTCATTAAGCATTACATATGTATGTATAAATGCCTGCTAATCAATAGGCATATCTCAAATTCATACTTGTTTATTTGTTTGTTTTAGACAGGGCTTATCTGCATAATCCTGGCTCCACTGGAATTCAATCTATAGACCAGATCGGCCTTGAACTCATAGAGATCTGCTTGCCTCTGCCTCCCTAGAGCTATGATTAAAGGTGTGCCCCAGCACCACCTGGCTCAAATTTATACTTTATAAAGTCTAAGAGTCCATGTTTACATGTTCTAAAATTTACTCAATGATTTTTCTATTGTAAGAAATTTAAAATTATCCAATTTAGTTAATCCTTTCTTTCCATTATGAAAAATGTTGCAAGAAGCCTTCATTTAGATAGATGCACCCTGAGGTTTTTATTCTATAGGTAAAGCTCCAGGAAGCATATTAGTATATGCTGTATTTTTCATCTCTATAATACTCTATAATCTATTTTCACTTACACTTTTATGAAAGGTCATCTTCTCACATTTCTAAACATTAATGCTTTTTTAAACATCATATTGTCATAGTTATTTAATTTACAGAAATCTATTAAAAAGCTACATATTTGTTTACCTCATGTGGGATGTAGAGTGACAAAACACATTTATGACATTAAAATATATTATTGTAAATGATACATAACATTATGTTTGCTCTTCATTTTCCATGTCTTATAGTTTAAAAGAGTAGGGGATAAGTGGAGATGGATTAATTTTTAAAAAAGAAAACAAAATAATTGTTTTATGTGAAGAGGAAATTAATTTGCCTTAGGATACGACAATTTTTCCTGATCATCAACGTCTACGAAGACAAATGGTGATTTTCATGGGAAAGTGGAAGTTGGAGAGAAATCCACTTATATTTTATTTGTAGGAAGAATCAATATGGTACTATGTCTTAAGTTCAATTCAATTTCCAAATGTGAAATACAGATTTACATTTACATCTAAGCAGAGACACAGTGGATTCAAAAGATTTCAATATAATTTAGCCATCTCTTTTTCAAAATAGGTCATTCATTGAACATAATGACACTCAAGACAATCCTTCCAATAAATTACGCTATAAAGGTTTCATAAAATTTTAATATGGTGCAGGTTGGGGAATATAGGTAATTAAATGTCTTGCAGAGGTAGAGGAAAGACCTGGGAAATTCATGAAAGATTTTAATTAAGAGGTGAAAGAATAATTCTGAAATAATAGATTATTTTAGGAAAATCTTATCAGTATGCTAATCATTTTCATTCCCTTATCGTGGGTGAGAATCTTAAATAGGTGAACAGGTCAGGAGTAGTGAACCCCTTGGCATTTTTAGAAGCTAGAAGTTTCATGACAGGCAGGCTCTAAACCTTGATTACTTTTCTAATAGGAACATTGTACTTGTCAATCTCTAATCTTTTTA
The DNA here is from genome assembly GCF_003668045.3 of Cricetulus griseus. Lineage (NCBI taxonomy): Eukaryota > Metazoa > Chordata > Mammalia > Rodentia > Cricetidae > Cricetulus > Cricetulus griseus. The sequence continues at coordinate 83,872,239 of NC_048604.1, forward strand.
ATATGCTAATGCCACATGGAAACAAAATTGACTCCTGGATGGTAAGCAAACTGCACTGGGATTGGATAAAGCCAGAAACTATCATCTGCAACACAGAGATAAGCAAGGCTGTATTCTCTGTGGTCTTTGGAGACAGTATTATAGGAAATGAAGAATTACCAGCAACAGAAACAGTAGCTAAAAAATCTCATTATTAATGACTTTTGAGTAGCCATGGTTTCTGGTTTTTCATGTGACTCTAAAAGACTTAACAAAAGATGAGACTGCAGGCACACACACAAAATAGAGCGAGTAAACAGAATCTGGGACTAAAATAGCAAAATGTAACCATGCCTCTAAAGTGTTTGTGATATTGGCTGAAAGGATGAACTGTGCAGGGTTTGTTTAAACAAAAGTTATGTAAATCTTTGCTCAGCTGGTTGTTCAGAAAAATAAATGGAAGCAAACAAAGAAAAATAGAGCACAGGATGGAAGAGTTTGTCAAGAGTGATAATGGGCAGGGAAGCAACAGGAATTATAATGATAGCCTAGCTTCAATAAATAATGCAAGCTCTTCATGATTCACTAGGGACCAACTCAACAGCATGGTCATTTTAAAACTGCTACAAACCTGCTATTCCACCCTGAGATTCCACGCAGTAAAGAAAAACCCAAATAACTGACTTGATTTGAACACTGAAAACTACAACTTTCAGCAGCAAGGAAACCTGGCAGTTTTCAGTCCCTTAGTCACCCAGTGTATTATCTGAGAGATTTTAAAACCCAACTGGAATTCTCTGGTGAGCAGAGGAAACCCAGATTATGTGAAGTCCTGAGTAACTGTGTATTGTTTGACATAAGCATAGGCATACCAAGGATCATCCCCATGGGAGTGACAAAGCATTGTGCAGGTGAGGCTCAGAGGTATGACATAGCCTTCCTCTAGCCCAAGTGTAAACACTGATAGTGAGTGCAAAAACCATCCTCCACAGCTTTCTCTTCCTATATGCTCATGGTTGAAGACTGCCTCTTCAATAATAAAAGACATTAATAATGACTGAGATTTTCTAAACCTGACTTTCTGTTTAAGTGTGTGCAATATCCCTTCATCCCTGTTCAACTATATATAATAAACAAGCTGATCATTCAGGGTACTGTAGATTTTCCATCCGAGATACAACATCACCATATCCTTGATTTTGTATTTCTGTCTGTCATTTCTTCATTCTTTCATCACCCCTGGTCAGGGATGCAGGATGGCAGTTTTTGTCTAGCAGTAATGAAATAGCAGTGATAAATCTGCTGCAAACATGTTGGTGTGTTATATGTAAACAAAATTCAGTTGATAAGAAAGAAAATGTCTACAAATGAGCAAAATGAAGTAGGCAAAATGCCTTTAAATCTTTTCTCTTTGTGTGGATTCAGGATACATTGAAGAATTTAAAGGGGCATTTCTTGATGTAATAAATTATTGTTTAGTTAATACTAATGTATTTGTGGAAAGTATGAGAAGACATCATTGCTACCTTCTTTTAGGTGCTTTTCAACTCACTTGAGATTCTGGAGAATGATGTTCCTAAAGTTCAAAGCTGGCTTGTGTCTATGTCATTAACTTGAATTTATTTAAAAATTATTCATTTCTTACAGAGTGGCAAGTAATAAAAGATATTCCTCTTGATGACAAATGGGAAGGGAAATCTGAAGTGAAATCTAGTATTTGAGGATATGCATTAGCATAATGCATACAATAAAAACAAGACAGAAAAAATATACAGAAATGGCTATGGATTTACAGGATTTTGGATGATTTTATTTGTCTTCTGTGTAGTTTTTATTTTAAATTATACAAGGGATCCTTATTTCTTCTCTATTAGGAAAAATAAAATGCAAACAAAAAAGAAAAGTTATATGCTTTGTGTGTGATTTATGGCACACCTTTGCATTAGAGTCTTTTACTTTTGTGGGGGGAGTTTAAAAAAGGCAGGCAACCCGAGGAGTTAGCAAGGAAGAATAACACTACAAATGACTGTGTTCAAAAGCAAATCAAGTACCCCTTATTAGCAGTCACTCAGTAAATGTTAATTGATGGTAATTAAGAAAATGAGTTTTCCTTTTTGTGAACTCCATAACAGAATTCCATATTTTAACATTAGCTAAATGTTAAAGCAAAATTAATACAGTACAACTTTGCAATTAGGTGTTCACCATCTTCCATAGAAGGGCAGCATCCATGGTAAATAAAAAAGATCTTATTTACTTGTTAAATGCAATTGTGCCACTATTTTCTCCTTCTTTTAATGGAACTAATGACACAATTGTACAGATGGCATCTGATTACTGGTTTTCAATACATATGCCTATCTTCTGAGAAATAAGAGCACATATAGAAGATTATAGAGGACTTCAAATCCCCTTAAATGTTGAAAACTATGAATGATGAGCATCTTAACATAATTTGGTTGACTATGGCATTGTAATTGTGATAGGATACCACATAAGCACAAATTGAAATTGGACAAGAACTTGAACTAGAAGTTTCTTAAACCTAGTAACTGCTACAGTAATCAGCACAAAATGGGTATTAGTATCTGTACTAAATTTCTAATGATTTAAAATAGTGATCTCAATAACTTTGGCATGGCTATAACTCAAATGAATATTAGGAAACATCACAAAACAAAATCTGTAGAAATATTAGAGTCATTTCCAGAAAACAATTAGTGTCCAAACATTGTTCATGCACTGGCTACCAGTTCAAACCCCAAGGGAAAATAATGAACTCAAAAAACCATTCAAAAGTCAAATTAAAGTCCTGAATACTATAAATTTGTGTAATAGCAATTAGGAAGAAAACAAATAGTATTAACAGAAATGTAGTTGGAGAAATTTATGTTGCTGAATAAAAATCCATAGTTTAATGGCTGGATTATGACTCAAAATGTAAGCAGCCCTTCAATTTTCAATCATCAGAAATAAAAGACAATGACCAGAAGATAGACTCCTTAAAATTCAGGATTAGTTTTTATTTATTGCAGTATCCCGAGTTTCCAATAGAGTTTCAGGCATGGGCAGGATCCAAAACAACAAAAGTTTTGAACTTGTAAGTTATTCTGTGCATGGTTGAACAGTGAGTTTGATGATGGATAAAGAAAATAAAAGACAGCAATCTTGGAAGCAAGATCAACATCAACAGACAACTAACCTGACTATACTAAATAAGCAATTCTACTTATAGCAATGGAAAAGAGACCAGTAATGTACATTCATGGTGTTCATCATTTATCACCTGCACACAGTATATATGCCATTCCTTATGGTGACGTATATTCTTGGTTATTAACTTGATTATATCTGGAATTAACTAAAATCCAACTGGCTACATACAAAAGTGAGGGCTCTTCTTAAAATAAATTCATTGGAAGAGGCAAGACACACTTTTAATTCAGATCTTTTAAGGTAGCAAAATGAACTTTTGATCTACGCCATCTTCTACTGCCAGCTTATATAAAGGACATAGGGAAAAGGGCACTTGCTCTTTGCCTGCTTGCTCTTATTATCACTGGCAAGTTTATTGCTTCACTGGTATTAAAATCTACTTCTTTTTATTTTATTTTATTTATTTATTTTTGACATTTTTATTTGAATTACAACAAGATTGAATTACATGACAATCCCAGTTCCCTTCTCCCTCCCTTCCTTAGGATTCTAAAGTATACTGAAACCCAGATGAGGCATCCAGCCTCATGGACGAACAACTACTGAATTAATTCTTAGATCTTCTGTTGGGAGATAGCCATTGTTGGACTAGCTGGACCATAACCTTTAAGCCACTATAATAAATTATATATATATATATATATATATATTCATTTTACAGGTTCTCTTCTTCTATAGAACCCTGATGAATACACTTAGTATGTGTCCTTTTTAAATTAATCCTTTTGTAGCTCATGTTGTGATCTAATTTGAAACCTGATGAAGTACTGCTACAAAGAGGTAGTTCATTTAGGTGTTTCTTAAAATATTCTGATATGTGTATTAATGAGAATGAACAAGCCACTGATCTTCTATCATCTGTGAACTTAATCCAGGAATGGTTAATTTGTCCTTTAGCTGTTATGATCTGTATCCAGGCCCTTCATGTTCTTATATTTGCCTTAGATTGTGTATTAGAATTATATATTTTTTCAATTCCAAGTCTGGTGGTGAGGTTATAGCCAAGCAGTTGAACATTTGTTTTAGCATGCTCAAATCCCTGGGTTACATCCAATCATCACAAGAAAATAATTGTCTATTCCTGTGAAATGTCTGTAGGTGGTACTAAGACATCCCTATCATCCCTGCCCCTCTTGCTCCTTCCCTACCTTCTTTTTGCTTTCTAAAATTCCAATCTGTAGATAAATTTGAAAATCAAAACAGGAATCATTGTTGTCAAATTAGTAAATTAATCACACTTTAATTTCACAGCCCTAAAATTATTTATTCTTCAGACTCCTGCTTGGAGTTACATATTTCTAGAATAAAGATTTGTGCAATTATTTTTAAAGGTATATGACTTGCTATTTATTTTGACCTAATGAAATAATTGATATTCCTAACTTATCACCAATTTTAATTATTTCTTATTTTTTTTTAGGCATGGATGACTCCATAGTTCAAAATTTCTGCCTATTTAAGAGCAGTTGCCTAAAGCATATTTTAGTCTGTCAGTGGATGAATAGTCTTGCTGTTTTTAATAATGAAAATTTCATTTTAAGTGATAATCCCTGAAAAAGAATTTCCTGGCAGAAAAGTTTATATCATAAGAGCATATGGGAGTTAAGAATAATTATGCAGAGAGTATCTTTCTCCAAAGAGCTTATAACACTTTATGGATTCATTTAATTAATGTGCACTCTATATCCATGAGAAGTCAGTGGGCAGTGAAATATGGATGGCTCTAATGTCAAATCCCATTCCATTCAGGAAGAGACTGAGAATAAACCCAGATCTATAATGCACAAATTCATGGCTTATATGGTGTACTGCAGCTTGTCTGTCTATGATAAATTTACATTAGATCAAACCTGAAGAAATAAAGCTGGTACATTAATTGAGTTACCCCTTTTCCATTATTTCAAACATTCCAATACTTTAATGCATATTAACTCCTTAAAAATACTGTAAAAACTTCAGATGTCCTAGTAGTATAAAAAGACAGACAAAACTTAATTAAACTGTGGTGCTTCTTTGGAACAAACAATACTTAAAATGCTTTTCATATACAAAATAAAGGATAGGCATCATTAAAACATGTGATTTTATATAGACTTAAATGTTAGCAATGTGTGGCTGTGCATTTTTTTCTCCCCAGGCAACTTGATAAATGGCATTAATTTTAATACTGTCTCAAGAAAAGTATTAATTAAACTTGTATCTGTTGACACATTTCTATGGATTGGAAGAGACATAAAGATGAGATTGTCAAGTAACTCTAGATTTTAGACAGTAGAAGGCTGATTTGTGTAAACACAAAAACCTCAATATCTTTTTCCTATTTTAAATCACTGTAGCTGAGGTTTCCCACTGGGATCAAGTCTTAACCTGACCTGATTGCTTTAACCTGGTCATACTTTCTTCAGTATAAAATTAATGAAAGTATCCACAGAAGGCTTAAGCTTTCATTAAAGTAGATAAAAAGTTCTGACTTCATAAAAGTTTCACTGGCAAACCAAAAGATATATACCAGGGCTTATATCCTACATGCACAAACTGAGAAATCTTTTACATTTTGAAAACAAAGTATTTATCAAATAGTATGATTTTTCTTCCCACATAATCACTTCTATTTTGACAGAAGATAAATATAGGGACAGCAGTTCTCCCTCAAAGACATCTATTTGTACATTTGAGACATATTCAATTTGTCTCATCACTTTGATAATAGGGGAGGTATTGGTAGCTATTTCTTACTGAAAGCAGAGAGCTGACACTGATGCCTATCAGTACAAGTAAAACGAATTATACCTGTTTAGAGACTTCTGCAAATAGAAGCATTGAGAAACAGTAAATTCTTTAATGCTAATATTTTAATTTTTTATTTATGTTTCTTTGCATTATCCTTTTTCATTTAAAGTGGTCATTCATTTATTTCAGTGGTAAGTTCATTAGACCAAATACTGTCATTAAGTAAATGCATAGCTTTTCCATGCATTTCTGTACCTAATGCAAACATATACACGGATATTCGATTACTTTCTATATTTACCCTGACTAAAACAAATAACAATGATCTAGTGCATGCTTTCATGCAACTAAAAATTAAGCACTGTATAAAATTAAAGTATTTGAGTAAAATATTTCCTTTTGGAAAAAATAAAAATCTAACTCTAAAAACGGTATAGCTATTAGCTTCAATAGAGAAGAAATCTAAGTGAAAAGGCCCATATAATTTTCAAGTAAGGAACTTTCAGTTTCCCATGTGATTTAGAAGAACCATTACCACAAGGTTAGCCTTAATTTTCTAAGCTTAACCAAGAAACTAATTATTATACCTATTATTACTATATGGATGGGGTAGTAGATATAAGATTGGTAATTAATGAGAGCCAGAGGCAGACAGTATTTTAGACTTATTACAAAGCCGTCATTCAAAATACCTTAATTAGTTGCTCTATACCAAAAAAAATACTTTTCTAATAATTTGGGGGTGGTATCTGTTTAAATAGGAAATGATGTTGGTACTACATGAAATGCTCTTTATGCAATTTGTGAAAACAGATCAAAGGATATTGCCAAAACACACTGAGAAATATTTACAAACCCAACAAACCCAAGCAGGATGGATCAGATGTGTTGAGGATATCAATCAGCTTAGGAGTACAGATTTCTAATTGCCATGGGTTAATATACTGCTTAGGGAAGACTCTCACAGGTCTCTCTGGGTAGACTCCCTTTTCACCCCTGTCCCACTGGTTCTCTAATTACTTTTGATTTTACCATCTGTTCCTTCTGGCACAACAAAGGCTCAGAAAGAACAGTGACAACTTCAATAAGCTTGCCTTTGATGATATTTGTGAAATCAATATAGGTAAAAATCAGTTCTGGTGATTTAATCCACTATTTATTGAGCACTTATTCATGAAGTATAAATTCATGACTATTCCAGTTTGACATGATTTCACTGATGTTATATTACTCAAACAGTGGTGGCTAGCAAAATTTATGTGAGATCAATTCTCATTTTTACACTGTGCAAAAGTTTATTCTGTCATACTCTTACTGCTCTGAGAATTTCTAAGAGTTAATTAAGAAGAAAAATCATTACAAGAAATGATAAAGATTCAAGATCACAAATGCTAAAATTTGTAGGACAATATTTTATGCTATTTGTTGTGTGAAATAAAAATAATATTTCTGAAAGCCTTTCTTCTTCCTCCCTCCCTTTCTTTCTCTTCCTTTATGTATTAGGACATAAAATTAAGGATACTATTTGGACAATCTCTTGCCCACTATCACAATAGCCAAAGCATAACTGAGCCTGTTAATCTTCAGAGAAGAATGCAAGCACATTTGTGTTGTCCTTCGACATATAAATGCGGGCTGCTGTTTCCTCTCTAGTATATTTTATTTCAATATCATTACTTTGTGTTTCTTCTCTGTGGTAATACTTATTACAAAGGGAAAAATTTATTTACTAAAGGTATGTCTTTGCTCATCATAATAAATTAGTCACAAAAGGGATACATAAACCCATCTTTCCTTTGTGACTAATTGACTAATCTATTAAGAGGGCATTGAAGCATGTGAGTCTTCCAAAGAGAAAGGACACCTTTTTGGTTGTTCTGACTAGAGGGCTGAAGAAAGGTTGATTTAACCTGAGAAAAGTTACAGAAGATAATATACAATCTTTACATCTCACTATGAAAACTTTCAAGTTATTGAAGCTTTCCAGTCTCCCAGTTTACAAACTACTTCAGGGTGTTCTATTGATGATGGAAATTTGTATCTTTGATAATACATTCTGATCCACAAGCAGCAGAGATAGTTATTGTGTTTTAGGTACTTTTTTAATATAATGAAGATAAAAGTTTCATTTGTCTTCTATTAGGGTCTAACCCTTACTTCTCCTGAAAGATCATCTCATGTAGCGGACATGATACCTGAAATTAGCCTGCATTTATTATTCTTCCTTTTACTTGCAAACATTAAAGAGGTAATGTCTAGTAAAAGTAACTTTTGTGGCTCCAATAAAAAAGCAGGCATAAGTACTAGTTACCATTCTTATAGTTGATAATAAGTGAGAGATTTATTATGAGTCACAGTATTCATTACTGGTCTTTGGAATTTGTTCTAAGGGGTTCATTCATTTGATTTCTCCATGGATATGGGAAGTTCACAAGGAATTTTGTCTTCCCCTGCATCAAGCCTTTCTGGTTAGTTGGAAGGTATCAAACTTTATTAGTATAAAAATTATTCCTTTAGGTTTCTTATGATCCATGCTTTGGAAAATTTTCCTGTTTCATATTATTTTTCCCTCCAGAGTAAGACTTGTTTTCAATTTATACAGTGTTTAATGTCCCAATTCATACCTAGAGAAAAACTCTAATCTCAACAGTAACTTTTTCATTTACCTCTGCTACTTACTATGCATCCTCAACCAGACACAAATTAAACGAAGAGTTCAATGCTATGTCTATTTGGTAAAGTGCTGGATCTATATACATACAATATCCCTAGCATCTCTGAATTTACTCTTTATGATTCAGGTATTTCATTTCATCACACAACAACATTTGAAATCAATTTTAACACACCAGGAAAGTACGTTCATAGAGCAAAATTTCTGACAAAGTACTTTCAAGTCATAATAGAAAATGTTGGAAATTCTGGAAAACTTAGGCACTTTAAATCAAAACTTACAAAAAAACTGGCTATTCCAAATGTAGCTTTCTGATAGCAAGCTATTATATTTAATTAATTTGTTTATTTTAGTCTCTTCTCAGGAATGATCCCAGTAATAATCTTGTTATAAGTGATTGATAACGATAAGTGTAGCATGATGTGCTGTGGATTTATATCCCTACAAACCCATTCTAAGTTACCAATTGTATATGTTGAGAATGTGTTTGGTAAACTAACCCACTGGACAGCCTAGCTTACTAGCAATATATTACAAATGAACAGTGGTTTTCTTATCAGGCTGTGACTTGTGAGTTGTGGCCTGCTTTCAGCATGGCTATAGAGTAATGCATTATGTATCATTGGCCTAAAATAGAACAAAATTCAAAATTACAAGTAGAATTCCTACATATGTAAAGATTAAAAAAGTAAGAGAAGCTATTGTATGTCAGAAGAGGAGTATAATTGAATAATAATAAAGAATTAATCTTGGACAGTATATTTTTAAATACTAATACCAAAGTATTTTTACATTTTCTCTATTGTTCAATTTTCTTTAACATTGCTGATAATTTTCTTTCAACTAGGGATCCCTCAATGAATTTTAATAGGAATAAAAATTGCTGCAGATATTATGGAAATCATTGTGGGGGATTATCAGAAGCTAAAAATGAATCTACTGTATGGCCTAGCTATAGCACTCTCTGGAGTATTCCCAAAAGACTGGGCATCTTAATCTACAGATATTTGCTTACCCATGACCATCACTGCTTGATTCATAAAAGCTAAGAAATGGAAACAATCTAAGTGTACTATTATAATCAGTGAATGGATAATGAAAATGTGGCATATATTCACTATGGAATACTATTCTACTAGAAAGATAAATGAATTGATCAACTTTTCAGGTAAATGGATGGAACTAGAAAAGGTCATATTAACTGAGATAATCCAGACCCAGAAATACCAATGTAACATGTTGGGTTATTGGGGAGATCCTAGCTCCAAATCTTCTGATGTAAATATATAGCCCATAGAATCTATATAAATCAGAAAAGTAAAATGGAACCATTGCCAAGATAGGGTGCTTGGGGAGCAAATAGAGAGGGAATTTGCAGGTTACAAGTGAACTTAACAGGGAAATGGGATTAAGGGGGTACACATTGGGAAAGGGAGGGAGGCACATACAGAATAGAATTGGAGGTAACTAAAATACCGACAAATATGTCAATAAATAAAAACGCCACCAGCAATCACAGTGTTAAAAATACACATATATCCATTCATAATGACCCTTTCTCTCCTGAACTGACTGTGTGTCTTCCACGAGTCAAAGACCACTTAATCAAATCTCCAGTACCAGGAATGAGATTGAGTTGTTGGCCAGGGCTATCCATGAGACTCCTAAAGCATAGAGCCTCTTGTTGTTGCCCTTGATTGCCACACAGAGGGGGAAGGTAAGTCCCTATTGCTGAAGACATCAGATACTGGGGTCAGAGACCTCTGAGCCATAACTATACCATAGCTCCCTACCTGAGGACTAGATTTTTTATATCAAATATACCATACACCTTTCCAAAGGAGGGAGGCAAGCAAAAGTCCTATCAAGCTATGATATATATGAACCACATCAACAACGAGCATAAAACAATAATATTTAGGGTGCAGTAGTGGCATGTGTACCTTGGCAGTAACCAAAACTCTTTAATTGGATTTAAGACCAGCTCAACAATGGGACAGGCACACCTGGTACTGGAATCCTAGTTAAATCCTCAGTGCCAGTGAAGTCATGGTTAGGAGAATCTATAGCCAATAATTGACTAAACCAGCAAATCATTAATAATGATCTTCTTTTTGATTTTTGGGGTTTTTGTTTGTTTGTTTGAGAAAGGATCTCTCTGTATAGTGCTGGTTGTTCTAGAACTCTCTATGTAGATAATGCTGGCTTTGAACTTGCCTATCTCTGCCTATGAGTGCTGGGATGAAAGGTATGCACCACTACACTGGTTCCTAACAACAATTGATAAGCAGTTTCTTTATATACATGAATAATTACAGTCTTCATAAAGGAAATTTCTCTGTACAATAGATGGCGACAATTACAAAGAAACTACAAGGTTCATTGTAGAGTTGTTGAGCCTAGTCCCAATGGATCCATTTACAACACAATCACACATCTAAGGCTTGGGAAACATTGTGGAAGAGTAGAATAGATAATTGTAAAAGCCAGAAGGTCAGGGATTTTTCTGTGATGTTGTGTCTCATATTAATATAAGGAGGGCCACCCATAAAGTCTCACCAACATGATCACTGAAATATGAAATGAAGATGGATGATAGCAATGAACATGCCAAACTGCATGCAGGAAAAAGCTCACAACACCTAAAATCAAAACAAAGAAAGACAGGCAATTGAGGAAAGCTGAGAATGGGAGAGGTGGTCTTCCCCAAGAAAGTGTACACCAATTGGTTGTCCAGTGCCAAATGGTCAGTCCTGAAAATGTAAGTACCGATAGCATTATATGGATTGAATGGGTTGTATTTAGAATATCTATATATTGTGTTCATTCAACAACAATTAATAAAATAAGAAAAAGAAGCCATGAATTTGGAGGGTTCTGGAGATAAGTATATTGCAGGGAAATGTAATTAAATTATAATATCAAAAGAAAAAACCCGAAAGAAAAATAAGCACAATACATTATAATTTAACATCAAGGCATGGCATTGATCCTTATCAATTTTAGAGATCCCGTTACATGGCAGATGTGACTAACCAGACTCCCAGTTCTTCCAATATGTACACTAGCTAATAGCTTTAGCTGTAACAAACCAGATTTCCAGTTCTTCCAAACATGTACCCTAGGTAATAGCTTTAGTTTTGAGAGCTTTCAGCTAGTTATATAAACAACAAGGAAACATTCTTATGGAATCTTCTAGATAAGATTTTGTTCCTTTTAGCGGAAAAGATGTTTGTAGAGCCAGCTATGTCTTAGGTGCTGCACTAGTATTGTGCTAGGGACATACTAGCTGTGCTAGCAGAAACAGAAAAAATGTCTCATAGAGTTGGACAGTACTAAGTACATAATTCTAAAAGTGATGTATTCAATAGACAGCCATATAGGTGCTGTTAGAAAATGAGTTGAAAGTAATATGCTAACTACTTTGGTAAGTAAAGTATATTTATGTTAAAAATCAATCCCATAAAAAGATACTGAGGTTGTCAAAGTTATATACGAATCAATGAAAAGTCTAAAAAAATCGTTTTCCACTTAATAATTCCTTAAAACACAAAGAATTATTGGAAAACTTTATTCACATGTATAATTGCATATGTGGTTATATATATAATAAACAACTATAATTTTATACACAATAAAAATATGAACAAAGGATGCTTGAGGGTATAATTTTCCACATTATCCAAGAAAAGGTCAATATTTCAGGAAAATAATATTAATTATTGAGTTGTGCAAAGTATTTTACTTAATTTTGTCATTAAAGTTGCTTTTATATAATAAAGGTTTAATAAAAATGAATTTCTGAGCTGGGCAGTGGTGGCACACACCTTTGATCCCAGCACTCAGGAAGCAGAGGCAGAGTAAGGTAGATCTCTGTGAGTTTGAGACCAGCCTGGTCTACAAGAGCTAATTCCAGGGCAGGCTCTAAAGCTGCACAGAGAAACCCTGCCTTGAAAAAAAATGGATTTCTGGGTTTCTATTTATTTTTTTAAGGTCAAACAATTAACTTGTTGGAGACGTTTTAAAGTTTAAAGTTCAAGATCCTTTGGATTGTAGTGGTTAACTTCATTTACATATAGAGGCACTACCAAGAAATATATGAGCTTAGATTATTTTTGGTCTCATATGTTTTAATTTATCATTTAAATAATATAATAATATATATCACATATATGTGTACACACAAATGAATTAAAAAGGGGCAGTTGTAATGAAACAGTGACAAAAGATGAAGGATAACAACAAATACAATACTACACTGTGTAAATGTACCACATTTTCTTTATCCACCTGCAAATGATATGACAGACTTTGACGATCCCCAATGGAAGGCCTCACCCTCCATGAGGAGAAGAAAGGGGATGGGATAGGGGGTTGGTGGAGGGCAGTGGAGAAGGGGAGGGAGAGGAAACTGGGAATGTCATTTAAAACAACCTTGTTTCCAATTTAAATAAATAAAGGAAAAATACAATTCAACAGTAGCAACAGCCTTATAACAAATTTCAATATGATAGGTTACTAAGAAATTGGTTAAAGAAAATTTTCAGCCAGAAGAAGGAATTGGTTGCCTTTTCCACAAACATAAAGTTCACATTGCTCTAATACATATTTTCAAATGTATCCAGATATTCCAAAATGAAATTATTTTCAAGAACAGTATCTCTTATAGGTTAATCATGGCCATTGTCCACTTAGAGTTCTTTATTTTTCTTTCCTTTCTTTTTTAAACTTGTTTTGAGCAGTTAGTACAAAATGTTTTGATTGTTTTCTGATCCCAATTTTATTCCTTGCCACATTCCTTTTCTGTCAAATACAGCAGGGTTCAACAGAGTGTTCCAAATCTTTAATCATTATGAAAAACAGAGTACCTTGACCTTGTATTTTAAAGTTAAATGGAGTGGCATTATAAAAATTAAATTGGTTCTTTCTCATTTCCATAATATCCTCTAAAAAGCCTTGCCTAGCCTAGAGTGGATGTCCTATTTCTTTATCTTTCTTGATGACCTCTCATGCCTGCAAGTCAGCTCGTTTTTCTTTGCTGAAGACTGCACCCCACTGCTGCATGCACTCTAAAAGTTCCATTAAAATCTAGGGCATCATCACTCATTCTTATCTGCAGCAGTCTGCTGAACAGTGCCATACTAGCAACTGCATGCAAACTAGTCTCAAAGGACAATATTAGTTATACACACTGTCATCCCGTAAGGCAAAGAATTCCACCTGGATCCTACCTTATCTTACAGAGCACATCTAGCCTTTCAAACATGGCTGCTAGAGTCAGTGCATTGAACAGGTATCTTACAACAGCAAGCATTACTTAAAAAGCAATTTACCAGCAAGAAATTAGTTTTTCTTATAGGACACCCTTTATTAAACTCGGTGTGAGATGAGCTAGCATCCTGAATTTTGCCTTGCACCCACTGCGACCACACAGGACAAAAGCAGTTTCATTTTAAATACTGTACTATAAAAAACAAAAACAAAAACAAAAAGTCATGTGTTCTCCCTCTGGTCGTGATGAATTCTTTCTTGGGATGAATTGATATTAGGATAATTAATATTTAGTATAAAATATTAGGTTAGGATTTGGCACTGCTCCTGTTGTCCAGGTAAGTGAGAAAATGTTGATTAATAATTTAATGAGACATTAGTAGCACTAATGTCTGGGGACATCAGAGGAAAAATACAGTAGTGGAGAAGATTAGTAAAAAACCTGAGCATACAGATGAAAACTATGGGATACTTGCATCATATGTCTGCAAATTTTTTCAACACTTTCCCGCCATTCATTACTACTTTTGCTGTTTAAACTTATTGGCGGGTATTCCAAAATCAGAAATATTCTTCTGTATTTTTGAACATTTTTATTATCTAAGCAGTTCCATAGTCTTCAGGTTTAGACAGCAGATGAGATACTAGATGTTAGATATATTAAGTGCCATGCCAATACCATAGAGAACTTTCATAAGGCCCCAACTCTAGATTAAGAGTTATAGGCAATTAATGACTCCTGAGAGATGGAGAATCAGTTTTCTATAGGGACAGACCCCCAGAAAACTTGTCCAATCCAAAGTGGTAAGCCCTAATCAAGTGTACATACAAACACCATTAAATAGAGCTAGGTAGTTTTGTATATTTGCATGTGTAACAATAGCTATAGAAGAGGTCATGATTTTGAAAAGGAATTGGTATGGGAGAAATTGGAGGAAGATGAAGAAGAGGCGGAATAAAATTCAATTCTCAAAAGAATAGCAAATACGAAATTAAAAAGCTATAGATATAAGTTATAGAATTAGGAAAAATCAGAGAAGGGGCCACAGAATAGTAGTGATTTCACTTAACTTGAAAAATGAAAGGCAAGAAATCATAAAACCACATGAAAAAAAGAAGTGGTCTTCCAGAATTAAAAATGGACATGACAGGGATTAAGGTATGAGATACAATGAAGCTGATATATTTCTTATGAAGATTCATAAAATATTAGGATAATGAGAGATTGAAAACTGGGAAGATTAGAGACTTGCAGATACAATAAACAATACACAACAGGTTCTTAGGAACAGAAAGAGTGGATAAGGAAATTAAGTCTGGGAAGAGAGTTATCTGCAAAATTTCACATGCTTAGAAATCAGTAGGCCAAATCTGTTAAAAGAATAAATGTATTATCTAAGGAGATAGTGCATCTTTTGGTTGCTATTGTTTGTATCTGTCTTTTAAGTTGGTATTCAAATCTATGGCTTTAAAATCATCTCCAATTTATTCAGCACCCATTCTGTAGCACAGAACTTCATTATAACTTGCTTTATTTGCAAAGCCATATGTACAACATAGCAAAGTTTTTAAATGCACACCAGAATATATGTATATGTTTAAATTCATAGGAAAACACTCTAAAATATTTTCATGATTGAACTGGATTAATGAGATTGATTTCATATTAAATTCCAACCACCTAGGATTTTCTTGAGAAAACTGACATAAGCTAATATCTTTCTTTGGGAGGGAAAAATATGAGCTTATGGATATACAAGAGTTAATAGAATAGAGACAGGTTTTTTAAACAATCTTATTTTGAGTGATAACTATTTAATTCACTTGAAGAGCCTATTTCACTGCATATAAAGAGTCTTTTGTGTTGCCTGTAAGAAGGTGCTGTGGTTTCAGGATGTTATAATCATCATTAATTATTTCAGTATTTTAAAGTTCACATCAGATAAGATTATAAGAAAAAAATTGACCCAATTTTATTTAGAAGGTCAAATAAATTTATGTTAATTAACTAACCACATGGTGATAAAAATATAAAAGCCCTATTTAAAGTGCACTGAAACTGTGTAAGTAACATGATATAATGGCATTGAGTCCCTGAATTTAGAGAAACAGGACTGTTTTTCTGGTTTGATACTTTCATATACTAATAATATGTTACTAACAGATTTAATTTTAATATACACTAAATCATCAGGAAAAAGGTATAATAAAAATGCTTTACCACAATGGGGACAAAGTTCAGTTATTTTTCAAACTTTACTTCTAGAAACTCAATCCATATTTGGCACCTACCAGGTGCTTAAAAACATTTGTTATCAAATGCATGCATTAATGAACGAATTTGTAAGTGCTCCTTGAAATGAAGCACATGGGCTTGCTTGAAAATTCATCTTGTATTAGACACTTGCTACTTGCTGTATCTATTGTAGCTGAGTCATTAAAATAAATACACAGTCTTCACTGACTACTCATGAACTCACATGGTGAGTTGAATTAGGTAATATTGATTAATTTGTGCTGCAAAACTTTGAAAATGCTACAAATCAGGCCTGTTATGTTCCCTAAAAGCCCCTTGTTAAACACTATCTGGCAAACCAATTTTGTTGTCATTAGTGCCTTCATCATCATCACCACCACCAGCAGCAACAGCAGCAGCAGAAGCAGCAGTAGCAGTAGCAGCAGCAGCAGCAAGTGTTTTGAGGTTGAACACTAAGGTTATGTGCAGACCATGTAAGCTCTTGATGTCACTGAGGTACACTCCTAGCCCTTTGCTATTATTATAAATCTTTTCTCTCTGGCTTCTGCTTAATTCCTCCACAAGTTTGGCTCAATTATACAGAAGTATTTGTCGTCTCTCAAATAATTCCAGCTTTCTGGGTCACTGTACAACTATCACTTTTTCTTGTGTTACAGAAAGACATCCCCATCTATTAGCTAATTCATTATCAGATTCTATATCTGTGAAAATAAGTGTTGGGTTCTCCAAAATTATAGTTCAATTGCTTTTTCAGGCACTCAGCTATCACAGGATTATCACCAAGATAATATCATCAAAGGCATAATAATTGCTTGCTTACATGTATGCCTCCACTAAGAGCTCTCTGAACTGAAAGGCAAGGACTACCTTATTGATGGCTATATTCTCTGTACATTGTTCCTACAGGACTAGTTGATGAATGATTTTTCTTTGAACAACTGCAAAGTAATTCAGTCTGGTTTGTACATCCAGGCAATACAATAAAATTAAGTGGATTATTAGCCCAAGAAATGTAGTCAATAAAGTACAATCACCTTTACAGAAGTACTCGTTGCTTGGCAAATTTTCTGGATGTTAGTGGAGAAATCCATTACACTAAACCACACAGTTAGTCAGTCCTCTTGTTGCTGGCAGACTCACAGACATTTACTTCGAAGACCATTGGTTGAACACAAACAGTTGATGATTGTGGCAGATTAAGTCAATATTAATGGCTGCCTGATGAATGTGTTGTGACTACATGGCACTACATAGCAGTGACATTTGAGATCCTTTCTGTCTCATCTAAATATCTTAGTAATAGAAAAGGGAATTATAGAACCAGCCAATATGGTTTATTGAGCAAACATTTCTTTTGCTCTTGTGTATGTATGAACCAATGCATAAAAACCGTACTATTGTTGCTTTCCACTCTTGACACACTGCTTAGATGTTGCATCAGATACATTTCATGTCCTCCTAAATATTACATTCTCTGAAACTCATTAATCTATTAATGTAGCCAATGGAATAGCAATCACAGGAAACTGAATCATGAGTAACAGAAAATCCGAAGCACTGCCCTGTTCCTGTTCTAATGTCTTGTTGTGCATGAATTTCCTCTGATGCTTTAGCTTCCTAATTTCCTTATGGGTATATCCCCCCTTCCACTGTTGCAGTTTTAGATAGACAACCTTCCATTGATTAGGTCCTGTGTAACTTGAAATTCAGAAATCCAACAACCTAATGCTTAAAACACCCTGCTATAGATGTAGGAGTAGCCTCCTACAGTTGGTAATGTCTAGATTATTTTTGATTATTTCTCTTTTAGTATCTCAGGTCTTTCTTACCTATGTAATTGTCTATGGAATTCAGTTTCTTAGAACTGCTTAAAGTAATTATTATTATTATTTTGACAAGGTACAAGATTTGATAATTAAAACAAAATATCCTAATTATCTTTGCCTTCCTATTTCATATGACCCCTCAAATCTAATTAGTGTTGAATAATTATGCATTCTGTATAAATTGTTTTCCCCTCTATTCCCATTTTCCAAATGCTAATGTGAAGCATTTCCTTCTTCTTGAACCATCACAATATACTTCTACCTTCAGTCTCTTTCTCTTTTCTTTTACTGGGAACAATAGGCATGAAGCACACTTTAATCAGTTTGGGTAGACAAATGAAAAGGATTATTATAGTTTGGAGGTGAAATTATAAAAGAATCAACAAAATATGAAAAATTAGGCTTGTCCACTAGGCCTAGACTTTTGCTTTGGCTGTTTTTGCAGTTCTGGAGATCAAACTTTGGGTGTTGCTATTGCTAAGCAAGTACTCTACTACTGAGTCTCAACCCATGTATTCATGCTTCTATAGGAACAACATAAACAATTCTAATTGCTATGCTTTTGATAACAAAAGAAGGTCTAATAAATAATTACACAGAGTGAAGTAAGCACAATATGAAATTATTCTTCCAAGTTAAAGAAACAGCCCTGACAGGAATCTATTGAAGAGAACTCTTATAAATTGTGGTAAGGATTCTGAATTGTAGCTCTCCACAAATGACTGCTTCTGGTTGGGGTGGCTGTGGGGCAGAACTCAATTTTCTTTAAGAGGTTGGCCACAGGTAGTGTGACCATGATCCAGTGCATATATGGGCAAGACAAATTGGTGCATATATGGGCAATTACAAAGGTGAGGAGGAAGACCTTGGAGGAGTGAGAAGTCAGTGTGATCTGTGTACATTAGGTGAAATTCAACAATAATCAATAAAAATGTTATATTGGAAGTAATTATTCTAAGTAAACTAAAACCACAGTCACCTCCATCCCACACAGGTAGGTATGATAAATTGGATGTATATCCTACTATTTCTTTTACTGCTCAAGTTCACAAATACAGTATCTTTCTCAACATGAAATAGTTATTTCTTCCCCAACTCCACTCTGATCTTAATGTTACTACATGTGTATATTCCAACATCTCCTTATTTCTTAAATCTTACTTGACATATTCAGCAGAAAATCAATCTTTATATTTCTAAATTTAAATTATATATCAATTCAACATTCTAGGATGTTTATTTGATTTAATTCTACATTAAAGATTTCTGATTATGTATATAATATAATAGCTGCAAGCCTCTTAAAATCATGCATAATCTTTAATGGAATTTATATTGCCTGTTCAGTTCTTTATTCATAGTTGGTCAAGTTTGAATATTCATTATATAAATTTCTGATGAGTTTTTTTGAGATATCACTGTAGGTATTATTGTGTCAAACTCACCCACTTATTCTGGTTCTAATACCTATGAAATAGATAAATGGTAATAAGAAGACTGGAAGTGATTTTATTTGAAAGGCAAAGAATATTTAACTGAAAAAAATAACCAGAGGCAATTTGTTTCTAAAAAGGTAGGCAAGAAATTTTGATAATAAAAAGAAAAGAAATATGTTTGTTTCTCAATGACCATTTGTTCAAACATATACAATTCATTATACCAAATGTCTAATTTGAATATACTGTTGCTATCAGCAATATAATTTGTAAAATAATTTACAAGTTCAGTTTAATCTATATGGAAATCATAGGGCATATAAGTATTGCTATTTTTAAAAATGCTTTCTAATAAAAATTCTGATATTTTGGAGAACATTTTAATGGTATTAAAACAAGCAGTTAAATAGCAGTTAAAACTTCCTTTTCAACTTAACAGAGAAGCTTCTATATTTGTCTCTCTGAACTACACCAAACAATTCTCATAAAAATGAGACCCATACCATGAGAAGAAGTCCATGCCCTTCACTGCCTGGATGGCTAGGAAATAGGGACTAAATAATACAGAGACCTAGTGTAGAACCAACCACAACCAGCCAAACCCCCAAAACCTAAAAAAAAAGATTCCTAATCATATTAAGCTATAGACATAGATCATTTCCTAGCCCAGTAATTGTCATCAGAGATGCTACCTGCAGCAGCTGATGGGAGCAGATGCAGAGACACACAACCAGATATTATGTGGACAGAGAGTCTAAACTGGAGGTCTCCACTGGGTCCCTCCATTCAGAGATCATGGAATAACTTCAGAAGAAGGGAAGGAAATTGTAGGTTTCAAGGGGAATGGAGGACAACCAGAGAAAATAGTCCATTGAAGAAAGTAAGCAGGGTTCTCATGGCCCCACAAAGACTGAAAAAGTAGTTGAGATTCTAATGAAGATCATCATCATCATCATCATCATCATCATCATCATCATCATCATCGGGTGTTACCTTATTTTCAGTTGGAGTACTCACTGGGTACTTTAAAAATAATATCATGAATTGCCTTGCACACTTTATGTAACATACAAAACTTCTTTATGTGACACAGATTTTCAACATTATAACCCCTTAAAGATAATTACACCTATCTGGGAATTCAACCAATAGAATTTGACACACTGGTTGTATTACAAGTCAGGTATAAAATTCATGGCAAATATTATCCTCTTAAGTATAACAATTGCGGGGTTATTTGGATCCACGAATTATGCTCCCACCAGGTGCCACATATTGTGAAGTGGGGGAGGTTTTATTTGATGAAGCAATTTATGTCTAAATTTTCTTATCTGTTGATGAAGGGCAATCGATATACTTCCAACAGCTGGTGTGATTATTTAAAGCACTTCAAAACCTGAACATAGTGTTTAATAAATAGCTGCTGTTCATACCACTAGTAACACAGGTATAATCCTGAGCAATCTCATGGATCTCTACTACTTCTACAGTACTGCAATTCCAGGCACAAATTCATATTCAAGAGTCAAGCCAATGGAGAATCTTAATATTGGACCACATGCTAGTCACTTCCTAGGATAAAAAGATGTGACAAGGCCTCAGGCTCAAGGGATTTAGAGTATAATCACAAATTAGTACAAATGAACAGTTTTTAAGAAGTGCAGTGGTTGCTTCCTGGAATGCCATCTACTATTTACAAGAGGATTCAGAGATGGAGATAGTGGCAATGTGTCAATGTCAAAAGTATTGAAAAAGTTCCATGAAAGAGGAAGAATTTCAGCTTGTTTTTATCACAGTTTTTCTCATCATCACTGCCTATCCATATATTCCTCAGAGGCTTTATATATTCTCTCAACCCTACTGTCATCATGGAACTTTAGAACGTCTGGAAGTGTCGTCAGGCATCATTGAATTATCAAGCTTCAAAGAGGAGTCTAGTGTTTAGTGGAAGTTAAGTATCACTGCCATATGGAGTAGCTCTCAGGATGAAGGGATCATAAAGGTTTAGTTTTAGAGGAAGGGGCCATATATAAGACTAAAATCAGGATATCATATGAAGGATGACCAAAAGCATATAGGGCTAACAGAAAATGATAAGTAATAATCAAATGTTTAGAAAGTATGGTTTCAGTTGGGACGGATTGGAAATAATAAAACTCTGGGAGTCACTTAATCAAAAGAAAACTTTTAACTCAATTCTAATATATCAATACCAACATGTATAGTGAAAACTGAAATGACAAACTAGAAGATGAATTCAAAGCACAGATACAGAATACCACACCATGTTTTCCTTTTGCAAAAGTTGGAAATTTTATGACTTTTGTGATTTGCTTAAGGTTTAGATACTTTTGTATACCTTATTCCTTTCAATTTCACAACAATGGCACTGAACTTTTCTACATTCTAGGATCAGTGAAGGTGCATTTCAAAATATCAATTATTTATTGATGGGGAATGTACTTTGCATGTTTATCTTGTTGATTATTGAATAAAATACTATTTGGCCAATGAGACAGCAAGTTAGACAGGACTAGGAGTCAAAGAGGATTCTGGGAAATGTAGTAGAGAAGTGGTGATCCAGGCAGGAAGTGACATAGCAAGGAGACTCATATTTAAGCGAAGGAGAAACAGGAAGGGTCCCTTTTCCCCTTGCTCCTCCAGCAGCACAATGTGATCCACCGGCAAGGAGGGATGCCAATAAGGCGTCCAATAAGATAAGTCTTATAAAATATATAGATTTATGATAATTAAGACTGAGCTAACAGATGAGAATCCTAGTCATTGCTCAAGCATCATTGTACCTAATATAAGTCTCTCTGTGTATTAATTTGGGCCCTAACTCAAGCTGGCGGCTGGCGTAAAGCTCACACGTGGCAGTGGGACTCAGGAGGCTTTTGGCGGAAAGATTTATCTCATGCCTTCTGAGATTTGGAATGAATTTATTTGGCGTTTGGTCTGAAAATGGAATGCCTCAAATATGTTCAATCAACCTTAGGACCAATAATTCAGACATTGTTTCTTGAATTTTGTCATGAATTAAAAAAAATCAGTCAGAGTAGGCTAGGGATGCCTATCAGTGGCAAGTAGCTCTTGCCTAACCTATACAAGGCCTAATATTTCAACTTCAGTATAGGAAAAACAAAGAATCAATTGAAGATGTTGTTAACTACAACTTTCTTGGCCTCAACCCTAGTGAATCTAATCTACTAGGTTTGGGTTTCACCAAGAACTTTTAGTTTTAATAAGCTCACAGGTGATGCTGAGCATGGAAATTAATATCAGTGTTGAAATTCAGTGTTCTCAAACTTGGGTTTGTATCCCTTTCCCTTCAAAGCCTGGCCAAAACCTAGATCAATAGTCTCTAATCAGAGGCTTTCCAACTCTAAAGAATAAAGCTATCTTGTTCATAGCTGATGCTAACACTACTGGTTCTTACACCTGGGTTTCAGGACAACTACTGTATAAATAAATAAAAAGAATCATCCACAGTTATTTACATTGAAATTTCTCTTTGGATTTCAAGACATCTTTAGAGCTGTAAACCTTTTTGCAGTGTACTGTAGTGCCCTTGAATTACAGAAACAAGTACATATGGCACAGGACATAAATATTCTCACCATCTACTTGAATGCACAGCTGTCCTGCCCAGAGAAACCATCTGACAACATTCACCAAATTGATGGATTATGTTTTATTCCTTCTGCTCCTTACCTAATGGTTCTTTAATTTAACTAATGACTGTAATTCTCATTAGATGCTGATGAAACATTAAGATTTTTTTCAGAACTACTCTTATAGCAGAACATCAGTGGGTATTACCTAGGAATATACGCTTAATCTTCCAGGTGGCCTGAGAAGCAGGTGCCAGTGATGTTCGTAATGGTGACATAAGAAGAGAGTGGGTCTTCTGACCACTGCAGACTTTGCTACTTAGTTCAGGGATTCCTTCAAATATAAAATCCATTAAATAACTTTCTGCTAAATAATCTGCATCAATACAATTTTACACAAGAGAAATCTCCTTTGTTTGAAACAATAAAGAACTCAAAGATCAGGGATGACCCCAACTAAGAATCTAGGCTGTGGTGGAGAGGATGCCTTTGATGCCCTTCCCCTATAATGAGATTGATGACTACCTTGGTTACCATTCCTAGAGCCTTTATCCAGCATCTTCCTGAAGCAGAACCAGGCACCCATAGCTAAACACTGAGCCATACTCCTGGAATCCAGTCATAGAGAGGGAGAAGGGATGAGCAGAGGAGCCAAGATTGTGCTGGAGAAACCCTCAGAAACAGTTGACCTGACCTAGTGAGAGCATGGAGACCCTAGTCATAAAGCTGGGGAACCAGCAATGGACTGAACCAAGCCCTCTCAATGTGGGTCCCATCTAGGAGGCCAAGACAGTCTATGGCACTTCTAACAGTGGAACCAGTGTTTGTCCCTAGAGCACAAATGGACTTTGGGAGCCTCATTCCCTATGGAGAAATACTATTGCAACCCAGATACAGGAAGCAGGGCCCGGGCCCTCGCTCAAATGATATGACAGACTTTGGTGGTCCCCTGTGGAGGGCCTCACTATCCCTTGGGAGGAGGTGGGGGATGGGTTGGGAGGGTTGGTGGGGAGCATGAGAGGGTGGAAAGGTAATGGAATGGGAGGGTGGATATGTAAATATGAGTGCCTCTAAAATAAAATTAAAAAAGAAAGAACTCAAAGATCATTGGGATCAAGCTTTGTTCTGAAAGTTGCTCCACATTTCCCTTGTGTTTCAACATCACACATACTCAGTGTTTTTAAAAGGCCCTGCCTTAAATGGCAGCATATTAGTGACATCTCTCCTAGATGTTCTTGTTTCATTTACAGTGCTGCCTCTGTGCTACGCTGTCCAGTACTTAGTGTCTATTTCCACATTATCACTTATTCTTCTACAAGAACTTTCTACTTTCCAGCTATCCTTTCTAAGCAGCACAAGTGCTAAAGACATAGGCAGTACTCATCTCACCTTGTATCTCTTCAAGCATGACCTAGAATGCATGGTGTTTTTAGTCTTTCCTAGATAATTTAAGATCCCTCTGCACTTTCCCAAATGAAATGGTGAGCTCATGCCTAACCATGAGTGATCACTTCATTTGGCAGTGTGTTATCTCTAACCATAAGCCATAGGAACATCTGTTTTGTTCACAGATCTTTCATCAGCATGAAAGATTATGGAACATACAGGTTCTCAGTAAGAAGCCCATAAAAAACATTAGTTCTCATAAAACATGCTCCTAATGGAGTTTTAAACTGTATGTTATCCTTATGAAATTTAAATTCCATCCATGTGGCTGCATAACCCTACTCATTCTACAAAAAAGAGAACAAACAACAACAAAAACACACCCACATTGGCAATTGTCCTAATATATTATTTATGATTTATTAAATCTTGACTAAGGCTTCAGAAAAGCAAAGTCAGCATCAAGCAATAGAGACCAGGCAGTGGTGATACACACCTTTAATCCCAGCAGCCAGAAGCTAGGAGGTGGTGTTACACACCTTTCATCCTAAGACTCAGGTTTGAGAGGTAAATAGATTTCTGTGAGTCCACCACCATCCACCATTAAATCTACACAAGATTTAATCTATCTAAAAGAGGATTATAGCTCACACATTTAATACCAGTAATAGAGGGGTATAAAAAAACAGGGGCAAGTAGTCAGTATGAGGCATTCATTCTCCAGACATGCTGAGGAGAGGTTACAGTCTGAGGCCTTGTGAGAGCTCATGGAGACAGGATCAGCCCATTCAGGCTTGGGTAAGGTAAGAAGCTAGTGGCCATCTGCTTTGCTATTCTGGCCTTCAGCTTGAAGTTTGAACCCCAATATCAGTCTCTGGGTCTTTTATTTATTGGTGTTACAGGCAATGTTTATTCATATGATCTGGCTTACTTTTCACTTTTTCAAGTCTCTCCTTGAGTCATTGCCGTATATAATGCACTAAAATATGCCTAACACTGTCATAATTGGAGCCTTGTTGCAGATAGTACAGAACGGGACTTTGGATCATATCAGCCAATGTGAATTTTAATTCCATAGCTTACAGTATCTGGCAGTGGTTTACAGTAACATCTGGCTTTCAAAAAAGTAGGCCATGGAAAGCAGCCTCATGTTGTCATCAGCCCCATTATACTTTCCCAGTAGAAAGTGTAATCAATCCTGGACTTAGAAGAAACTAAACATATTTTAGAATTATTGTAAAACACATATGCAAAATAAAGATTCAAGACTTCGGTAAAATAAATAATTGGAATGCCAAGTTCTCAATATAACCATAGAATCTGACATATTTGTAAACAGATTATGTCATTGAGTAAAAGTATTGCTACAAATTATTTGAATATTAATGAATGTTTTTAAACTTTGAGAATATTTTCTACTTCCTTTAGAATATCCTTGATTTGAATTTTTATGCTATTTATTATTTTTCATTAGGGAGTTCCTTCTTGGAAACATCTGAACACTTATTCATATTTTTTTGATTGGTTATTGTTTGGAAAACACCTGTAAATTAGTTACTGATGAGAATAATAGAAAAAATTCCTGTTTAAATCATTTGAAAGCATAAAGTTGGTGAAAATATGGTTTCAGAAGGGGGTAGATATAAGATTAATATTACTTTTGAAGATCTTCTAAAAATGTTATAAATGTATTACTAAACTTCAGATAATCAAATGTTGTCACTACCATTACATTTAGGAGAGAAAAGTACATAAGTTTATGGGGATATAAAAGGATCTGACAAAGAATATTTTCCTGAAATATTCCGTGTTTGTATCTTTATTTTTTTTACACTTAAACTTCTTTAGATACTACAATATGATTAACTTGAGTGCAGAATCTCTCATTTCTATTCCTTTAAAGACTGTAATGAAGTTTTCCTATAAGTGACACAAAAAAGAAGATAGTAGGAAGAACATCATTTATTATAATATTGCAAAATTACAAAACACCCTAAATCCACATTAACTGCCTTCTTCATGTTACGTCTTGTTATTTCATACACATACAACATACAAAGATTTCATTTGCGCTCTCTTCTTGCAGGGTGGTGGTGTTGCACACCTTTAATCCCAGCACTCGTGATGCAGAGGCAGGCAGATTTCTGTGAATTCGAGTCAGCCTGACCTACAAGAGCTAGTTCCAGGACAGCCTCCAAAGTCACAGAGAAACCCTGCCTCCAACCCCCCACCAAAAACAATCAAAATAAAGATTTCATTGATCATTTGATTGACCCATATAATATCAAGGGATGCCTAGACTCAGATTATAGACTATACTGTTGTGAACTACAGTGGTTTTACTGTATGCACTATTTTCTGCTCTTATTAAAACAGCGGTTTTCTCAGGGAATACTAAAAAAAAATTCCCTCCCACTTTCCTTATCAAATAAGTGTATCTTTGGGTTATACTGTGTTATAAAGTTTAATTTTAAAATCTATGCTTCTGATTTGAGTTTTAAAGTCTCTAAAACAATTTTGGTTTGAGGATAGGATATAATTTCCTACAATTTCTGAATTGGTACTACAGATCTTTGGTCATTTATAGTATGTATTTATACAATGAAACACTCTCTGTATTGATGAGCATAAAAAAACTATCAATTGATCCTGCAAAACATTGAAGATACATCTGTCTTATCAATCTATTCTATCAAATATTCAATGCAGATTTAATTATTTTAAGGCATTTTAATAACATAGGTATTTTATTAAAATTATCTTTTTTTTACATAATAATCCCAGTTCCCTCTCCCTCCCCTCCTCCTGCTCCACCCACTGTCCCGCAACTCTAGCCTCCATCTACTCTTGAGAGAGGGTGAGGCCGCTAATGGGGAGTCAACAAAGTCTGTGTTGAGACAAATCAGAGTCCCTCCCACCTCTATCTAGCCTGAGCAAGGTATTTCTGCATGGGGAATAGGCTCCAAAATATCAGTTCATACCAGTGGCCCCAAGAGCTGCCTAAGCCACAAGGATGACCTAAACTAAGACTCTAAGCAATAGTGGAGAGGGTTGACTGAATGGGCCTTCCCCTGTAATCATATTAATGATTACTTTAATTGTCATCTTAGAACCTTCAGTCAGTAACTGATGGAAGCAAATGCAGATTCACAGCTATGCATTGGGCCAAGCTCCAAGAGTCCAGTTGAAGAGAGGGAGGAGTGATAATATGAGCAAAGGAGTCAAGAACATGATGGAGAAACCCATAGAAACAGCTGACATGAGCTAGTGGGAGCTCACTGACTCTGGGCTGTCAGCTGGGAAATTTGCATAGGACAGAACTAGGCCTTATGAATGTGGGTGACTGCTATGTGGCTTGGGCATATTTAATTCTTTATGTAAAAATAAACAAGTTCATTCTCATTAGTTTACTTACTTGCTTTAATATTTAATAAATGGTAAATTACACATATGCAAAAAACTTTTCTAAAATAAATTATGTAATGCTTTGATTTGCATGATTCTTTGATATACCAATATACTTGAGCTTTGTATAAAAACTCCCTGGACCAAAAGGGGTCTTGACTGGAAACAGATCACAAATCCCTGAAAGAGTCATGTTTCTTTCTTCCTCTAGTATCACATAACATTTGATTTTGTATAGAAATCAGTTTATCCAGCCTTCATTCAACCAGTGCTTGTTTAGGACCAATTTCATGGGCAAAATGCTACATTGACACATGGAGACTAGACAGCAATTTTCGTCTTACAGAAGTTGTAGTAGAGTTAGAATTATAGAATATCTTCTTGTGTAGTGCCAGCTGCAGATGTTCCCTCCATCGTTAAGAGGAATACGTAAATATTTCATTGTGAATAATACTGGTAGGGCTAAGTCATCTTGAGATTCTTATTTTATACACATCACTGTCTTTTAAAAACATGTTTAATATTTTCTTTTTGCTTAAATGTTCACATCCAAGCTCATTGCTTTATCAATCCATAACATTGAAAATGTATCCTAACCCTGATCTGACTATCCTCTGTAAAGCTTCTACTTGGAATTACAACGTCGACTCTATTTTGCCTCTTAGTATAGCATTTCAATGGAAGTTCAACTTCATTTCACCTGTAGGCACATTTATATATTTAGGCACCCAGAAAGATTATGATATACAACTCTGCTTATAATTCAAGGTCAGTTCAGATCCCACTCTTTCTAGAAGGTTACCTTTCACTGTTGCTTCTCATCATGATCCTATAAGTTCTCAAAATAAAATATTTACTGCCTCATAATTTTGTAACATTTTCTACTCCTTGACCAAAGTTTTATTTCTCCAATGAAAAGACATTTTGTATAGAAGATGAAGGTATTATTTTTGACTAGCTTGGTACCTGTGGTGGTTTTAGTGAGATGTCCTTTATGTATACACACATCTGAATAATTGGTCCCTGGTTAGTGATACTCTTTGCCTATATTTAAGAGGTGTGGCCTTGCTGGAAGAATTATATCACTGGAGTAGGACTTTGAGATTTCAAAAGCCATCCCCTATTTCCAATGCACTCTCTCTGCTTCCTGCTTGTAAGGCCTCAGCTCTAGATTTCTGCTCTAGCCACACACCTGCTGCTTGCTTATTCCTGCTTGGCCGTTATGGATTTTAACTGTGGTTGGAATATAAAACAAAATCAAACATTTTTTAATAGAAAAAAGAAAAAATATAATTATTGAAATGGGAACTTTTCACAACTATACTATATGAGTACAACTACTAGACACATATGGCTTTTGAAACTTAAATGAAAATTAAGAATGAATGAAATAAAAGTGGTTTATTAATCTTTCTCATCAGATACCATTGGTGAGTACCCATGTATGGCTAGTGCCTATCACATAAAACTCTTCTGAACAGTGCTTATTTAGAGCATTTTATTGGGTTACAAAATATATCCTTGAAAGTAATTGTGGCCGACCGAGTGAAATATTATATGATTTTCATAAGATTTTTCCTTCTTTATGAACTGTAGCTAATGAAACAACTTCAATTAAATTCTCTGAAGGAATTCATTTCTTAAATCATCTTTTTAAATTGTCTGAAATATGACTTACATGTGACAAGTATGCTAGGATAGAAAAAGATATGTGATCTGAGTTTGTAGTGTCATGACCTTGAGCAAGATAGGCAGTTTCAGGAAGTCCCCAGGGAAACCAGGAAACAAGGATAATGAGTTGTCAACCTAACAGGTATGCATAAAGATCAAGTGATGATGTGAATACAAAAGCCCTTTATAAACCTTTAAACAAATGCTAGCTACCATTATGATCACTTCGGCATTTTCACTTAGATGGATATGAAGAAATATATAAGACCTGTAGAAATATTTGAGACGGTCTAAAGAAAATGTCACAGCTAAATCATGGGGCTTTATCCAGGGCTACTGATGAGATAAAAGTGTCTAACCAGTTAAAAAAATCTCATTTGGGAATTATTGGATAATCGATATTTTATAATTCAGATACAAAATATTTTGTTAATTGTTTGAAAATTCTTGTCTAATCTCCATCTCACCAAATGAAGGGCATTTGTTTTGACTTTAGCTTTGGAGATAATAAGCTTAGAGTTGCCACTTAGAAGCATATTAAAACTTCAGGACGTTTTACAACATGCTAATTTAATGCTTTATTAGCTTACTTCATTTAAGGTTACAAAGAACTAAAATGATCTTTGTGAAGTGTTGATCTAATCTCATTCCAAAATGTGACTTTATTTCTGCCTAGAAGGCAAACAGACATTTAAATGTGGAAATTAAAAGAAACAAACTATTTTATGTCAGTAGTACTAAACATTGAAGACAAAACACAGTATATGCACAGAATTGAAAATTAACATAATTATTTTACCCAAGGTTTTAATATTAATTCAAAATATACAATATTATTCATCACATTATCTTCAATGGAACATGGCTACATTCCATTTAAACACATTTATTCTTCTCTTTCCATTATTAGACATGTATGTATTCTCTTAGTTGAAGCACATTTTTATCGATTTGAGTATTACTTAGGTTAATGGAATTGCTATGACAAATAGATTCTACAATTTTGGTTGTTCTTTACTGTCTGTGAATACCATCCCTCTACAAAGCACTCCATAAATGTTGACTCCTTCTATGTTGGGCTTCATTTCCTCGTGTTTCAAAATTCTCAAGTGAGCTAATGGGATAAAAAAAAAATGGAAAAGGCATCCCAGCAACATAACTAGCACTCACATCTCATTGGTAAGAAATAATGACATGGTTCTCACTCTGTACAGAAGACAGCTAGGAAATACAGTTGATGGATTAATCACTAGATCATAACAACAGTCTTATACTATTAAAAGGTAGAAGAGTTTGATGGACAGTTAGTTGCCTATGTTAAATGTGAAAGGAAAGGGGAGTTTTAAGATAAATATTATGAGGGTAACCTAATTATTTTCCATTCCCTCATTCAGAATTTCTTTCTACCCCATCTCTATTCATTTGTGATACCATAAAACGAACAGTACCACTCTCTAACAGTGACTCCTATTGCCATGCTAGGCTAGGATTCAGATACATGACCTTTATTTTCTTTCCCATATTCCATTCTGATCTCTCCATTCTGTACTGCTGCAACCTGATCTGAGAAACACTTCCTCCCAGCCCAACTTCATCCCCTATGGAATCCACTCCTTGGTGCATACCCAGGATCCTCCTTGTTCTTTTCTGCATGCTCTTTCAGCATCTTCTTATAGCCCATCCCCATGCCTTTGTTAAACTCACCAACACTCTGAAACACCATCTACCAGGGGCTTTATAGCTACCACACTTGACTAGGATCCCAAATGGCAACAACAATCCAAGAATGGGACACCCACTCAAAAAATACAACACCAGGAATATTTGTCAAGAAACATTTCAAACATAATAACACAATATGAAAGATTTCAGTGTAAAAACCAAAATGTGAACAGCTATAACAATATACAGCCTCCAGAAGCCAGAAATCCTACTGCAATAGTCTCCGAGAAAGTCAATCTAGCTGAAGCATGAGACAAAGCCTTCAAAATGCTAATTATGAATATATTCAAAGATCTTTTGAGAGTATGAATAAATGCCTTAGTAATGACCAGGAAAAGACAAATTCATAGTTGAATGAAATAATAAAAACTGTTCAAGACATGAAACTAGAATTTGCCAAAGCAACAGACTCACTGAAGAAAAAACTAACTGAAGTAAAGAAGGAAATGAAAAACTCATTTAAAAGAAGAGCCTTAGAGGTTCTTAGTAACAGGTCAAATACATGGAAGAGAGAATTTCAGCTCTTAGAGACAAGATAGAATAAATGAATAGCCAGGTCATAACAACTTAAATCTAAAAGTAAACAGGTAAAAAAAAAAAACATCCAGGAGTTCTGGAACATTATGAGAAGATGAAAGCTATTATTAATAGCTATAGAGGAAGGAGAAGAACCCCAGGTAAGGCAGAGAAAATACACTTATTCTTAACAAAATCATAGAAGAAAAGATACCCAAAGATATGAAGCTACAGGAATAATACAGAACATCAAATAGATAGGACAAAAAATAAATTCAACACAACACATAATAATCAAAACACTAAATGTAGAGAAGAAAGATGTGATATTAAAAGCTGGAAGGGAAAGAAGACCATGTGGCATATAAAGTCAGGGCCATTAGATAAACACCTGAAATTTTCCTGAAGACTCTGAAAGCTGGAAGGGCTGGATCGACATTTTCCTTGCTCTGAGAGGCCACAGGTGTTATCCCAGACTACTACACCTAGCAGAACCATCAATCACAATGAGCAGAGGGGAGAAAGCACTCCATGACAAAAAAAAAAATTTAGATACATTTTGTCACAACTCTGGCTGCTTTACCAGAGGCCATGCCTTTTCTAGCTACCCCAGGTAAGACAGGACCTACTGCCTGAAAACACTCATTAAAGCCCACCCAATAGACTGAGAGGGTACCCCTCCCCTGGGCTCCATATCCCAGCCCACAAGGTCAACAGAACACTCCTGCATTACCAGAGGCCACGCCATATTAGAAACAACAGGGACCACCCAGATACTTGGAAACTCAGAGGCAAAGCTGGCACCACAAATACCAGCGAAGACACCTAACACCTAACTGGACCTCAAGACTTGAGGGTCACAAGAGCCTTAGGTCACTAAGTACAGATAACCAAAGAGAAAACAGATACCAAAGGAAAAATTTTATCTAACAAAGACAAACTCATAAATCAGCACCTAAACCCATAATAACCACATAAGAACACAATCAAAAGTACCCATTCAACACAGCTGAAGCACAAGAAATGACATCAGTCCAATCTTATTAAGATGATAGAGTCCCTTACAGAGGAAATGAATAAATCCTTTAAAGAAAGCCAGGAAAATACAAACGTATAAAGGAAATGAATAAAATTGTCAAGACCTGAAATATAATAGAAGTGATAAAGACAACACAAAATTAACTGAAGGTGTACTAGAGATGGAAATTCTAGATAAGCAAACATGAACTACAGACACAAAAATCACCAACAGAATAGAAGAGATGGAAGAATATCAGATGTAGAAGATAAAATAGAAGAAACTGATACATAGGTGAAAGAAAATGTTAAATCTAACAAATTCCCAACAAAAAACATCTAGGATTTCTGGGACATAGTCCAAACCTAATAATAATAGGAATAGAACAAGGAGAATATTCATGGATTAGAAGCCCAGAAAATATTTTCAACAAAATCATACAAGAAAAATTTCTTAACCTAAAGAAAGAGATGTCTATAAAGGTAAAAGGAGCCTAGAGAATATCAAATAGATTGTTTCAGAAGAGAAAGTCTCCCTGCCACATAATAATCAAAACAATAAATGTATAGAACAATGAAAATATAGTATAAGTTGCAAGGATTAAAGGTCAAGTAAATTACAAAGGCTGGTTACATGTGTCCCCTACATTCAATGAAATAGAGATGCTTCTTGAGAAAGAAAGACTTCAACATCCCACTATCATCAATAGACAGGCCATCCAGATAGAAAAAATTCAGAGAAACACTAGAGCTAACAGACATTATGACTGAAATGAACCTAAGAGACAGCTAGAGTACTTTTCACCCAAACACAAAAGGATATACCTACATTCTCAGAATCTCAGGAACCTTCTCCAAAATTGACACTATACTGTCACAAAACAAGACTCAACAAATACAAGAAAATTGAAATAACCCCTTGTGTCATAACAGACTACCATGGATTAAATCTGGATTTCAACAATAATAGAAACAATAGAAAGTCTGCAAAGTTACGGAAGAAATAAGAAAGAAATTAAAGACTTTCTAGAATTCAATGAAACTGAAGACATAACATACCCAGATTTATGGGGCACAATAAAAGTGATGCTAAGAGGAAAGTTTGTAGCCATAATGCCTTCAAAAAGAAATTAGAGAGATCTCATACTAGCAACCTAGCCACACACCTTAAAGCTCTACCCAAAAGGAGTAGACAGCAGTAAATAATCAATTGCATGGCTGAAATAAAAATAATAAGAAAAATGGGAATGATACAAATACTCAATTGTAGGGAACACCGTAACCACACCTGCTAGGGGCTGGCTACATGTGTCCCCTACACTTAATGAAATAGAGATGCTTCTTGAGAAAGTCAAATTAAAACAAATTAAAAGCCAGAGAGAGAATATCCAATTTAACAAAAATCATAAATAAAAAGACATAAAATAGACATTGAGGATATCCAAAGGATCAATAGTCATACTTCACAAGTCTGTACTCAGAAATCTAAAGGAAATGGACAATTTTATTGATAGATACCACTTATAAAAGTTAAATCAAGATCAGATAAACAATTGAAGGAAATGGAAGCAGTCATTAACAGAGTCCCAACCAAAAAGAGCCCAGGACCATATGGTTCTGGCACAGAATTCAACCTGATTTTAAAGAAGAGTTAATACCAATACTCTTCAAATTATTCTTCAAAATAGAAACAGAACATTGTGGAATTTATTTTATAAAGTCTTAGTTACTCTGACACTCAAACCACATAAGGACTCAATGAAGAAAAAATTACAGACCAATTTTCCTCATAAACATTGATGCAAAAATACTGAATAAGATACTTTCAAACAAAAGCCAATAAAACATCAAAAACATCATTCACCATGATCAATTAAATTTCATCCCGGAGATGTAGGGATGGTTCATCATATGAAACATGTTGTTGTAATCAACCATATAAACAAACCAAAAGAAAAAAAGCACATGATCATATCATTAGATGTTGAAAAAGCCTTTGACAAAAATCCAACACCCCTTTATGATAAAAGTCTTAGACAGAGACAAGGAACATACATAAACATAATAAAATCAATATTCAGCAAACCTATACCCAACATCAGATTCAATGGAGAGAAACTTAAACCAGCTTCAACAAAGTCATGGGCAGGAAAAAGTTGTCCACTCTCCCCATATCTATTCAATATAGTACTTGAATTTTTAGTTAGAGCAATATCACAACTAATGGAGTTCAAGGAGATACAAGTTGGAAAGGAAAAGTGCTAGAGAGATGGCTCTGAGGGTAAGAGCATGTGGTGGTACTTCCAGAGTCCTGAGTTCAATTCCTAGCAATCACATGGTAGCTCGAAACCATCTGTACTGATATCTGGTGACCTCTTCTGGCCTGAAGACTGTAAAACACCAAATTGATTGTACTAGAATAGACTATCACCCTGCCACATAATAATCAAAACATTAAGCACACAGAACTAAGAAAGAATATTAAAAACTACAAGGGAAAAAGAGCAAGTAATATATAAATATCCAAATTAATTAAAAAATCGTAAATAAAAAGGGGATTATAACAAGGAAACTGAGGAAATCCAAAGAATCATTAGGTCATATATTAAAATACTGTACTCCACAAAACTGAAAAATATAAATGAAGTGGAAACTTTTCTTGATATATAATACTTATCAATGTTAAATCAAGATGAGTTACTCAAATTAAATTAACCTTTAAGTCCTAAGAAAATAGAACCAGCCATTAAAAATCTCCTAACCAAAAAATTCCAAGGTCAGACAGTTTTACAGCAGAATCCCAAAAGACTTTCAAAGAAGTAAAGAGGGCAAATCCCACCCCAGGATCTGCAGGCAGACTGAATCTATCCCTAGGACCCTGGGATCCTGACTGGGCTATTCCAGCTCCCACAGAGTGCAGAGAGTGCAGAGGTGAACTGCTTCAGCCCCCGTCTTGGGCCTAACTTCCATCTGCCCACCCTGGCAAATCCTGCCCCAGGATAGTCGACAGGACAACTTGACCCATGAGGACCAAGCAACCCAGAGTCTACTGACATCTTTGTGCCAGTGCTGCCCTCACCTACCTGGAGAGCTAGTGCCTTAGACCTGCCTGCACCCAACTTGAGACCCATGAAAATATCAGAGCCAATTGCACACACCTGAAGAGAACACCAGACCTATACAATCATGAAAGTAAGTGACACCAACTGTACCTACCGGAACAAGAGATGGGAAGACCACAATATAAGAACACATCCAGAAACAGGAAAACCAATATGACACCACCAGAGTCTAGGGACTCTACACCTGCAAGACAAGAACATCCCAACACAGAAGAAGCAGAAGAGAGCAACCTTAAAAACAACTTCATGCAGATGATAGAGAACCTAAGAGAGGAAATCAGAAAATCCTTCAGAGAAATGGAAGAAAAGACAAAACAAAAGATGCAAGAAATCAAGGAAAGCCAAAAAAAGCCAAGAAAATACAATTAAACAGCTGAGGAAACAGGTCAGGCCCTGAAAACTGATTTAGAGACAATAAAGAAAACAAAAACTGAGGGAATGCTGGAAGTGGAAAAGCTGAGTAAACAAACAGGAACCACAGATGCAATCATAACCAATAGAATACAAGAGATGGAAGACAGAATCTCAGATGTTGAGACAAATTAGAGAAAATAAACTCATCATGCAAAGAAAATCTGAAGTCTAACAAATCCATAACACAAAACATCCAGGAATTATGGGACACGGTGAAAAGACCAAACCTAAGGATAATAGGTATAGAAGAAGGTGAAGAAACCCAAATTAAAGGTGCAGAAAACATATTCAACAAAATCATAGAAGAAAACTTTCCCAACCTAAAGAAAGACATGCCAATGAAAGTACAAGAAGCCTACAAAACGCCAAATAGAGTGGACCACAAAAGAAAGTCCCCTTGTTACATAATAATTAAAACACCAAACGTACAGAATAAAGAAAGAATATTAAGAGCAGCAAAGGAAAAAGGCCAAGTAACATACAAAGGCAAACCTATCAGAATTACACTAGACTTCTCCAGAGTTTCATGGAAACTCTGAAAGCTAGAAGGACCTGGATAGATATTCTACCAACTCTGAGAGAACATGGATGCCAGCCCAGACTACTATACCCAGCAAAGCTTTCAATCACTATAAATGGAGAAAACAAGATATTCCACGACAAAACCCTATTTAAAAAATATTTAACCACTAATCCAGCCCTACAGAAAGTACTGGAAGGAAAACTCCAACCTAAGGAAATTAACTACACTCGCATAAACATAGGCAATAGATAATCCCACTCTACAAAAACAAAATAAAAGGCAGGGTAAATCCACGTACAATACCAGTACCAATAACAAACCAAAAACAAACAAGAATAAACACTCAATGGACCTTAAAAAGACACAGGCTAACAAATTGGATATGAAGACAGAATCCATTCTTCTGCTACATACAAGAAACACACTTCGAATTCAAAGACAGACATTACCTCAGAGTAAAGGGATGGGATAAGATACTCCAATCAAATGGACCCAAGAAACGAGCTGGGGTAGCTATCCTAGTATCTAGCAAGATAGACTTCAAACTAAAATCAATCAAAAGATATGAAGAAGGTAATTTCATATTCATCACAGGAAAAATCCATCAGGAAGAAGTCTGAATTCTAAACATCTATGCCCAAAATACAAAGGCACCAACATTCGTAAAAGAAACATTATTAAAACTCAAATCACAAATAAGGCCTCACACAGTTATAGTGGGAGACTTCAAAACCCCACTCTCACCACTGGACAGGACAACCAGACAAAAACTTAACAAAGAGACAAAGGAACTAACAGAAGTTATGACCCAATTGGGATTAACAGACATTTATAGAACTTTCTATCCAACACAAAAGAATATACCTTCTTTTCAGCATTACATGGAACCTTCTCAAAAATCGACCACATTCTCAGCAACATAGCAAACCTCAACAGGTACCAAAAAATTGGAATAATTCCCTGTGTCTTATCAGACCACCATGCTTTAAAGCTAGAAATCAAAAACAAATCAAAGTGCAAAAAAACTACCAAATCATGGAAATTTAACAACACGAAATTGCAACATTCCAGGGTCAAGGAAGAAATAAAGAAAAAAATTAAAGACTTCCTAGAATTCAATGAAAATGTTGACACAACATACCCAAACTTAAGGGACACTTTGAAAGCAGTACTAAGAGGAAAGTTCATAGCTCTAAGTGCTCACATGAAGAAACTGGAGATTAGCCACACCAGAGATTTGACATCAAGGCTGAAAGCTCTAGAAAAAAATAGAAACAAATTCTATAGACACCAGGAAATAATCAAACTGAGGGCAGAAATCAATAAAGTTGAAACAAAGTAAACAATTCAAAGAATCAATATAACAAAGAGTTGGTTCTTTGAGAAAATCAACAAGATATACAAACCGTTATCCAAACTAACCAAAAGGCAGAGAGAGACCATGCAAATTAACAAAATCAGAAATGAAAAGGGGGGCATAACAATGGACATTGAGGAAATCCAGAGAATCTTCAGGTCATACTTTGAAAACCTGTACTCCACAAAATTTGAAAATTTAAAGGAAATGGACAATTTTCTGCACAGTTATCACTTACCAAAATTGAATCAAGAACAGATAAGCAACTTAAACAGCCCTATAAGATCTAAGGAAATAGAAGCAGTCATCAAAAGTCTCCCAACAAAAAAAAGCCTAGGGCCAGATGGATTCACTGCAGAAATCTACCAGAAATTCAAAGAAGTGCTAATACCAATACTCCTCAAATTGTTCCACAAAATAAAAGCAAAAGGGACATTGCCAAACTCTTTTTACGAGGCTACAATAACCTTGATACCCAAGCCACACAAAGACACAACTAATAAAGAGAACTACAGACCAATATCCCTCATGAACATTGATGCAAAAATTCTCAATAAAATCCTGGCAAATTGAATACAAGATCATATCAGAGAAATCATCCACCATGATCAAGTAGGCTCTATCCCAGGGATGCAAGGATAGTTCTACATACGAAAATCCAATCAGGTGTTTAAACAGACTGAGGGTGGTAGGGGAGGACAGGTGGGAGAAGGGAACCAGGATTGTCATGTAAAACAAAACTGTTTCTAATTCAAATAAAAAAAAAGTTTAAAAAAAAAGAAAAAAAAAGAAGTAAAGACAATGCTCCTCAAATTATTCAATTAAATAGAAACAGAATGTATGTTACTAAATCCATCTTATAATTTCAAAGTAACCCTGGTACCCAAAAGACACAGACTCAACAGAGAAAGATAATTATAGACCAATTCCCCTCTTGAATATGGATGCAAAAATACTCTATAAAATACCAGCAAACTAAATCCAAGAACACTTCATTCATGCACAATGATCAAGTAGGCTTCATCTCATAGATGTAGGGATGGTTCAATATATGAAAACAAGTCACTGTAATTTACCATATAAACAAATTGAATAAAACAAGCATGATCATCTCATTAGGTGCTGAAAAAGCCTTTAACAAAATCTAACACCCCTTCATAATAAAAGCCTTGGATTTAATATGGGTACAAAAAACATACCTAAACATTATAAACGGAATTTACACCAAGCCTATAGCCAACTTCAAATTAAATAGCGATAAATTTATAGCAATTCCACTATAATCAGGAACAAAACATGATTGTTAACCTTCTCCATATACATTGAATATAGAACTTGTAGTTCTAACTAGACCAATAAGGTAAATAACAGAGATCAAATTGGAAAGGAAGAAGCCAAAGTATCATTATTTGCCGATGATGTGATAGTGTAAATAAGTAATATACAAGTTCTACCAGGGGTCTCCTAAAGCTGATAAACAAAACACCTAAAGCAAAGTAGCTAGACACAAGATTCACTCAAAAAATCAGGAACTCTCTTATATACAAATGATAAATGGACCAACACATAAATTAAGGGAATAACACCCTTCATAATAGTCACAAACATTATCAAATATTTTGTTGTACCCCTAACCAATCAAGCAAAATACTTATATGACAAAAACATCAAATCTATGAAGAATAAAATTGAAGAAGATATTAGAAGATGGAAAGAGCTCCCATGCTTATGGGTCAATAGAATTAACAGCAAAAAATGGCCATCCTACCAAAACCAATCTACAGATTCAGTGCAATTCCCATCAAAATTCCAACACACTGTTTTACAGACCTTGAAATGATAATACCAAACTTCATATAGAAGAACAAAGCAAAACAACAACAAAAACAGGGTAACTAAAATATTCTTGAACAATAAGAGAACTTCCAGAGGTATCACCATCTCTGATTTCAAGATGTATTACAGGGCTATAGTAAAAACCACATGGCACTGGAATAAAAACATATATGTTGATCAATGGATTGAAGTGAAGTCCCAGATATAAATTCACACACATATGGACATCTGATTTTTTAAGTGAATCTAGAAATACACACACAAAAAATGAAGTGTCTCCAACAAAGGGTGCTGGTATAACTGGATGTCTGCATAAAATGCATGCAAATATATTCATACTTATAACCATGAACAAAACCCATGTCCAAATTTATCAAATACCACAAAATAAATCCAGACACACTAAACCTGATAAAGAAAAACTGGTGAATAGCCTTGAACACATTGGCACAGGAGACAACTTCCTAAACAGAACACCAATAGAGCAGGCACTAAGATCAACATTAAAAATAAAAATAAATGGTACCTTATGAAACTAAGACGATTCTGTATGTCAAAGGTCACTGTCAATAGGATAAAACAGCCAGCTTAAAGAATGGGAAAACATTTTTTCCTAATTCTATGTCAGATAGTGGGCCAATATCAAAAATATATAAAGAACTCAAGACACTAGCTATCAACAATCCAAATAATTCAATTAAAATTTGGGTCACAGATCCAAGAAAATAATTCTTAATAAAGGAATCTCAAATGACTGAGAAACACTGAAAGAAATAAATGTTCAACACCATTAGCCATCAGGGAAATGCAAATCAAACTACTTTGAAATTCCATCTTACACCTGTCACCATGGTGAAAAATCACTAACACAACTGACAGCCCATGTTGGCAAGAATATGGGGTAAAGGAAACAGTCCTCCTTTACTGGTCAGAGTGCAAACTTGTACAGCCACTATGGAAATCAATATGATGGTTCCTCAGAAAACTGCGAACTGATGTCCTTAAGATCCAACAATTACACTCTTGTTCATACTCCTAAAAAGATACACCATACTACCACAAGGACACATGCTCAATTGTGTTCATAGCAGCTTTATTTGTAATAGTCAGAAGCTGGAAACAACCTAGATGTCCCTCAACCTAGAATGGATAAAGAAAATTGGTACATGTACACAAACGAGTATTACTTAGCTGTTAGGAAAATAACACAAAACTTACAGGCAAATGGAAGAAACTAGAAAATATCATCCTGAGGGAGACAACTCAAACACAGAAGTACAAAATAATATGTACTCACTTACAAGTGGATATTATCTGTTAATAAAGCATAATTATCTGACCCAGAGAGGCTAATTAAAAATGACTCTACAGTGAGGAAGCATCAGAAATCTATGGGGCCTCTTGTAGCAGATCAGTACTTATCCCTGACATAAGAGTGGACTTTGGGAGCCCTTTCGACATAGAGTGATACTCCCTCAGCATAGACACAAGGGGGAGGGCCTAGGCCCTATCCCAAAGTATATGACAGATTCTGATCTCCCATGGAAAGCCTCACCCTCCCTGGGGTTGATTATTTGATGCCAAATAAACTTCTGTTCTTTAATTTGTTTTGCTTAATAAACTTAGTCATGAGTAAAAGGTTAATCCAGTAAATGGTAGTAGAATATTCTCAGGTTACCTTTCTACTATTATAGAACCATAGGCATTCTTATAGTTTCCTATTTGTTTGATGATTATAGATTCTATTCAATGATGATATTCATGTTTATAGCTCTGTGGTTTGCAACCACATTCAGACCCCAAAGACAAAATACCAAGAATGATCTACTTGGCATCAAATAAAAGTCTTTAACCTCAAACCACTGCAACTCTAAAGAGAGTTGAAATGAAATTTAAAAGAATAAATAAATTATATAAAAAGAAGAGTTGCTGCAGTACTATGGTATTAGTACTAGAGGTTTAAATTCAGGCTGATAAAATTAAGAGAAAGTGTCAGAAATCAAAAATATGAAAAACAAATGTAAAAGGAATGAAAAAAACAAACATCTGCTTTGAACTATGAAACATAGTTACAGTGGATAAATACCTTCACTTTCTTCAACAAGATACTTATTAATTTGTTATGTGTATCTGTCTGGACAATTTAGACAGTATCTTACTGTGTATCATAAGCTGACCTGGAACATGATGATCCTATTATGTTAACCTCCCAGGTGCTGATGTTACTGTTATATAGTAACATGCTTGGCTATGTCTAATATTCTAATGAAGCATCTATCTATATTCATTAGAGGAATGACAGCACTGCTCATAGATACCTGTATTCATCCCTTCCAATTCCTTATTTTAGTACTACTATGACATATATTGGAAAATGTTGAAATTCTTTATTTTCATGTCTTCCTCTTGGCCACATTTGTGGAAATTTATTCTATATGATATTCACATAGCTCTTAATATAGATTAGAGAAAATGTAGCAATGGAGAAATGGCAGTGGTCAATAACCTAATGTCTTATTTATTATACCTCATATATTAAATTATTATTAAAATACCTTATATATATATACCTCATGAGAGTTCATGAGGAAAATTTAGAGACGAAGGGATTTATTTTAACCCAGATAATTATTTTATGGTTCTATATCCATGGCAATATCATGCAACCTCAGTTTACCTGACTTATTCATAACTTAAGGATTAATGCATCTTGTATGATGGTCATAATATTTTAATGAAATGTCACAATATAAATCAATAGATATAGTAGTTAAGCTTTACTGGCTCTATTACTGTGCTCTGAATTTCATAACGAGTCTGCAATAAGATATGATTCTGAAGGTAGATGATTTAAATAGTGTCAACATTTGCTAATAGTGGATGTAGAATTTAACTTAGGCATTTGTATTACAGAAGCTACATTTGCATTTACGGGGTTTCCTTGTCTGTATTATTTTCTCTGCATCAAAGAGTACCTGCCATAAGGAGAGCAGCTGTGAGAATGAGGATTTCTAAATTTTCAAAACAGACAACTGGGCTCAAATAATAAAGCAACAATAAAAGGGGTTTCCATGGTTTGTCCAAGAAGACTGCAGGAAGGGTTTATAAGCTAAATTCTATCACACCATACCTCTTTCATATTGCACCCTTACTTCACATTGCATTCTTGTACAGATACAGATCATATAGTGATTGTAATAGTATATTTAGTAGAAGATAAAAGGAAAATATTTTCTAGAATCTATCAGAGTAGGTCTCACTGGTTCCAAACTGGCCACATTCTTACTCTTTGAAGTAATAACATGGTACTGTTGGTTAAATTGGTTCATTGAGAACTGACATTTTTATGTATAACAGTAACAGGATTGGAACTCTAAAGCATAACTCT
Organism: Cricetulus griseus; assembly: GCF_003668045.3. Taxonomy (NCBI): domain Eukaryota; kingdom Metazoa; phylum Chordata; class Mammalia; order Rodentia; family Cricetidae; genus Cricetulus; species Cricetulus griseus. The sequence goes on from NC_048604.1 coordinate 83,915,599, forward strand.
CAGCACAATAAAATCAACATGTTCACTAAGAGAATTAAGAATTCTCTTAATAGACAAGTACTTTTTTGACTAATGACTAAGAAATCAAACAAAGCATTTCCAGTACATTTATTGCTAATATTATTAACTGTTGGTAACAATATTCTAATCTAGTCATTAGCTAAAAAATAAAATGCTTTAACACTTAGTTACATTTTTAGCCCATTTTACTTTTTATTTTGAGGCAGGTTTTATTAAGTTTCTCAAGCTGGGTGGAATCTTGTTTGTGCCCAGTCTTGTCTTGAATTTACTGTAGTCCTGCCTTATCCTTCCAAGTACTAAAGATGGCAGGCCTCCAAAAAAGCCCTGTTTGTAAATAGATTGTTTTAAAATGTAACTGAACTCCATGTCCTGCTGATTTAAAATCAATTTAAATTTATATATTTAAAATATTGAATCTCTTTATAAACTACCATTTTAATATGTTCCATAAACTAAACAATTTATGTCATGTAAACAATTTATATCATGTAAACAATTTATCATTAAGAACAAATTTTCATGTATTTCCTATTATTACCAAAAGAAAAATCTGTATGTTGCAAGTAGCCATTATTTAACTATGGCTGAACCGAACCAAGCCCTCTGAATGTGGGTGCCAGCTAGGAGGCCTGGGCAGTCTATGGGTCCTCTGGCAGTAGATCAGTATTTATCCCTAGTGTATAAATGGACTTTGGGAGCCCATTCCCCATTAACGGGATACTATTTCAGCCTAGACATACAGGGGAGGGCCTAGGCCCTGCTCCAAATGATATGACAGACTTTGAAGATCCCCCCTTAGAAGTCCTCACCCTCCCTGAGGAGCAGAAAGGGGATGGGATAGGGGTATTGGTAGGGGGCAGGGGAGGAGGGGAGGGAGATAGAATTGAGATTTACATGTTAAACAAGCTTGTTTCTACTTTAAATAAAAAGATATACATATGTATGTATTGCTATACAATGTTGAAAATTAATGTTTATATATTCTACATATAGAGTAATATAAAATAACTTAATTCAAGTAGCCTTATACATGAAGGCTCTGGAATATATTGGTTGTAGTGCCAGGTGTGGGATAACTCCACTTCAGTTGTGGATCTGAGGTATCATGGATACTCCCCTAAAACTACAGCCTTTGATCTTGATTGCCTACTAGAAGTCAATGATAAAACCCTATTACTGAACACACCAAATAATTTGGTCACAGACAGTGGAAAAATCAAGATGGGTTTGACCAGCAAGGTTTCTTCCTGTTAGCTTGAATTCATAGGACAAGGAAGGGAATTATGTAGGCTACTGGTGGAAAAAATTATCAATAAATTTACACAGTTGTGCTACAATAATGATCAACATGGCAAGGTATTGCAGTAAGTACAATAGTGATTTAGAGGCTACCCACATAATAGAACAACACATGCATAGTATTGTAAATCTAACTAAGAATCCATAGTTGGGTTCTGGGTATGCTGGCACATGCCTTTAATCTCAGGGGAGCAGGCAGATGTTGGTAAGTTTGAGGCCAGTATAAAGTATATAGTGAGTTCCAGGAGATCCAAGACTCTCTCTCTTTCTCTCTCTCTCTTTCTCTCTGTCTGTGTCTCTCTCTCTCTGTCTCTGTCTCTCTCTCGAACACATATATATAATTTCAATATATACTTATTCATTACATATATATATATATATATATATATATATATATATATATATGAAGAAGAAAGAATAAGAGGAAGAAATGGTAAGGTAAACTAAAGGGATGGGAAAGAAACAAAGAGGAGAAAGAAACCCATGGTTGAGTAGCTTACAGGCTACAGGGTTCAACCTACTACTATAATTGTACTAAATCACATAATGTCAACATGCTCTCTAAATTTGTATTTCAATACCTATAGATTACTACAGCCCTCAGACTTCATCAGTGATGGCTCTTTGTATCAGGAGCCAGCCCTGGTCAGATATAAAAGTCTCCTTTACAAGAGGCTCAATGACCTCCATGCTAAATGGCCAATTTAGTCAAGCACCCCACCCCTTAGGTTAGTGTTCCAAGATAAACCACAAGAAAGTTCTGGAACACCTGCCCAGGCCTGAGGGTTTTTAACACCCATTCCTCTCCCTCACTTACTTCCTCTTTCTTTACTCCCTCCTTTCTCTTTAAAAACTCCTTGCTTAACTTCAATAAACAGACCTTGACAAAAAACATTGCTTGGTCTCGCTCTTTCTTTCTTGCCAATTTATTTTCAGGCTTAGTCCCCTTCGGGACTCACGAATTACCAGAACCCTGCGGGCCAGGGCATCTATGTACAGTGTATGGTGTTTAAGACAGATTTAAACCAGAAAATCAGAGCTGGTCAAGGTGTAGAAAGTAAGTGTTAATAGAGTAATCAGGCACAAAAGGTACATCTGCATGACACCCTTTTGTCTTGACCCAGTGTGTCTCAGCCTTAGTCCATGAGGTTCTTCCTGAATGGGGGTGTGTGGACCTGGAAACTCCCAGCAACCCAACGGCAATAAAGACCAAACACAGGCATCTTGTCTTCATTAGAGAGCTCTCAGTTCCATGTTGTAGAGCTAGAGTCATTTCTTTATTAGCCATCTTTTCTGCTGTTTCTTAACTGCCCTGTCATGACCAGGAGGGAAACATTTCTCTCTTTGTTCCCTCTCTGCTCTCTGGTCTCTTGCCCCTAACTCCTAACCTTCAGTCCTTACAAGTTACTCACACACTCTCTGCTCTCCCTGCCCAGGTGGTGGCTATTCAGATGCTTAGATGCATAGAGATGCAAATTAGGAGGCATATTACTCTGAGGCCATGGTAAACAATAGTAGTCCTACTGGCATTAACAATACAATAGTGGGCTGGAGCTTTCTGGTGCTCCATGTTTAGTGCTACCCAAGGCTGGATCTCAAAATATTCCATAGCAGAAATATTTTGGTTCCCCACAACATCCCCTTCCTTAATGGTTCAGGAACCTTAGTATAAGAGGAAATGGAAATATTTTAAGAGCCATTGCCCAGAGAGAAGCAGAACAACAGTGTCCTCTGAACATGACAGAACAGCTGAATTCACAATCTCATAACAGCAGTGAATGCCTACGTAAGACCTATACAAGGTAAAGACATTCAACATTCTTGCATGGATGGTGAACCAGTCACTAATACTCAACTTTAGCTTAAGAGCTACTGATTTTTTTGTTGCTTCTGGGGAGGGTCAATTTTCTTTAACGATGTGGTCCCTACTAGGTTAAACATGCTCTATACCCATGAAAATATAGGCACCACAAATTGTACTTAGTGAATTATTTAAAAAATAGAAGATTTGAAATGGGGAGGTAGGAAGGTTAGAGGATGTATGTGGAAGGGATTAGGGGGGCAGAGTGGGGTAAGTGTGATTAAATATGCTATATTAAATTCTCAAAGAATTACTCAAACCTTATTTAAAATAACTGAAAAATACCTATGCCACAAAGTTGTTATTTTACCTCTAACAGGTAAAAATAAGGATTCCTGAATGTTTTAAAGGATTCACACATCTAAACTTGTTTTTGAAAATATACTATAACATCTGTGTAAACATATGTGGAAGAGAAGCAGAACTGAAATTCTAGAATGCAGGCAAGAGATTTTTTTGAAACTAAACAAGAAATCTAAGTCCTCTTACTTTTAGTTTGTGGAATAGAAATGGAGAAAATTAGACATTCAAGGAAGAGAAAAACAAAAAAATCGTTAACTGAATGTTTAGATGATATGTAGACTTTTGTTTACCTAAATATATCAATTGTATTAAATAAGTAAGGGAACCAGGAGTAGGTAGCAGAAATTACTGGGGAGATGAGATACTTCAGTGAGTATTTTATGCTTGAAGCACTTGTAGGAAATGTAAACATAGAAATTTATGTGTTCGTGTGGAATACTCAGGAATATTATCTGCATTTAAATTGTATTTTAAAGGCTATCAGTATGGCAATGGCAATTATATTCAATGATGAGATGACCCAGAAGAATAATGGCAAAAAGAGTGATCCTAGAAGAAAACCATCAGTTCTTTAAATGGGGGACTATCAGGGACTTACAAAGGAGATGAAAATGTGAAGTCATATTAGTTAGGGATGGGGCCCTTTAGGCAGGATATGGTAGACAGAAACATATAAAGAGGAAAGTAAACATAAACTATCTGATTTTCTGGAAAATGTAGTATCATTGGGGTTCATCACTGTCCTTGCTGAGAACTCTCATGTGAAACTTTATGACTAAAAGTTAACCTGAAGTGTGCTAAAGCATTCATGGTAGGGAGCCTGATGAGGACATACGGGTTTTTTCAGAAGCTTTATCTGTGAAGCAAAATCAGAAGGAAATAACTGGATGGTGGCCCAGACTTGATTGACCATGTTAATAATGGGAAATAGTAGAGAACAGGTGAGTACTCATAGTATATTGAATCTCTTTTTCGAAGTGTTGAAGGGATGCTAGCACCTTATAGAAATGGCAAATATCATACATCTTCACAAGCCATCAGGTGGACACAGTCTATACTCACAAAATATAGTCATGGATATATTAAAATTAAGTTCTTCACTAATTAATTATTGTTTCTAAATTTACACTTGCAAAAACATATGCAAAAACATATTAATAAAATCTCCACAGGTAAATTATACCAATTTGCATATTTATGTATACAAAATCTGAGTCATTTATTGCACAATAATTATATCTAATGGTCAATTTATAAGCACATATTATGAAACTTATACTAACAAAAATTCAGTTAGTATATTATTTCACTGATTGAATTAATAGGTATGAAAATTATAATAATCTGTAAACAGTGACAAGTTTTGAGAAATACTGTTTGCTTTAGATAACCTTAACTGTGGGTTGCAGTAATATGGTGGTTTGAACGAGAATGGTTCCCATAAGCTCATATATTTGAATGTTTCATCACTGGTTATTGGAACTGTTTGTGAAACATTAGGAGGAATGAGTTTTTGGAGTAAGTGTATTCTTGTTTGAGGATATGTGTCACTGGGGGTGAGCTCTGAGTTTTCAAAACACATGCCAGCCACTAAATATCAGAGACTCTGCTGGCCAGGCCAAGAAGTTTAAGCTATTTGTAAAGCAGAAAAGAGCCCTTAGATCATTCATGAATTTTAATGCAGGCTTTAAAATATTTGCATTATGCCTATAGGAACACCAGTGGGAAAATAAAGAATTCAACTCCTATTGATTTTATTTGTCTAGAATTTGCAATATTTACTTCTAGTTTTCCAACATTCTGTGATTACATGCTCACAGAATGACTAGAATTACACCTATACCTTAGACATTAAAAGGTAGTCTCCACTGCCAGAGGGTTATATGTATCAATTTATAAGCTTTATATACAGAATAAGTAGACAATAGATTTCCCAAATACATAAAAGAGGGTAAAAATAAGCAGATGTGAGAACAACAAAATAATCATAAGATGTCACAGGTGTGCCTCATATATTCACGTTATAGGTATATTGTCCATTATTTCTGGGTATGTTTCCTAGCAAAAATTAGAACGATGGAGCTTTTGTGACTGAGAAAATCATAGTAAATCAGAGAAAGTGTAACATAAATTCTCTCAAGGAAAATGAGCAAAGGGACTGGAAATAGCATACATAGTGCCTACAAAATGAGAAATAGGCCTTCAAGATATGAGAGTCATTCTGATCTTAGGTTATTCCATGTTAAGCTTACCCTCTGTTCATCTTTGACTCTTAGAAAATACCTTGCTTTTATAGGTTTGGGAGTAGAATAGTTGACATAAATTACATGAAAATTATGTATAAATTGAAAATATAATTTAAAATTTATCTCAAGGGTGTTTTACAATCTTCAAAACATATTATAGTCTTGTTTCATTAGATACTCAGAAAGTTCTTACAAGAATATTGAATATGTATACACTTACTAATTTTACAATTGAGGACACACAGACACAGAAAAGTCAATTGCTTACTTTAAAGCAGAAAGGTTGAGTCAGGTGAAGAATAGAAGAAAGGGTATGTGATAGGTAGGGCTTTAGTTGGGGGGTGGTAGGGGAGGAAGGGAGGGAGAAGGGAACTGGGATTGTCATGCAAATCAATCTTGTTTCTAATTCAAATAAAAATTATAAAAAATCATGTAAGTAGTAATTGACAAGGCTCAGGCACAATATTATCCACTGAATCCATTTCTTTCTGCTTTCTAAAGTATACATTATCCATGAAACCTGCCAAACTGATTACATCATCAGGAAATTAAACTAATCCATTGATCTCTCTATATACCAAGATTTCACATTCTAAAAGCTGAAGCATCCCATATCTAAGAGCCTAGAGTATTACTCTATGAGCAGGATATTTAAAGTAAGTACAAAATATACTCTAGTAGAATTCAAATAAGGGCTTATCATATAACAACTCTTTCCAAATGTGTGGGAGGTATAAAAGAATACCTGTTACTTTAAGTAGAAGTATACAATATATTCATAAAACTCATAGTAAAAAGATTTATACAAATTCCCTCTTGTGTAAGCCTGTGAAAAAATATGATTTTAAAATAAACAGATACAATTTTGTTAACTAGTCATAAAGAATATAGGTATGCTATAGCATTTGAGATCATTTAATGGTTATGGTACAGGTCTGTGATAACGCTTTTCCTAGCTCTAGTGGTTTAGCAGTTGTCATTCTGGGGCATACTATATTCCATTTTTATAACTGACCTTTAGACATACGGAATTTTGAAATTCTCCTCTAGATTGGAAACTCATGGGGTGACATAACTGAAGATTGTCCTTTTTTCTGCCTCTCTCTATGTCCTGTTACCTGGACATCTTCTCTATTGGTTTACTTGAAAACAGTGTTTTCTTTATTGAGGAAGGAAATATTTCTTCAATCACGTGTTCTGGCTCCTGGTTTTGGTTTTATTTTTTTGAGCCTTACCTCAAGTATAAGCTAGAGAAAACTTGGAAAATGGCTGTAACGATGAGTATTTCTCATCACAGCAAAGATAGGTACTTTTAAGTCAGAGACAGAAACAGGAGGAAAGAAGATAATTAGGTGCTAATGGGTTCCAGAAGATACATCCTTCTGTGGCATTATTTCATGAGCCAAAAGAGCAAAGGCAGCTTTCTCAAATCTAAGGTCCTGAAGGTCAATCAGAAAGTGGTCACATTTCTTGTCCCTGGAGAGTGTTGGAGTTTGAAGAATAAAATAACCAGTCATGAAAGGGATACAGGTCATGCAGGGCTTTTATTTCTTATTTTGAAGTTAAAACATAATTACATCATTTCATTTTATTTCCCCTCTCTAACTACTCCCATACATGCCCCATGCTCATGCTCTCCTAAATTAGTGGCTTCTTTTTCTTTAACTGTTGTTAAATATATAAGCATTATTTGCTTAGACTATATGTTACTTGTAGGTATACAATTTCAGGGATGATCACTTGGTACTGGATAATTGATTGGGGGATTTTTCTTTGGAGAAGACATTTTCTCTCATTCTCAACATTCCATAGTTACCTGTGGCTGTTTGTCTAGGCTTGTGGCCCTGTGACATTTCACCCTTCCATGTTAATATATGTATTGCTATTACCCTTGTTCAGGTTTGTTCAGGTTGCTATGTTGATGAGACAATAATAATGGATGTAATAGTAGCACTCACTTTTTTTGTGATAACCAGCAGCTCTCTAACTGGACTTGAGGTTTATTCAACAAAGGGAAAACATGACTGGTACTGAAAACCACCTAGGACTACTTAGTTCATGGATATTGATGAATTTGCAGTGCCACATTACTAGACTAGCATAATTCCTAACTATATTATACTTATTTAGTCCTTATACTAACAGGTAAGTGTACCTCTCACTTCTCAAACAGGAAACTTTCCTTCTCAACAGGAAAATACATTACGGAAAACAACTGATCAAAGTGTAGTAATTGTTCTTAAAATAGGACTCTACAGCTATTTTAGGTTTTAAATTTTGTTTTATTTTTAAGATTTGTTAATTATTTTAATGTGTATGTGTCTGCCTGGTGAGTTTAGATGGACTATTTGTGTGTGGATGCATGCAAAATCAGAAAATATCATATTTGGAGCCTGTGTGAGCCGCCTGACATGTGTTTTGGAAACCAAAACTGGGTCTTCTGTAAAAGCAATAGTGCTCTTAACTGCTGAGCTATCTCTCGATTCCCATAGGTCAGACAAAATGTGCTGACAAAATTGTGCATCTAGGAGATGATGCTATGCACAAGCATATCCCTTGGAGTGCACACATAATTCATAATGGCTGGGAACTTGGATGCTTATATTTAAAAAAAGGATGAAATAATTCTACTGTAAAATGGATGGTTAAACTCTTCGATTGATATAGTTAAGTTTTCTCTCATTGAAAATAGAGAAGGTGCATCTGTTCAAGAATAAAAAGTAAGAGAACTTTAAGTTTTTATTCCTTGGATACATTCCCCTCAAATTAGAGTGTAAGACAGTCCTTTTGAGCTGTAAAACTAAGCAGAATCTTCTCTTCCTTGCTGACATATGTTCTATTGAACATTTTTTTCTCAAAATAGACCTGTTTCGCCCACTTCAAAAATCTGTCAATGTAGGACCCCACCTCCTACTTTTCCTGGTGTTCTTATATGTTGTAAGGGACGCCTTGTCAGTCATGAACTTCCCAGGTGGTACCAATTCAACCTGGCTCAGAGCCCAGGCAGTTATCTATGGTTTGAGACCTAAGCGCTTTAAACTCGTGATTCACCAAATTCTTGAAAAAAATCTATGTCTTCCACTGAGTTAGCATTAGATTAAAATCTCTTACTGTTGCTTGTGCTTTAAGATGCATGAACTAATGTCTATGTGCTTCATTTGTACATCTCCTCAGTTTGCTAACTTTTCTGCATATCTTTAAAGGTCTAGCACATTTTCTGCAGAGTTACTGCCCTTCAGAAACAGCTTTAATTTCAAACAGTGAACCTCAAAAACAGCCACTACATTCATCAAGGACTCATCTTTTGTCACTATTAGAGGTTGATGGTTTCTAAGACTTTCAATCTCACATTTGAATTAGCCATGTTTAGGTTAAAAAACAACTTTGGTAAAAAAGTGTTTCAGCCAGGTATGGTTGCACATGCCTTTAATCCCAGCATTAGGGAGACAGAGGCAGGTGTATATTTGCCATTCAATGCCAGCCTGCTCTACATAGTAAGCTCCAGGACAGCTGGAAATATATAGTGAGAAGAATAAATAAAACAACAAGAAAAAGCCAAGTATATTACTAAGGAATCTGTAGGATGTTTAAATAAACACAATAACACAGGGATTATGGCAGGGTGATGATGTTTCACAGCTTATGCTTGTGGCTAACTTTCTCTGTAAGTATAAACACACTTACCAATAAGTTAAAATAAGTGCTACCATTCCAGATATTTGCTATACTCCAATCACAATGCCAGGTAGTCACATTTTATACTGATTGATATTTGTGATAATTTGTAAAATAATTAACATGCAATATTTGGGGAGATGTTGGGGAGAATGGGACAATGGGAGGGAGAGGCAACCGAGATTGGTATATAAAATAAGATTGTTTTAAAAAGCAGAAAAAAACAAAAAAATAAGAAATAGAGGTTTGTAGTATGCAAAGTCACAAAGCTATGGATTAGAAACGCATTTATTAAATTCCTATGATTTTGGTTATTATACACTACTTGTTTCAAAAATTCGAATTGACAATAAAAGTATTCTATATATGAAAAGGGTTATATTAATACTTTATTGATATAGAACAATTATTTACTTCACTCATTATGATTGGCAAATACTTTTATACACCCTTAATATACAAATAGGTCACAAGTTACAATATCTGCTCACTAGCAATGCATTCATAAACACATGAGTTTGACAGGCATGTGTATTGGTGTGCATGCGTGCGTGCGTGCGTGCATGCGTGTGTGTGTGTGTGTGTGTGTGTGTGTGTGTGTGTGTGTGTGTGTGCATTTCATGAGCCAAAGAAGATAGAGAAGAAAAAACAGAAGATAGAGAGAAATAGTTGTATATGTGACATTTGCTTCTAGTAGAATGCTGTATTTATTAAATCCAACCATATAATCATAATAGTACCTGGAATAAATGCATTTTATATATGCAAGACATACACATGTCAGCCCCTGGATGCAGCTCATTAGAAAGTGACTTTTACTAAAATGTAATGAATTCCATATGTTCACTAAAAACCGTTGTGGAAAAGTTCACAGAACCTTTGAAAAACTAATCATCAATATCCTATTCTAAAAGGTACCTGCATATTTTTCTTTGAAATAAATAAACACATAACCACCTTTTATTTGACCTATGTGTTATTTCCCTTAAATATTGAACAACTTATGTAAATAATGACTAAATATAATTTTTGTGTAGTTATATTTAATTATATATTATATAGTATATGCTTACATTTATGACATGGAATTCAGCCTCAGATATGCCATTGCTGCTTGTGTCTTAGCACCAATAAAATTAGGTGAAGAGAAAGACATTTTTGGAATTTTGGAATTTTGACATTATTGGAAGGGCATGGATTTCTTCAACGAAGTTTACATTTATATATTACCTTGCTGCTCATACAAAGAATTAAACATTAAAGGGCTCATATTGATGGTTTTAGCTCACTTTATATTAAAAATTCACTGGCATATTATCAAATTTATCAACTATGGTTTAATTTTTTATTTTAAATATTAAAAAATAAAATGAAGTAAACAGAGACACATGCGTCTAAAATGTTCAAGAAATTTCTCAATTTTTTGACACTTTCTAGGTTTGGTCTATTTGTGTAAAAACCAAAAAATGAAATTTCAAGATTTACAGTTTGACAAAAGAAGACATTATTAGTGAGACATACAAAAAAGGCAGATTTCAAGGAAGAAGGTTTTTGGTTTTAGTTTGTTCATTTTTGTTTGTTTAGGTTTTTTATGTGGATTTTTGTTTTGTTTTGTTTTTGGTCTATTGAGAGACAGGGTTTCTCTGTTCCTGGGCTGTCTTGGAACTCTCTCTATAGTTTATGCTGATCTAGAATTCAGAGAGATCTGCCTGCTCCTAGCAGCTGAGTGCCGGGATTAATGGCATGTACTACTACCCTGGCATAGAAGTTTTTGCTTTTAAATTCTGTTTATTACTATTTTAAGTGTCCCTGTGGAAAAGCTTCCCTGTTTTTTGTTCAGTCTGTAACTTGTACTCTTCACCCTACTTCCTGTGGGAAATTCATTCGAACAGATGCTTTGGTTTTATATTTAATTTACAAATGATTTTTGCATAATTCCCTAGTACTTGTTATAATTTTCACCATATCACCACTCTTTGATTTTCATATGCCAAGAAAAAATGAGACAGAAAACATTTTTGACAGTACTTACTTCAGTGATAGATTGAAATAAGTATAGAAAGATTTTAGAATAGAAGGTAATTTTGGTGTTATTGTTTTAATTCTACTATCAAGGAAGCAGGTAAACGGCAACCATATGCAAATATGAGTATTTAATAGATGTAAAAATACAAGGGGGGGAAACCACTAATAGTATGTTATTATCACAATGGCTTGAGAAGTCTGACAAAAAAATTTTCTAGGGCCCAAGGTATAACAAAACACTTAAAATTCCTTATCCCTTCCCAGTCTCCAATTTCTAGAAGTATTCCTCATCTACAAGCATACTTTAAACATACACAGTGCACCACAGAAATAGAAAAAGAGAAGCAGAAATGACAGTTCAGAATGATTTATATCTGATATCAGTGAGCCATTTCACATCTCTTTACTTCTATCAGTTCAGTAACACCAAAATGTTGCTTGGATGAACTGAAAAATGGTAGGTATTGGGCTTTATTGATCAACATGTAGTTGAGTATGGTTCTATAAACAGAGGCACTTGGATTAAAAAAAAACACTCATTATGTCTGTATTATTTCTAAAAGTATTGTGTATAGTGTATCCTAAAACTAACAAAATTTCCATTTTCCATTCTGAGTTGACTTCTGTATTTTGACATAAGTTAGCAATATACCACTTTTCTCTATAGATAATTCTCTGGAACCTTTTAATTACTTTCCTACATTAAGTGTTTATAGCAAATAAGATATTTTCCTAATTAAAATACCTTAAAATTTTAAATGTAATTACAGTATAAATAAAATGAATCAAAGACTAATATATGTTAATAAAATAAATTTGTAGTTCCAGTAATATTTAATTAAAAATCTAGATTATGTTTCCCTTTATTATAATATCAAGTAGGACCAGTCATTTTGTAGCCTTGACAAGAGAAAAGAATTGTTTTGTTTTACTTATCCCCAAACCAAATACCACATGAATTCAAAACACAATTTTTAGAAAACTACTTCATTCTTTAGAAGCCTCAGTTTTGTAAAATGTCTCTTCTGGCAAATGGAACTGAGATATATCCTACTAAGGAAATGTGAAGATTACAAATCACCAAGCTTAATAGTAGAATCACTACATGAATTGAAAATAAAATTTAACTGTGGCATACCCAATTTATCTAAATTAAGGACATCTGTGTTTTATTCAACTCATTGTAATAATGCTAATAATAGAGAGTATTGATTAATTTGGCTGATGTACTAAAATATACATTTGGACCTAGAAGTGTTCTACTTCTCTGTAGAAGCAATAGAAATGAGAGACATTGCTGAATGTCAATACATATCTTTTGTACTGCAAGGAATAACTCTGTAATGTAAATCTGTTCAAATCAACTCTATTCCAAATTACAGAGATAATAAGATGTTATGCTCACATTTAATAGTGCTTTACCAAATAGGCTTTTTCAACATCTTTTATAAATTTTTATGATTATTAGAACTATAAATTATGCCATAGAAGCAAATACACATTCAATTTATTTGTATTCTGGAAGAATGGGTAACATGACTGTTTTATAGTCTTAACTAAATATGTCTTTATGGAGAAAGTGTGAATCATATACAAACATTCTAGAACTGCAGCTTCTATCTATGTTGTCTCAGGCTGATTCCATTACACAAGTGCTAATACTTCTTTTAAAATGAGAGAAAATATTTTTAAAGTGCAGGCTAGATACATGAATGAACACAAAATGAAACAAAGTAGTAGTTAATTTCCTTTCTACATTTATAATCTATTTCTTAGCATAAACATACTTGGTAGTATGATACATAGTAATTAAATAGCAATAATTATGGAATACGCATTCTCCATAATCACTACGTCTTTTAAATTTACATTTTAAAATTATGTACTTAATATAAAGGAAAATCTCAAAGGAGTTTCCTTACTGTTGTATTGAATTATAATTATAGAATATAATTTTATTATAAGTGTTATTTAATCACTTTAGAAAATCAGAAAAACAGCAAATTTTATGAAGTCAAATAGATGCAATGCTAAATTAAAGACTGACTTTTTCTTGACAAATAGGCATATAAGACGTGATAATAAAGAGAGAATATATAGGAAATCACTATTCAATAATTTCAGGGTAATATTTAGAATTTGGTGGTACTTACCCTATTTTATACAGCTATATCTATTTTGACTTTTGGGAAGTTTTGTGTTCTGTGCTTAGCACTACAAAATAAATAAATGTATCCATGTTTGAAGTGAAAGAAAGTAATTGAAATGTATATAAAACAATATGTGTTGCCTGCTTATATTTTCATGTTTGGGATTTAAGCACTACTCCTTAGGCAATCATAAATAATGCATGAAAGACAATAAGGATTTTAATGATATGTGATGTTTGTGATTCCCATAGATATTCTTTACAAGCAAACCACAGACACAAGCAAGCACTATATGGAAGGTGTAAGCACTACTGGTTTATTTTTAAACTTTAGCTTTCTATTCACAAGATACGTCCTAGAAAGTTATATGCTGATCATAATGGTAACCAAGAAATAACCTAGCCATACATTCTAAATTGTTGTTCAGTCTCGAAGTAACCTGTGTTCTCACATATTTTCATTTTATTCCCTAGTGTGTTGTACTGGCCTTTCATGTTGGGAGTTATCAAAGTCCTGAATGAATTGGTATTGCTCGTGTTGTTTGACATAGGTAGAGCCCTGTCAAGTACCTTTGCCTTTGACTCATGAGAGTTGCACAGTCAACTACTTATGAGGCTAAGAAAGATGACAAAATCTACCTCTGCTCTGAGTACAAATGTTGACAGTGTGCAAAAACTTCCACCATTTCTTTCTCCGCTTGGGTGTTTATGTCCTGAAGATTGCTTCCCCACAGATACTGCCCCTTTTGAGAGTAGCTAAATCCGTCTCTTTTTTTAGCTGTGTATAATACCCCTATCTCCTTGTTTATCTGTATGTAATAACCCTTCATGCTTGATTAAGCTGTATGTAATACCACCTGTTCAGATGTATAGAATTAACATTATGAGATCCCAAGTTGCTGCAGCTTCTTCATCCAAGAGCCCAGACCATGTGATCATAGCTTTTCTGTACACATGTCTGTTCTTTCTTTGTTCCCTAATAGTCATTAGTGGCAACAGTCCCCAAGCCCTGCAATTTTGTGGCACATTTATATGTACACATTTAAGTAAAATTATCCAAAGGAGAAGAGTATCCAGTATGGTATAAAAATCTATGTCATTATGGCTTTAGTAACTAATATAATCTGTAGCAGTATACTCTATCTGGAGTTATTCTCATTGGTTTAATCAGGTCACTGTGAAACTTACTTGAATTAATTGAGTAGGTGAGATCAACAACAATTATATTTTAGAATATGTTATATTGAAGTAAATCAAAGAAAGACATTAATTGGGAATGGATGACAGCAATAGACCTAAATATCCATAGTACTGTGAGCAATAGTGAATAATTTACAATTGACATGAGCACAGAAGCCTATTTTCACTAATGTTTAATTGTTCCAGAATAAAAACAAACTGCAGAAGGAGAGTTGCAATGCTTCTGTGTCTATGAAATGATTTGTAAAGATGAAGTCACTAAGGCATAGATTGTGAGTTTAGTTTCCAAAAGACTCTTCTTTAATCTATCCACCTATACATCACTACTAGCATTCTTTTTCTAAACAAGTTTTAGGGACTTGCCTAATTGAAAAGACAAAATAGACCACCCAGCTGAAACAGGGCATTCTACTTAGAATCTATGTGCACTAATCAGCACTAAGACAGAACACAGTGCTCAGTGAGTATAACTGGATATGCAAGTCATAATTTTATTAAAGTAAACTTAACAGACATGTAGTCAATTTTCCTTGGATCATTTCTGCCCACTTCTTTATATACTCAAAATACTATGTAAAATAAATGTGAATAACATATTCCACATATTGTGCTGAAACACCCGAGCTTGCTATGTGTGTCTTGTAAACTACTTTATTAGGTTCATACTGGTATTTTGCCTTTAAAGGGGTTTAAAGAAAGGATATAAATCAGAAAAGGCACATTACACCTTCCATTGACTTCTTCTCATCCTGTCTGTACCAGGGCTGTCAAAGCTCTCAACATCTTACCCCTGTGTAATATTCAATTAAGAGGGCAATGTCACTGTGTTGCCCTCTCTCAAACCACAGAAACTACTCTTGCTTGCTAAGCAAGCTCTTAAATTTTGAATCTATGGCTTGGTTCTTTTGCAAAAGGCTTTCTGTATTCTACGTTTCTTAACAGTGTACTTATTCTTTGAAGTTTAGTTTTTTAACCATGTGCTGAAAGGAATTTTTATTTAAAAATATTTTTCACATTATATACCTACCCCAGTTACCCCTACCTCCCCTTCTCCTGCCCCCTGGCTCCCAATTTTCCCACCCACATCCACTTTTCAGAGGTGGTAAGGCCTTCCTTGTGGAGTCAACAAAGTCTGGCTTACCAAGTTGAGACAATACCAAGCTCTTTCCCCATGTATCAAGGCTGAGCATGTTATCCCACCATAAGGAATGTGTTCCAAAAAGCCAGTTCATGTCCCTGGGATAGGTCCCAGTGCTACTGACAGCATGCCCTCAATAGATCAAGTCACATAATTGTCACTTACATATAGAAGTTTAGATAAAATGGTGTCCCCTGGCACAGTCCTCTTTGACTACACTTATTTTTCCTTCGTTTATACATTGGATTTTATTTTCCTAAAACAGTAATTTATTTCCTTGGCCATGTCTCTCTTACAAGTTTTATAAATGCTTCTTAAAGGAACAATATATACCTCAATCTCCACTAATACATATTTAAAAAAGCATTCCATCTGCCAATAAAAAATTAAATGCACAGAGAAAACTATTTCCATTGGACTTCTAAAGCAATGCATATTGAGTGGTCATTGTTCACATTTATCTATAATCAAGTATCATATATATGCTTTTCGGTGATTTTTAAAATTTTAAATTACAAACAAGCTTGTGTTACATGTCAATCCTAGTTCCCTCTACTTTCCCTTCTCCCCTGTCCCTACCAACCCCCTATCCCTTCCCCTTTCTGCTCCCCAGGGAGGGTGTGGCCTTCCTTGGGAGATCTTCAAAGTCTGTCATATCATTTGGAGCAGGGCTTATCCAGAGCTTGCCAGTGTCCTACCTCCACCTATGGCAGGAGGTAAGAGTGGGCTTGTTTCCCACCTGCCCTCCAGTGCCCTGCTGGAGCCTCCTGAGGCCAGGGGACTGCACACTGGGAGCCCATCCTGGCAGGGTCTGCCAATGCCCCAGTACTAGTCCTTCCTCCACCCATGGGAAGAGGAGAGCCATCAGAATATTGGACCTGCTTGCATCCACAGGAAGAGAACCTTGGACCCATACCCACCAGGAGAGGAAGAGGCTCCATGTGCACCTACTGGAAGAAAGGATGGGAAGAAGACAATATAAAAACACATTCCACAACAGAAAAACCAATATGATACCACCAGAGTCTAGGGACTCTACACCAGCAATAACTGAACATCCCATTGCAAATGAATCAGAAATGAATGACCTTAAAAACAACTTCATGAAAATTATACAGGCCCTCAAAGAGGATATGAGAAAATCTCTTAAAGAAATGGAAGAAAAAACAAACCAAAAATACAAAAAATCAACAAATATCTTTTAAAAAGCCAAGAAAAAACAATCAAGCAGATGAAGGAAACAATTCAAACAGTTCAAGACCTGAAATCTGAAATAGAGACAATAAAGAAAACAAAAACTGAGGAAATGCTGGAAATAGAAAAGCTGGGTAAATGAACAGGAACTATAGATGCAATCATAACCAACAGAATACAAGAGATGGGAGAGAGAATCTCAGGTGTTGAACATATATACATGTTTTTAACACATGTGTTTTTGTAAGAAATGGAAATGAGAGACAAAGAAAATGAACCACAGGCACACACAACATTTTCTGTTTCTATTTAAAAATGAGTTCATCAGTGTACATTTTCCCCTTTGGACATGACTTCTCCTTAAAGAACTCATGACAAATGTTTGCTAAAGCTACAATTAGCTGACTGGTTGTTCATAGGCTTCCATATCCCTAAGGCCTCATATAGGACACTGCTGATGTTATGGAAATGGCCTATGGAAGGTCGAACTTTTGGCAAAGACATATTTTTCTCTTTGTTCATTCCTTTCTCTATGTAAATTGAGTGAAACCATATTTTGTTTGCATTGGGAAAGAAAAAGCTAGAATGGGGAGACACAAACAATAAGAACAGATGAAAATATAGAGAAAATGAGGCAGAGATTCAATAGGAATGAAAAAAAAGATATTTTTTATTTCCAAAAAATGAAATCACTTGATTTTACAAAAACGTTTTAAGAGGAAGGCTATGGGCAGTCCAAATCTAACATGACAATCTCAGAAGTAATTCAAAGAAACTGCTCATTCTTTGAGAGAAGAAGATGAGTTAACAATGTTGGGTTGTATGGAAAAGGGGAAATATGATCAAATATACTATATATTTTTAAAAATGAAATTTTGGTTATTAGAGAAAATCTCTCACTTATTAGAATGAATATGCCTATCTAGAAAATGAGAGGTTGGGACTTTATGACCAAAAAATTTCATTCTAACTTTCACAGTTTAAAGGATTTGGATTTAGATGTTTTTATACAGGATCTTTTTATTATTTGAATTTAAATTGCATCATATGAACTGACCTCATAAGAGACCATGAAAAGGCTTAACTTTTTAAAACTGGTAATGAGAGCAGAACTACTCGAAATGAGCAGACATGAAGAGATTAAATACTCCATAAAGGAATATGAGCTAAAGCATAAGATGCTTTATCATTATTTGGAGTAGATACTAAACAGAAATTAAATATGTCATATTATACAGCAGTATAAAATCATTAGAAATTAAGATATTATAGAATGGCTTTTGAAAGTAAGGTGAATCATAATGGACTTTTAATACAAAGAGATGTGAAACTGAAGAGGGAAAAGTTAGAGAATAAGTGAAAGAAAAAATCAGAAAGTGTCTAGCATGTCTAGAGACAAATGAAGAAGACGCCAGTGCAAAGGAGTAATCATGCATAGTGTAGGAGAAAATTGGAAGCCCAAGCTCATATTGAGATATTTAATAAATATAATATGATAATGCTTAAAGCATAAAATTAGTTTTTGATAGTCAAAGAAATACAAAATTAGGAGGATGAAGTCTCTTGATTATGTTATATTATACTTGTATTCATTATGCATAAGGGTGATGTCAAAGTAGGAGGAAATAACTAGTTTGAAATTTTCTTTAATTTATGCAATCCTTCTCAGAAAAACTTGACCTCTGCACTGAAAAGCCACATCCATTAGAACTATTGATTGCTTTCATGGTTATATAATTTGAGGGTCAATTGCATTCATGAGCTAATTTCTTTTCATTGGGTCCATGGATGACCCTAGAAACTTTAAATGGTGACAGAGAGCTATAAATGAGAGTTATAAAGTTCCTTCAAGAAATTAAAATGCTTAAGTGAGTGTTGTAGTCTATCCAAAATCAGGTGGTTACTCTATACTTTTCAGTGATCACATTTCAGCAGGCAAACTATAAAAACTATTGAATGATTACTCAATCTTTTGATTTTGTGGGAAAAGGACTGGCATCTACAGCTAGTGGAAACTCAGTGTCCAATTGTTTGGAACCATTGTCTTTAGCCTGCTGCCACCAATTTAATAGTAACCACAATTCATCCATATCAGAATCACAATAGAGTAAGGGATGAATTGTCACTGGGGTTCTGGGTTGTCACTATACTTAGTTTTCATTTTGAGATATATGTTTCCACATAATTAGTCTGAAAGCAAGAGCACCTTTCTAGAACATGCAGTAAGGATTGACAAACAACTAGAATTTAATTATTTTGAGCAAGTCTACAGTGTCCAGAGTAAAAATCTCTTTACTGAAAATGTGGGGAGTATTAAGAGACAAGAATATAATGAATATAATGTTTACTCATTAACTGAGTGAATTTATTTTCAAATATTAGATTTGAGTTTAAATGCATTTTGAGTAAAATGGAAATATTATTTGACAGTGATGAAGAGAAAAATACAGTTACAGGCTCAAATCCTGACTGGAGCATTCGTGTACTGAACAACCTAAGAGGAATTTCTGAGCTTTACTTTTTTGATTCTGTTTCTTCATGGGTAAAATAGGGATGATAAAATCTAGCTGAACACCAGATTGACAGAAAAGGGCTCAATAACAATTTATTGTTATATTTATGAAAAATATCAAACATTGTACTATGGTAGTGGTGGTTGGGTGTATGTGGAGTGTGGGGGTGTGGGCTGGTGGGTGTGTTAGAATGGGGAATTGTTAAGTATACAGGCTGATCTTCAACTTACTATTATCCTGTTCTTACCTCCTAAGTGCTAATATTACATGTGAGTATCACTATGACCAAATCTAAGCCTTCTTCTCTACATTTTCTCTCAAATCTCTGAAGCTTGTGAAGCACTACAAATATAGGCTAGGAAAGTCTAAAGAAATGTGGCTAGTACCTTGGCCTCCTTAGTTATATTCAGATAGCACAAACTGGATATCTTGATACTTCATAATTTAACTGACTCTTATTCACATATTTCATATACACAATGGGATCCTATTGCTCATTTCAATTAATGAGATGAAGTATCACAGTGTGATGACAAAAACTTCTATGCAGGGCAATTTGTAATTCTAAAAATAGTGGAAGAGCTATTGAAATACACTTCACATAGTTATTTTTCAGTATCTTTTCACAAAACATGAAGAAGCTTTCGGGACAATATTTAGGTAAAAATTATATGATATATACTAAGGAGTAGTTAATGCCTACAGACTTTGCAAACCTAACTCTTAAGCAAATTATTAATCTATAAATTGAGTATATTATGGTCTAGACTTATACTTCCACAATGAACATATTGCCAAGGTTTTGTTCCAGGCAGAGAAAGAAAATGAAAACATTGTCTATGACTTAAGTAGTAGAATAATAATGTAATGATAAAACTTTATCATTAAAATTTTTATCATACTCCAGTAGCTGTTCAAAGCAGAAACGGGTACCCAGAGCTAAGCACTGACCCATACTCCAGGAATCCAGTTGCCCAGAGGGAGGAGGGATGAGCAAAAGAGCCAAGACAGTGTTGCAGAAACCCTCAGAAACTGTTGACCTGACCTAGTGAGAGCATGGAGACCCTAGTCATAAAGCTGGGGAAACAGCATTGGACTAAACCAAGCCCTCTGAATGTGGGTGCCAGCTAGGAGACCAAGACAGTCTATGGGACCTCTAACAGTGGAGCCAGTCCTTAACCCTAGAGCACAAATGGACTTTGGGAGCCCATTCTCTATGGAGGGATACTATTGCAGCCCAGATACAGCAAGGAGGGCCTAGGCCCTCCCCCAAAGAATGTGAGAGATTTTGAAGGTTCCTGGTGGAGGGCCTCACTATCCCTGGGGAGAAGTTGGTGGATGGGTGGGGGGTTTGGTGGGGAACATGGGAGGATGGGAGGGTGAGGGAATGGGGGGACAGATATGTAAATATGCATAGTAAATAATTTAAATAAAAAAGAATTTATCATACATTTCCAGGTCTAAAATGTCTAGACCCAATAAGTAGAAAACCCATGAGTCCATGAAATAAAATATTGATCCTCATGTTATTCATGTTTAATCAAAAATTCCACAACATATATCTTATAAATTATTCTAATATGATGGTTGTTCCTGATAAAAGAATACTGAAATTAAATTCCTAAATTACATTTTGAAACTGTGAAGCAGCATACTTATATGATAATTATGATGAAAATTTGTAAATAATTTGAGTTAATTGATGGGGCAATTCCTTCTGTGTATGTTTACCTTGTTGGTTGTTGAATAAAGTACTATTTGCCAATGAAAAAGCAAGTTAAGCGGGACTAGGAGTCAAGGAGTATTCTAGGAAATGTGGTAAAGATAAGTCTTGTGATCCAGGCAGGAAGTGACATAGCAGGCAGACTCAGAATATAAGCAGGGACAAAGAAGACATCACTTTCTTGCTCTTCCTCTTTCTCCTGCTCTCTGCTCTGGAGGTGCCATGTGATCCTGGCAAGACAGGAAGCATTCTGCCAGTGTCCTCCATAAGATAAGTCTTATGATTGTGGTTAATAATTAAGACTGAGCTAGCAAATATGAAATCCCAGTCATTGGCCAATAGCATTGTGCCTACTATAAGTCTCTGCATGTTATTTGGTGCCCTAACAGGGCAAGCAGAAGTCAGGTGGCTTATCTGAAAGCACCCAAATGGTGGCAGGCCTCGGGCTGCTTCAGCGGAAAGACTTATCATTACAGTTAATAGTGCTACAAAACTCAAGACTATAATATTTGAGTTAATGTCATCAACAAATGAAAAATCTGACAGAATCATGCATCTATGGGAGAAATATTTACTTTTATTAAAAGAATAACAATTTATTGTATGATACAATGTTTCATAGTCTCTATATATTATGAATTACTAAATGTTAGAATATCTATTTTACTTAAACATTAAATATTAATTAAAATGTTGTTTTTAGGTAAATGTTATATAAATGCATTACATGTAAATTATTGAAAAGATGAATTTCATGTATGTGCATATATATGGAATCATTGTTTTCCCTATCTACCTTGTTATTTCTCTGCTATTCAGAATTTGAAAATGCACATTCACCAGAAACTTTGAATGTCATCTTCTTCAGAAGACTTTAAATATCTTTGAGTAGTTCTGTATTATTGAATCATTAATTCTGGCAATAAAACATATACATCAATTTAGACCCTTCCAAACATTAAACTATTCACTAGTGAATAGCTTAATTGTGAGCCATAATGTCCTACTTTCCCAGACATTTTCCCCTGAGCATGTGAATGAAATTTTTTTGTACCAGATCATCATGAAAATATATTTTCCTAGATGGTCTATGATACTTACATGCTTGTGTGTCAAACCACCTCTCATTCACTCTGTCCTCTGTGTATGTGTGAGTGTGTGTGTGTGTGTGTGTGTGTGTGTGTGTGTGTGTGTGTGTGTGTGTGAGTTCATGCATGTGTATGTGAATTCATGGTCAGCTAAGAAGAAAATAGAATATACATTATATTACTAATAGTTTTGTAATCAAATTATTTACACCTTATACTTCATTCATTCTTAACATGCTGCTGAGGTATTCATTTCCTTCAAGTAAAAAGGGGGAATGCTTATGCTTTCATTTGCTTCTTGCAGATAATCAAAATTTTGCATTCACACTAGCACACTATTGATGTGTCTATTGATTCTTAAGCATCTGGTCTATTCTTTAAAACATATGGAGTTCACTGACGTCAACCCTTGCTGATAATCAGAGGACCTTCAATTAAGTACCTATAAGGCAACCAGTGATAAACAGGAAAAATGATGGAACAAATTGCTGAAGAATTCTTTCATAGTCTGTTTCTCAAAAGCAATTAGAATCACTTCTTTTGGACTTGGAATTAATGAATTTTCATTAAAATTTAAATTTCAAATGTTTCCAAGGATATCAAACTTGAGAAGTTGAGCTGATTGTCTACATAATAAATCACACTGCAGAAAGATGTCAAGAAGACTAATGTAAGTTCTTTGCTATCCCAAGTTTTGTTTCCCACTGTCAGTGCTGTGTGAATGTACATAATTGCTTTTGCTTCTTGAAGTACATTTCAGAAAACCCATTGTTGTTACAATATATTTTACCTTTAAAAATTATAGTTCAGAAGATGGATAAAGCGAATGCCATTACACACACACACACACACACACACACACACACACACACACACACACACACACACACACTTGAAATAATTGCATGTGTACTTTTCACTTTTCTCCACATCCTCTCCAGCATAAACTGTCATTGGTGTTTTTGATTTTAGGCATTGTGACAGGTGTAAGATGGTATCTCAGAGTAGTTTTTATTTGCATTTCCCTGATATCTAAGGATATTGAACACTTTTTTATGTGTCTTTCAGCCATTTTAGATTCCTCTATTGAGAATTGTCTATTTAGTTATGTACCCCACTTTTTAATTGGATTATTAGGTATTTTGGAGACTAGCTTCTTGAGTTCTTTGTAAATTTTGGAGATCAGCCCTCTGTCAGATGTGGGTTTGGTGAATATAATTTCACATTCTGGGGGCTGCCGTTTTTGTCTTTCTGACTGTGTTCTTTGCCTTACAGAAGCTTCTCAGTTTCAGGAGGTTCCACTTATTAATTGTTTATCTCAGTGTCTGTGCTATTGGTGTTATGATCAGGAAGCAGTCTCTGGTACCAATTCATTCAAGGGTAGTTCCTACTTTCTCTTCTAATAAGTTCACTGTGTCTTGTGTTTATGTTGAGGTTTTTGATCAATTTGGACTTCAGTTCTGTGCATGGCAATAGACATGGATCTATCTGCAGTCTTCAACAAGCCAGTATCCAGTTATGCCAGCACAATTTGCTGAAGATGCTCTCTTTATTCCATCATATATTTAGCTTCTTTGTCAAAAATCAGGTGTTCATAGGTGTGAGGGTTAATATCAGGGTTTTCAACTGGATTCCATTGGCCTACCTATCTATTTTTCTGCCAATACCAAGCTGTTTTCAGGACTATAGCTCTATAAAAGAGCTTGAAATCAGGGATGTTGATGTCTCCAGAAGTTCTTTTATTGTATAGGGTTGTTTTGGCTATCCTGTGTCTTTTCCATATCCTGAGTTTTTCCATATATAGTTGAGAATTGTGGTGGGAGTGCCAACTCATATAGCCACTTTGAAAATCTGTATGGTGATTCCTCGGGAAAATGGGAATCAGTTTACCACAAGATCCACTCTTGGGCAAATACCCAAAAGAAGCACATTCATACAACAAGGACATCTGTTCAACGATGTTCATAGCAATACTATTTGTAATAGCCAGAACATGGAA
The DNA here is from genome assembly GCF_003668045.3 of Cricetulus griseus. Classification (NCBI taxonomy): domain Eukaryota; kingdom Metazoa; phylum Chordata; class Mammalia; order Rodentia; family Cricetidae; genus Cricetulus; species Cricetulus griseus. Next base: position 83,940,033 of record NC_048604.1, read on the forward strand.
ACAACCTAGATACCCCTCCACTGAAGAATGGATAGATAAAATGTGGTACATTTACACAATGGAGTACTACTCAGTGGGGAAACAAAAAGCAATGGAATCTTGAAATTTGCTGGCAAATGGATGGATATAGAAGAAACCATTCTGAGCGAGGTAACCCAGTCACAAAAAGAGAGGCATGGTATGTACTCACTCATATGTGGATTTTAGACATAGAATAAAGGATTTCCAGCATGCAGCCCACTCTGCTAGATGGGCTGGTAAACCAAGAAGACCCTAAGAGAGACATACATGATTGCCTGGAGAAGGGGAAAGGGACAAGATCTCTTGAGCAAATTATGAGCATAGAGTGAGGGGAGAGGAAACTAGGAGAATGAGAAAGGGAGCAGAAAAGTGGTAAGGAAAACATGATGGGACAGGGAGGTTGAGTTGGGAGAAGAACAGAAGAGAGCAAGATAAGAGATAATATAATAGAGGGAGACATTATAGTTTTAAAGAGAAATCAGGCACTAGGGAAATGTCTGGAGAGCTACAAAGAGGACACTACCTAACAATCTAAGCAACAGAGGAGAGGCTACGTTAAATGCCCTCTCCTGATAATGAGATTGATGATTAATTTATATGCCATCCTATAGCCTTCATCCAGCAGCTGGTAGAAGTAGAAGCAGACACCCACAGCTAAACCTTGAACTGAACTGAAATCCAGATGAAGAGAAGGAGGAATGATGAGCAAAGGGGTCCATACCAGGCTGGTGAAACCCACAGAAACAGCTGACCTGAACAAGGGAGAGCTCTTGGTCTCCAGACTGATAGCTGGGAAACCAGCATGCGACTGATCCAGACCCCCTGAATATTGGTGTCGGTGAGGAGACTTTGGAAATCTATTGGGCCTCTTGTAGTGGATCAGCACTTATCCCTAGCATAGGAGTGGACTTTGGGAGCCCATCCCATATGAAGGGATATTCCCTGAGCCTAGACACAAGGGGGTTGGCCTAGGCCCTATCCAAAAGAATATGACAGACGTTGAAGACCCCCTAAGGAAGGCTTCACCCGCCCTGGGGAGCAGAAAGGGTATGGGATAGGTAGGGTGTTGGGGGGGGAAGAGGAGTAGGGGTGAGAAAGGGACCTGGGATTGACATGTAAAATAATTTTCTTTCTAATAAAAATAAGAAAGTTACTTTTCTATACTATGATAATTTGGTTAAATGAATAGACAACATTCTGCTTTAATATACCTCATGGATGAATATATGAAATAATGCTTAAATTGACATCATATTTATTTACTTGACAGAAAAAAAATATTATATGTATTCATGTATCTGTTTGCAAAGTTAACCTCCAAACTGCAGGTTCACTATCTTTGGATTAAATAAGCTGTAGATGAAAAATATTTGTATAGTTTGTGTCTATACTGGGCTTTTAACAATTATACTTCGTGCTGATGAGTTAATTCTATTATGTTACACTGACTTAACATGCTTACCCTCACCTGATCTGCTATCTGGAAATTATTAGTAATATAATGTCTATTTGTTTCTTTCACTTACCATACATTCATATACAAATGCATGAACACACACACACACACACACACACACACACACACACACACAGTGAGAGAGAGAGAGAGAGAGACAGAGACAGAGAGAGAGACAGAGAGACAGAGAGAGAGAGACAGAGAGACAAAAAGAGAACTAGAAAATCAAGCTGCATCAAATTTTAATTTCTGTAGTAGTGATCAAGATCTGCTTAATATTTTGTCTATTTAACATATCAGTATTATTACCTTATATACCTGAGTGCACAATCACACAGAGTACTAATAAGTATCACTATGCAATAGGTAATTTTTCTCATAATGTAGTAATAGAATTATTTCTATCAATAAAAATTAATCTTGGAATATTTTATATCTGAAATATATCAGTAAATAACTACCAGCATACTCTATATCATGAATTCCAGGTCAGCCAGAGCTACATAGTAAAGCCCTGGCTCAAAAGGCAAAAGGCAAAAGGCAAAAAAAAAAACAAACAAAAAAAACATGACAACATAGGCTTTAGAAAGTCCCAACTGGATATGGAAAGGGAAATTTCTGGTTGTATATAAATAACCTATGGCAGAAATTGGGGAATTTATATTTCAAATAAATTGTTTCGTATGCAAAAAAAGACATTATTTAATATTTATGTGTAATTGAATGATTTGTTAGGGAACACTATTTACAATTTTCGGCATTGTCATGCTTTCCTTGTCAAGAAAGAATCAACTGATTATATCAAAGAAAAAGTATTCCCATTGTGATCAAAGAAGTCAAAGATCCCTGACATGACTTCTTATTCAAATTTTAATATGTGTGATACTTTTAAGAACTGGTATTCTTCACATTATATTTTGGTAGGATATCAAAGAGCCAAAGTCCTTACAAACCTCCAATTCCATTGTTCTTGATATTTTGTCATAGGAACAGATTTCTGACTCACACAACAGTAATATATAACTCCAAAGGTTGATCATAGGGTTCTGAAGTGCTATCAACAATTTATTTAACCTTATTTGCATCAGGAATTTATGGGCTGGAGGGATGGCTCAGAGAACTGGCTGATCTACCAAACGTCCTGAGTTCAATTCCCAGCAACTACATGGTGGCTCACAACCATCTGTAATGAGATCTGGTGCTCTCTTCTGCCATTCAGGCATAAATGCAGGCAGAACACTTTATGCATAATTAATAAATAAATCCTTAAAAAAAGAAAAAGAAAATCCAGGAATTTACAAAGTAAGGAGATTCTGAATAAATAAAAAGCATTTCACGACCAATAGGTACACTAAAATCATTGTAAAAGTGAAAATTCTAAATCACGCACAATGCTTCTAATCAATACTACACTGGACTCCATAGTGTATTATTGTAGCAAATAAATGAGCAAAATTTAAATGGTAGATACCACTTGCATCATGCTTCATAAGAACATGACTTACTAGTAGGATACAGGGAGACTTAACCATGAGGACCTACAATGATCCTGTATGTAAAAATATATATAGCACCTAATGTTATTTTCTTATTTGGCCTCAATTTATCTTCAATAATAAATATGAAAAAACAAGTAAAAATGGTAATTTCAATTTCATTAATGCTTTCACTGAAATTTATTCTTTTATTCTTTTGAATTTATTGAAATTACTTCAGTGTCAGAATAATGTAAGAACACCATGAGATATTTGTACAAATTATATTGCTACAAGCTTGCACATTATATGCACAAGTGTCTTTATCTGACTTTTGCAATAAAAATGGTTTCAGATGAGTTGAAATATTTCCACCTGTTTGACTGTTATAAACTCTTCTGTATCTTGAGCAACTGAATACCACAATATGTTAACATGATATATAATGGTTCAAACTCCTTTACCTTTTAGTCTAAAGACATTTTTTTCTTACTATTCAAATTCAGTTTGTTAACAAGGTTCAAAAGTTACTTGAAAACATACCCTTTAATTTGATCATTTAAAATTGCTTACATTTAGCATTTGTAACAAATGCATAAAACTGTATATGCTATGTGGCATCACATGTTTTCACAGGCAAGTGTAATATTTGAGAAAATAATCCAATGAGTAAAGTTTTCTGTTTCCATCCTTTCTTTCAAAAATGCCTATGAGTTCAAGGCCAGGCTGGTCTGCAGAGTGAGTGAGTTCCAAGACAGGTTCCAAAGCTACACAGAAAACGTCTGTCTTGCAAAACCAAAAAAAAAAAAAAAAAAAAAAAAAGCCTTCTGATTTTAAAGGTTTCTTCAGGATCAAATGATGGCTATCTTATGAAACATGGCAGACAATCAAGTTAAAACTTGCTTCCTGACATATTAAGATAACATAGACCTACGTCCTTAGTACTTTAGACCCTGTGGACAGAGCCTAGAGCCCCCATTTTATTATCTCCTCCACCAGAAATCAACCAGTGAGAGAATAACCTTCACCCCTTCTTAGTATCAGTTCTTAGGATGTAGAATGAAGGGTTAATGTCGATAAATCTTCTAGTGGACTGAGAAACCCTAGACAGGAGAGTTATGTTTATAACAACTTTTAAAGGATCATAGGAACATCACCATACCAATGCCCACTGGTATTTAGCACTTTGAGGCTTCCGGGTAAACTAACCTCCTTTCAGAAGGAACCTTCTCTATCAAATGTTCTCTTTTTTTAACATATAAAACCCCTGTGGCCCATGAACCACTGCACACAGTTTCTACTTACATGGAAATAAAAGGGACCTTCATTAAAAGGACAGTTTGCCCTGTCTCTTTCTGAATGGACATGGAGGGGCTGTGGATAGAAAGGGATATATAAGAACAGGGAGGGGGTGGAAGGAAAGGAGGGAGGTAAACTGTCTAGTGTGCAAAATAAATGAAAAATGTTATTTAAATAAAAATAATACGTAAAACAAATGTCAATTTGCTTCTGATGAAATAAAAATAATGACTTCTAATTAGAAGTGATTATGTTTTAGTTGTTTGATTCCAAATCCTAGAAAGACCCACCTTTGTTTTAAACTTTCTTGGATAATATTTGTCTTGAGTGTTTAAAAAATACAGATACAAGTATCTGTTAAATGTTTAGTTAGCTTTCTATGTTAGTGCTTCAAATATATTTGAATCAGTTTACAATAAACTATGATGCTGTTCTTAATGATTAGAAATACATACAAAATCAAAACAGGGAATAAATGTACATTAGACTGATGCAAAAATAAATCCTCTTTTACAACGCAGAAGTCATTGTTCATTATGAGTTTTGATATATACAAGAAGAAACAAGTGGGCACAAAGGGATTATGGGATCAATGATGTTGGTTCTAAAGGCATGGGTAATAATAAAAACTAATGTGACAAATGAATAAATAATCAAAACAGGTTTTTGATAAAGTTTCTCATTATATTCATTGCTCTATTAATTGTATACTATAAATTAAAGATAAGTCATCTATTAAAAATCTTATGTAGCATGGAACAATAATTTCTTGTGGCTTTACCATTTCCTTTAGCACATAATCCTATTGTTGTGTTTTGTCATTTACCTCTGCTACCGAATATTCTGTTTGAATGATAAAGGTTTGGAATTTAGCCAGAACCAGATAATAAATAATTGCAACTAACTTTGAAGGTACTAGCAGAAATTATCATGCAGCCATTCTGAAAAATTCACATTTGCAAAAATGCATTCATCACTTCATTTAGTATTTTTTTAGCAAAGATTGTTGATGAATAATGTTTCTTGAACTTAGTGGTCAAAGTAACCCTTCTTAGCCCCTTTGCCCACTATTCCTGACTGAATACATTCCTTTTTGCCTTAATTGGCACATTGCCTTGGTTTTTAAGTCCCCCAGTGAAAGTTAGTAAGGGAAGAACATTAATTCTTTGAATTCACTAGGGTGTCATTTGGCAAATTACTGTGTGTGAGCAGTAAATCAGAGTTTGAAGATACCTTATGAAGTCTCTAGCTTTTTCTGTTGCTTTCTGATTAATTAGAAAGTTATTACATTTCACAATCACATGCATATTTTCATATTATTAATATATATAAGCATAGATAAAGTATTATTTCACAATCTCCTCTGAATGCTTGCAGAAGCAGGTATGGTGTGCATCTGTACTTTAAACTGTGGCTTGTGTATTTGGATTACATATAAAACTCTACCATCACCACACTTGCCAAGGGAAAAAATTGTTTGAGTGCTCTTACTTTAGGATCAATTAAGTTTTCAAATAACAATACAATTTTGGGGCTGGGAAGATGGCTCAGCAGTTAAGAGAAAATTGCTATCTTTCAGAGGGCCCGGGTTTGGTTCCCAGTACCCACAACATGAAATATGACATTCTGTAATTCCACTTCCAGTGGATCTGGCACCCTTTTCTCTCGACTTGTTGGGGCCAAGAATGCACAGAGTGCACATACTTACTTGTAGGAAAAACTCTCATATAAATATAAAAATAAGAAATTAATGGTTTTTTCTAGATATGTTCTGGAAGAAATACAGAATCTAGCTTTATTACAAATGTCCTAAATACCCTCCCTGAAAGGTGGATAAAAACATGTTGATATGTATGTGTATGTACATGGACTTTCAAAGGCTAAATGTAAAATGAATTAATGAACTTAATTGGCTTATTTTGTGGTTCTAGAACTGAAGGGACCAGCCCCAGTTTTGGCAGCCATGACAGGCTAACATGTGCTCGACTGACTTTTCTGGGCCTGTCCTGGTCACTAGAAGGTCAGATGATCCCCTTGTGGCAAGGAAACAATCAGAAGTTAGTTAGCGGGATTGTGCTTTACAGCTCTGGGTGTGCTTTATGGACAAGTGCATATGCCCTATGGGCCATAACAACCAGTTGACCAATCAACACAGGGCTGGCCTTCCAAGCCTGGAAGCTCACCAATCCTGAAACTGTTGTGTACCCCTAGACACTCCCCTTACTCTGCCCTGTAAGATCCCTGTCTCCTGGTTTCTCAGGGTCTTTCTCCAACCTTGGTAGATGGATGAATGGCTGAGCTAATGGGGTTAGCTTGTTAAACAACTGCAATAAGAGAGACTCCATTTTTTCTTCTATTTTTCCCCCAACTCAACTTTTCTGCTCCCTCATGTCCTCCTCACCCCTCTTCTTCTCCACTTCTTATTCTCCTAGCTCTCTCCCCCTTCCTCCCATGCTCCCAATTTGCTCAGGAGATCTTGTGACTTTCCCCTTCTCCAGGGGAGAGATCTATGGGACCTCCTGTAGTAGATCAATACTTATCCCTAGCATAGGTATGGAGTTTGGGAGCCCATTCCATATAGAGGAATACTCCCTGAGCCAAGACACACAGGGGTGGACCTAGGCCCTATCCCAAAGGATATAATAGACTCTGATGACACCCTATGGAAGGCCTCACCATCCAGGGGAACATAAAGGATATGTGCTAGGTAGCATTTTAGTTGGGGGGGTAGTAGGGGAGGAGGGGAGGGAGAGGGGACTGGGATTGACATGTAAAACAATCTTGTTTCTAATTCAAATAAAAAAATTTTAAAAAAGACTGTGATATGGTGAAAAGAGTGCATTCACCACTTGTGCTGTCTTGTTTTTTTTTTTTTAATTTAAATTAGAAACAATCTTGTTTTACTTGTCAATCCCAGTTACCTCTCCCTCCCATCCTCCCCTGTCCCCCACCAAACCCCTATCCCATTCCTATTCTGCTCCCCAGGGAGGGTGAGGCTTTCCATGGGGGATCTTCAAAGTCTGTCATATCATTTGGAGCAGGGCCTAGGCCCTCCCCTGTGTATGTAGGCTCAGAGATTATCCCTCTGTGTGGAATGGGTAGAGCCTTCATCTAGTAATTTTTGGAAGCAGAAGCAGATACCCAGAGCTAAACACTGAGCTGAACTCCTGGAATCCAGTTCCAGAGAGGGAGGAGTGATGAGAAAAGGGGTCAAGACAAGGCTAGAGAAAACCACAGAAACAGCTGACCTGAACAAGAGGGAGCTCATGGACCCCACACCTACAGAAGAAGACTGTTCCAGACCCCCTGAATGAGGAGGTCAGTTTGGAGGTCTGGACAATCTATAGAGCCTCTGGCAGTGGATCACTAATTATCCCTAGTGCTGTTTTGTTTATATGTCAACTTGACATCCTGGGGTTGTTTGGGGGGAAGGGAATACTACCTAAGAAAAGGCCTCCACAGGATTGGCTATGAGCAAGAGTGTAAGACATTTTTTAATTGATGATTGATATTGGAGGGTCTACCTCACTATGGCTGATACCAGTGCTGAACATGTGGTTTAGGATAGTATAACAAAGCAGGCTGAGCAAGCCATGAGGAGCAAGACTATAAGGAACATTCCTCCATGACCTCTGCACATTTCCTGCTTCCAGGATTCCTGTCCTGACTTCCCTAGATGATAGACAAGCTAGAAAATGAATTAACCCTTTACTCCCCAAGGGTATTTTTCTGTTTCTTTTTTTTTCTTTTGGGTCATGGTGTTTCACCACAGCAAAAGAAACCCTAACTAAGATACCACACAAGTAATGAAAGACAGAGATTAATAAAACTGTTTTGAAAAAGATAACAACAACTACAGTGAATAATTCAACTCCTGTTTGCTATTTTGCATAAAGCCTAATACTAAATTATTTAACTTAAAAGGTTGTATATGAATAATATTTTCTGATACATCAAAATGATAAGGGATTCAAATTTCTATGCCCATAAATAAAGTTTGGTTGGAAAAAAACTAGGTTGAATCAGGCATTTGTTTACTAGTTATGTGATGGGGAATGTCCTGTGTATCTTATTGGTTGTTGAATAAATCACTGTTGGCCAATAGGCAAGTCAGTTAGGTGGAACTAGGAGTCGAGGAGGATTCTGGGAAATGTAGTAAAAATAAATCTTGTGATACAGGCAGGAAGTGACATAGCAGGCAGACTCATATATAAGCAGGAAGTTGTACCTTTCTCTTGCTCTTCCTCCTGCTTCTCTCCTCTCTAGAGCTGCCATGTGAGCCTGGGAAGAGGACGCCAGCAGAAGACGTACTCCATAAGATAAGTCTTATGATTATGGCTGATAATTAAGACTGAGCTAGCAGATAAGAAATCCTAGTCATTGGCCAAGCAGAATTTGAAACTAATATAAATCTCTGTGTACTATTTGGGGGCCTTAACGCAGTGGGCAGAATTTAGGCAGAACTTGGGTGGCTGGTGGAAAGCGGTCACATGGCGGCAGGGCTCGGGCCGTTTGGTGGAAAGACTTACAGTTATGCTTTTATATTACAAAAATAGACAGCTGAGTAACTGAAATAGAGAATTCATAGCATTACATGTTTGTAATGTGGCCATTTAGAGAGAAGTTTTCTGAAGCCTGTGTTAGGATAGAACACAATACCAAGAAGTAAGACTGAATAGAGTAATCAAATTTAGGTTTCTAGGTCAATTATGAAAGGTGGAATGAAGTGTTACTAAGAGAAGGGAAGAGAGCTATATGAAAATAGTTGGAAAATTGGATTCTAGAATATTTGCATCTTTGTGTCATCCTGAAGTCGAGGAAAGAGGATATTTTTTGCTTTAATGGGAACTGTGAGTAGACTGGAGAGGAACAAAGCAATGTAGAGAGAGGGGTGAATAGGAGTAGGAGATCTCATAGAACCAATATTAGAAATGCACTTAGAAAATAGTTAATACCAATACATTATACTTTTTTACTTTTTACTATTTCAAGCTCTAAACATAAATATAATTTATTAGTAATGAAACATTTTGTTGCAATTTGAATGTAAAATACCCTTTCCCTAACCTCATGGGTTTGAACATTTGATTCACAGCTGATGCTGATGCTGATGCTGATGGTATAGAAGGTTGGGGAAGATTTAGGAGGTGGAATCTTGATAAATGAAGTGAATGTTTAGGCAAACCTTGAGGTTTCATTGTCCAGTTCCACTTCCTGTTCACTCTAAACATTTTGTACAGATGTAACCTGATCTGCTAGTGTTCGGCTTCAATTTTTTCTCTACCTTCCACCATGCTTTTCCTGACATGATGCACTCTATCCCATCAGAACTATAAACCAAAATAAAAACTTTGTCCTTTAAAATTCTTTTGTCATGTATTTTTAAACAGTAACAGAAATAGAAACTGAAATACACTTTGCCATTCTGAAAGAAAAAAAGCAAGGAGAGAACTATCTATAAAACTGAACATTAACTATAAAATAATTCATCTGTATATAGGATTCCTAATTAAAGGTACCAATCAAATCCAGAAATAATTTGCTAAGCTTGTAAAGGAAATAATGCAATACAAATCCTCACAATTTAAATACATGAACATGTACATATTTTCCTGTTTTCACTGCAACCTTCTCTGTGAGCAAATCAAATCTAATTAGGCCATTGGCAGGTAAATAAAATATGCAAATATTTATTTTTTGGCAACACTTTCTGTATTGGGAGTCATTACAACTTTCTGAAAATTAACTATCATGATCTTTCTTGTGATAATGATGGTTATCTTCTTAATTTTTAGAACACTCTGTTAGACCCATATACCTCAATGATAGTATCTCATCATTTGCGATTATAGATTAAATTTCTTAATAATCCTAGGGGAATAAATTCTCCTAGACTTGTGGATTCCAGGCAATGAATACTTATTTAAAACTCACTATTTATAAATGGTTATAGTCACCACTGTAGAGAACACAAAGGAATGCCAAGTCATGTCTCTCTAGGGTATAATAACATAGGCAGGAAGCCAGGCAGGTTGTAAGTAACTACACTGTGATTCAGATAGAGATAAATACATTAATAGAGGAAGACAGGGACAGAAGATTTCCTCTAGTGAGAAATGTTGTAGATGACTTTATGTAATATTAATCTGTAGACATAAAAGTAACCTGATTACTTCATTAATAAGAGTACCAGTGGAGAGTTTTCTAGGAAGACATTATATATTGCAGAGACATGAGAGTGCAAAGTGGTATCTACTTCACTGTCAGATTCATAAACCATGGCAGGGACTTAGGTACCAGAATTATTAACAAGCTCCCAAGAAAATTCTAATTTTTAGTATACTCTAATTCTAGTATGAGTTCTTCAAACTGTACGATAAGAATTTTTCTAGGATATTTGTAGAAAGAGACACACAGAAAGAATGACTACAGAAGAACAGAAGAATGTGGAAGCCATATATTTTATGTTGATTGAAGCAAGAGTTAAGTGTGTGTAAAAGAGGTTGAGAAGAAATCAGTGTAACACGCAGAGTAAGTCAGTAACATCTGATCATATATATATATATATATATGATATTGTTAATCATACTTATATATTACATATATAAATATAAATATATATATAATTATACCTATTTATATAAAGCTCAAAATTTGACCAAACTAATCTACATTGTTACAAATCATAATAGTGCTTATCCATAGGGTTAGCATTGACAGGAAATGGGGCATTCTGGGATGTAATTAAGGTTCTATTTTTAATTGAAAGGCTAGTTAAAAATATGCTTAGCTTTTGGAAATAAATCTGTATTATTATATGTGCTTCTCTACAATGTATACACACTTTAATAAAGACCTTAAAATTATGTTGTATGAGAAATATAACAAAAATTCTAACATCACAGCTAAATAATATCTTTCAATTACCTAATAATTATATGAAATTGAAATAATAAACCATGGAAGAAATAAATGTCCCATACTATGCTACAGATAATCTGAGTATGAGCAAATAACTTACATTTTAAAACAGATTTTTATTTAAAAAACTTTTATGTACATAAATGCTTGATATCATGTATATATGTTTACAACATGCATGTACTGTTTACTTAGAGATCAGAAGAAGGCATTGAATTTCCTGGAACTGAATTAACAGATGGTTGTGAACAGCCAAGTTAATGCTGGGAACCAAACTCAGGTACTCTTGTGCTAAGGTACTGAATATGAATATCCATCTCCATCCTTAATGTATCCTCTAAAATTTAAAGTTGTACTTAATAATCCATTTAAAATCTACTCTAAACTTTTTTAAAAAATTCAAAATTAGAATAATAAAATGAAAATTCTTGCTATGTTTTTAAACAATCACTTACATATTTGCTACCTCAATAATAGACATATGACAGTTTAACTTCTTTCTTTCCTATACCAATCTTGTTGACTACAATTGAATTCCATTATCTAAATCTCTCCACTATAGTCATTGCATACAAGATAGCACTGATTCTATATTAATAACATAATCACTGATCTTTTATCTGTATCTGTAAGTCATATGCTAATCACCTGCCTTTTGAGTTGAACTAAAAACTAAATGATTTATTATGACTAAGAAGTTTTTATTTTTGCTAGATGTTGCCTAATTCTCCAACCCACCATCTGGCCATGATTTATATATACCATTTCTTTCAATGAATATGTCAACACACCACTGGCCAAAATACTCTGAATTAGTAGTTTTTCCTTTCACAATGCCATTCTTTTTTGTTATGATTCTAAGAAATCAAAATATATGATATTCAAATATAACACTTTGACAATTGGATCATTTTTCAGATGGAGGTAAATGGACATCAGTGGATAGAGAAAAATAACTTCCCAGCATCATTGTCTACATAAATGAACAAACAACTAGTAAAATGAAAATACCACAAACAGCTCTTGTGGGATATTATTTTAAGATGTGTTACTTGTTTATGCTGTGGAAAATTTGCTTAGTGATGCAAAGATGTGTAGCATTATTTTATGTTGCATTTGTTAGACTGTGAATCTGTGTTACTTTGTCTGTCCAAAACACCTGCTGGGTCTAGTAAGAACTGAATGGCCAATAGACAGGTAGGAGAAAGGATGGGCAAGGCTGACAGGAAGAGAGACTAAATATAAGGAGCAATCTGATAAGGAGAGATATAGGAGCAAAAAAGGAGAGGAAGACTCAAGGGGTCAGCCAACCAGCTACAACAGCAAGGCATGGAGTAAGAAGTAAAGAAAAGATATATTAAAATAGTGAAAGGTAAAAGTCCAGAGGCAAAAGTGGGATAATTTAAGAAAGACTGGAAAGAAACAAACCAAGCCAAAGCTGGGCATTCTTAAGAAAAAAAGGCTCCGTGTATTTATTTGGGATGTGCGTGGTAGGTCCCCAAAAGATCAAAGAGTGAAGGGTTAAAACAAGCAAATACAAACTTCTGATCCACAGGAAGACTAACAGACATGACAGAGACAGGGATTCAAAGGCAAATTTTACTTCATTTACTGACAGACTACTCCACTGGTTTAACCAATGCATTTCTATTATCACAGTTTGTCACCCCCCAAGAGTACCCTTTTTCATTTATCTTGTAATCTTCTTCTTCTTCTTCTTCTTCTTCTTCTTCTTCTTCTTCTTCTTCTTCTTCTTCTTCTTCTTCTTCTTCTTCTTCTTCTTCTTCTTCTTCTTCTT